>NC_044558.1:126068519-126384234 GCF_007565055.1 Rhinopithecus roxellana | reverse complement strand
GTAGTTTGCCTATAGTCTACAAATCATAGAGAAGCAATTAAGCTGCAGGTTTTATGACACATGAGGTGCAAAGAAAGGGCTATGTGATTTGTATTTGTGCATTGGACAAGATAAGACCCAGTTAATAAGCATACATGTAGATATGCTTATAGAGCTTGCATATTAATAAATTTTGAAAGGATATGCAAAAGTATTAACCATGAGTGGTAATTTGTGGGTGGTAGGATGATGTATGAGCTTTACTGTCTTCATTTTTGTCTGTTTGAAACATTTTCTGTAGTAATCACAAATTACCTTGTTAATCCTTAAAATGATTAGTGTTCAAGCATTCGATGAGAAAATTGCAATGACCCTTATAGATAGGGAATAAAGTGTTGTCTTTTAAATCGTGGGTCTCAGATAGACTGCATGCTTTTTGCTGTGGGTAAAGTGGAGAGTAAATTACCACCAGTCAACAACCTTAGTGGAGCTCAAGGCAATGTAATGAACAATTACACATGTGATAAATATTGCACTATAATAGGAAAAGTGCAGACTTTATGAGAGTAATAATAAGAATAACAGCTTCATGTTAAGTATTTTTAAAAAATATAACCTTTACAGTAAGTCTATTAAGAATGCCTAATTATCACTTACCTCCCTGTTTCCCTGTTTTTTACATATGAGAAAACCAAGACTTAGAGAGGCTGAATTAACTTACTCAAGATTACACGATTATGTGTTTAAGCGTCATGAGATCTAAAGCCTATTTTCAGATGGTTTGCCTAAAGGGCAGTGTGTGTGTGCACATCTGTATCTATGTCTCTACATAATATCAGTGGCAAGCTACTGTGCTAATTGTGTTTTTCTTTCAGTTTTACTGGGAGGTTAAATATTTCAAAATTAAAAAAGAAAGGTTACCCAACTGGGAAGAGTTGGGATTCAAATAGGAATCTAACACTGGAAACTCACATACTTCACAACTTTGCTGCAGTCAGTTTTGTTACAAGTAATCTCCAGTTCTTCAGGCATATGTATCATTTTATATGAGGGAATAGGAGCAACATATTAATATATGGTGAAATACTAAGTATGTAAACCTACTTTAAAAGGCCCAATTTTCTTGTAGCCTCAATTGACTATTTCAAAAGATAGTATACCTAATTTGGACCCTTGGAGAATTTGACTGCTAAAACCTATTTTGTATCTCTTTTCTGAAGTGTGTGCAATTTGACTGATTGATTTGTCATTTGAGAAGTATTTATTAATCACCTACCATATACTCAGTCCTAGGGTAGATGTGACTAATATAGAAAAATTCAAGTTCAAAATGTTCTACCTTTTAAAGCATTTACAGCCTTGCCAAGTAGACATAATACATGTAAAACAAGAATGAACAACACCAACACAATTATATAAGCAGAATTTTTGATATAGACTAAGTTCTTAAAAAAGTAAAAAGACAAGTCAACGTGGTCTAGAGTAATCAAAGAATGCTTCATGAAGAAGGTAATCTTAGAATTGCTTTGAAAGCTGGTTAAGACTGGAAAGTTTAGAAAAGCGCATTCCAGATACAAAAAATATAATCAATGGCACAGGGGTATGTTGTGTTCATGGAGCGATGATACAGCCTTACCAAGAGGGTCTCTGATAGTGGGGTAAGTTGGTCGAAACACATTCATTCTAAGCTGAGGGGTCTATTCTTGTTATTATAGGAAGAACAAACAAGCAATTGAAGGTTATACTTATCAGAGTGTGGCATGATGAAGCTTTCTGTTTGGAAATCCCCATTTTCTACTTTTATTGTTGAGGCTCTGTCAGATTCACTTTCATCGAGTTGGGTTCTTGTGTTACAATCACAGCTTTCAATAATAAATCTGCACGAATCGGTCTGTCAACTTGTTACTGCATTCACTATGGGGATGCTGTCAAATGCCTCATCTGCTACATCTCTCGGGGCCTCTATGTTGGGGACAAGGAGCTTCTCTCCCATGTTTTTGATTGGATGTGGAGAAAGTCCTGCAGTGCATCACTCCTCATATCTTTTTGCCTCTCACTCATATTTCTCCCTTGGGTAGGAGTGAGTCAATCAGATTGCTGATTTTGGAAGAAGGACTGGGCAAGGATAGCTCATTCCCTGTCTCTCCTCTTCTTTTTGGACATAATTCTCCCCACAAACAGAGTATGCACCCAACTGCCCTCTGCCATTCTGGAAGCTTAGTGGTAAAGGATCGGGCCCTGCTTCCATTGGAAGCCCCTGGGCAGGGAAGACTGAGAGTCTGTCTAATTCTGTGTTCTATGTTTACGCCCACCTGAGTGCATACATAAGTCACATTCTAACATCAGCTTTATCAGGGATTATGTTGTTTTAGTTTCATTGGCTTATTCCTTTACTCCTTTCGTCTTATTTTTCAGTTGCAATAAACCCTGGGTAGGAAAGAAGATTATTACTTATTGAGCCTCTTCAATGTCCCATCATCTTACAAAAGCAATGCCCATATTTTGAACATTAACAACTATGGAATCTACGTCTTACATTTTATTTGCTCTCTCTGATTGTTCAAAACCAAATTTTTACTGAAGTAGAACCACTGTATATGATTTTATAGTCTACATATCTGTGTTTTATTCCTTCCTGATACTGTGTTTGCATTCTAACATATTTTCTGTAGCTCTGATTTTTAAGTCCATAGTGAACTTTTTTATTATATGTGCTTTCTATATGCCACTCAAATATTTTTGTGGAATGAGGCCAAGTTTAAATAATATGGTACTTCCATGATATATTGACAGGCCTGAGAGACTGGCAGCTGGATATAGAAAATGAAGGAGAGAAGTTTATTAAAAGTGATTGAAAGTCTCATGTAAGTGACTATAAGAAGAAGGTATCACAGTGAGATGGTGAGACAGATGGCAGGTGATGGGGCTCTAGAGAGGAGCTCAGGAAAATGAAAAAATGAAACAAAGTGCTAAAGAATGAAAAGAGAGAGAGAGAAAGAGAGAGGATAACCATATGTAACCATACGTAGCTTCGGAGGAATTTCCATAGTTGGTGTAAAGAAACAAGCGAAACCAGAAAATAAAATGAAAAAGAATCAGACAAAAGGGGAAGAGAAAGGAGAGAAAGTAATGTCCCAGAAACCGTGGGAAGATTCAGGTAGTAAAATGCAAATGCCACATGTTTTGAAAACTGCAAAACAAAGTTTCAGGAGAACGATGACTCTAAGTGTTTTACAAGGCAACAGATTCTTCGAAGCATTTATCTTTCAATAATTTTCTGATTCCAGAAATATTTACATGACACGCATTATAATACCATGTAACTTGTGCTTTACATATGATAAGCAATATAAAGGACTTGATTGATGAATCTTGGTAGCTGCTATGTTGTATAAGGTTGTATCCCCGAAGATTTCCACTAAATTGTAAGGCTGACTGTGAGTGCACAGAATGTGGGTGCACATACACAGCTGCGAGTGTGTGAGCAGGGAGAATATAGTCAAGCTGGCCCCTCTCCCTCCTTACTAAAGAAGAAGCACTTAATTCTGTGGTATGCACATTCATGCTAGGAACTCTGACATTCTTGGGCATATTGTTCAGTTTGTTTAGGGAGCATTTCTTTGATTTTAGGCTGGGGGAAAATGTTCCTACTGCCAGTCACTTTGCCCATGTGGGCGTGTAGGCGGGTGGGTGGGGGTGGGCTGACTGTGCAGCTGCTCTGCAGACAGTCCTCTGATTGATCATGTGATTTCTACCCCTTTCCCACTCTGATTCTGAGAGTGGAGTTTTGCTTGAGCTGTGCTGGAAAGAGTGGCTTTTTCCTCCCCTGCAGCCTTCTCTTCTGCTTGTTCTTGACTGCAGCCTGCCCCACTCCCTACTTTCCATCTGCACAATTCCACCTGCGTTCTATTTTCTAGAAATCATTCAAGCTCTCAGTCTGCTAAATGATCACTCCTTCCTCTTGGGGCTGCTATGAATTTATTTTCTTCTTTGTTTTAAACCACTGTCATTTCAATGAGATCTTTGGAGGGAGGGGCTGTGAATGTTTACGTGTTCAATCTACCATCTTAAACTGCAAGTCAATGCTCAACTTCAGTTGCCAGGACCCCCACTTGTCACTGTTCCTAGTAGACTTTTGAAATATTTTTATTTCTCAAATTGCATGTATGATAAATTATGATGATAAATACATATATTTTCCCTTTAAAAGCTCATTATGAAAGGCCAAGCAAAGCTTCTGATCAGCATGAGGTGAACTACAATGTCAAGCTGAATTGACACGATTCCAGCAAAAGACAAGAAATTTGATGTCTTTATTTTCTAACGTGGGTATTGTGCCTGAAAATATATTATTGATGTCAAGAGCTGATTCAGATTCCCCACATATTTATCGAACAGTAGTTACGTTTTATGCATGCTGCTAGACTCTGGCTATATTCATGGACAAAATAGATGTCTGCCCTCAGTGGTGTTTATAGATTAGTGGACAGAAAGGCACTGAAGACATCCAAGTATAAATTAAATTGTGATAAGCCCTTTAAAGGAAAAGTGTAGGTTACTACAAGGAAGAATAATAGGGGGAGCCCAGTTGAGTTTGGAGGATCAGGAAAAATCATCATTTAGGGAAGTGATGTTTAAGCAGAAACCTAAGGGTTTAGCTAGGCAGAATTGCAGTGGAGGTATTGGAGGTAATGCAATAATAGCAGCTCAGATGCCCAGTGTGGTAGGATTGGACCAAGAACAGCAGAGGATTGGCTGGAGAGATAGGTGGAGACCAGATTCAAATCATGCAGGGTCTTGGATTATATCCTAAGAGCTTTCGAAAGGTTTTACTTTTGGCATTTACTTTATCTGGTTTGTACTTCGAAATATTTTCTGTCTTCAACTTTGTGAAGAACAAATTGGTAGGTGTTACTATTGCAGTAGTACAGGTGAGAGATGATGGTGGCATGGCTAGAAATGGTAATGGATACTGACAGAGGTGAATGAATTTGAGATGTATATTGTATGCTGAAATGACAAGACAGTAATGGTTGTGGTGGGTTTAGGAAGGGAAATGGTCGTAGATGACTTCTAGAGTTCTGATTTTGGCAGCTGGTGAGATTGAGGTGCCATTTACTGAGATGAAGAATATAGAATAAGAATGAGTTTTGGGGAGAAAAATTAAGAGTTCAGCTTCTAATTTTTACTTGTGAGGAAGACAGATCCAAGTGGAAATGTCAAGTAGTGAGTTGGATGTGTGGATTCGGATCTGAGAAAAGAGATCTTGGCTAGAGATGTAAATTTGTAAATTGTCACCACATATATGTTATGTATGGTGGTATTACATACCTGGAGAAAGATGAGAAAGAGAGGCAGGCCCAAGACCAAGCTCTGAGGAATCCCCAAACTAAGAGGCTGAAGAGATAAAGAGAAGCTCGTCTGAGAATTTGAAAAGATCCAGAGAGGTAGGAGTCAAGTTTTCCAAGAGAAGTGAGTATTAAAAAAAAGGAGAAATAGCCGGGCGCGGTGGCTCAAGCCTGTAATCCCAGCACTTTGGGAGGCCGAGGCGGGCGGATCACGAGGTCAGGAGATCAAGACCATCCTGGCTAACACGGTGAAACCCTGTCTCTACTAAAAACTACAAAAAACTAGCCAGGCGACGTGGCGGCGCCTGTAGTCCCAGCTACCCGGGAGGCTGAGACAGGAGAATGGCGTGAACCCAGGGGACAGAGCTTGCAGTAAGTCCAGATGGCGCCACTGCACTCCAGCCTGGGCGACAGAGCGAGACTCCGTCTCAAAAAAAATAAAAATAAAAAAAAAAAAAAGAGGAGAAATAAAAGATAACCTCCTTAAAATACTCCTAAGGGGTCTTCTGAGTTTAAGGATCCACATTACAGTTTTCCTTTAAAAGGGTAAGGCAGGGGGGAAATTGCATTCTGATACCAGAAGGAGAAATTCTGGGAGTAGCTGGGCAGATGGTAGTCGGTCGTGGGATTGTTTGTCACCGGTTGATAGGAGGGCAAGCGAAATATATGTGTTCCAATGATCTGACTTATCCAGTACCTTTTCTCTTTTAAACATCTTTGCATCATCATTTCAACAACGATTATGCTAACATATTACTGGAAAAATCATTGTGAAGGCAACACCATTGGAAAATTTCTCAAAGAAAATAATTTCTCCTCCCATTCCTGTCCAGATATGATGCTCTGGACCAAGGACATCAGCTTGAGAACAAAAGTAATAGTGAATTCAAGTCGTTTTTGGGGAAAATAAAGCCTTTTAAACTCAATTTTTCTGAGTAATTATCTATATTATGTGAATTACTCAGATAAGAACTTAGGTCTTTGACCATGTGGAAGTGAACTTTAATTGAAAATGGAGTGTCAACTTGTGCTGAGTCCTTCTTCCTCTGCCAGCTTCATGTGCTTAGGGAGATGAGATCATAAAGTATTGTGACCATTTTTCTGCACACAGCTTTTTTCAGATCAGCATTATGACCAAAGATGACATTTCTAAGTGTTTTGAAGTTGTGCAACTATGAGAGAAAATATTAGGTTGAACCACAAAAATTTGTTTTGTAAAAAATGATCAAACATAGGCAATTTCATGTGAGTTAACCTAATACTTGATATGTGATGACTGGTTTATTCCAGAAATGGCTTATTGTTGTTGTTCAAATAGTCTTTCTTAGGGACTGTGAGCTGTGGCAAATTAACTTGCACTAAATTTAATTTTGTAGTACTGAACATATTATTGTGAATTTTTATCTCCCTACGTACTTTGTTTGTTTAATGGCTCCAGACAGCTCTAAGAAAAGAACCTAATCCAGAATATAGTGAAAAGTTTTCAAATTTTACTTGCCCTCTTCTAGTTCTTTTCTTATACCTAGGATTTAAGTGGATGGGATTTAACAGAAGCTCATCTTGTGCCTCAGAGTTCTTTTCCACTGTGCTTTTGAGGAGTGGAAGCAGCAGCCTGGAAAGATTCCCTTGGCTGTCTTGAAGGATAGTAGCTATTCTTTCATTACCCGTCTCAGACCAGATGATCTTTAGCTATTTTATGAGGAATTTCATAAAAGAACAAATTTCCAGGGCTTAATGGTGGCCTACTATAGGGTCTTTCATTCTTGGACAGAATCAGCTGTCATACAGTTTCTTTTTAAACTTAACTGATGCTGGAATTGTTTTTATAGCTGCCAGGTTAGTAAAGTTTTTTTTTTTTATTATGAATAGATTCAATATTTATTAAATTAGCTCTTTCTGTTTGTAGGTATATACACAGGAAAGAAGTGATTCGGAGTTTTATTATTGGTATAAATGAGTAAGTGGTATTCTAATTCACAGAGTTTGACTCATCTTTACTTGTGTGACATGTCTTAAATCTGCAAGACTATCAGTGAAAAATAAATGAAAAATCAAGTGAGTAAGGCCTATGAGTTCTTTGCCCTTATATACAGGCAAAACATTAGAAAAAACAGATTTAGAGTCCTACGACCACTTTGTAATCTATGGATTCTAAAATGAGGTACACGCTTGTGTTTTCTTAAGTTAATATGTGTGGTATCTTTTAGAAGTTTGGGAAAACATAGAAAAGAATAAAGACAATCAACACCTCCATAATTTTACCAACAAGAAATAAGAACTATTAATGGTTTTGTGTGTTTTGTTTTCACACATGTAACAAAATGTGACCATTTAGAGTGGCTCTATTGATTTGTATTTTCTTTCCTTTTTTTTTTGTTTTTGAGATGGAGTCTTGCTCTGTCACCAGGCTGGAGTGAAGTGGCACAATCACAGCTCACTGCAACCTCCGCCTCCCGGGTTCAAGCGATTCCCCTACCTCAGCCTCACGAGTAGCTGGGACTACAGGCGAGCACCACCATGCCCAGCTAATTTTTGTATTTTGGTGGAGACGGAGTTTCACAGTGTTAGCCAGGATGGTCTCGATCTCCTGACCTTGTGATCCACCGGCCTCGGCCTCCCAAAGTGCTGGGATTACAGGTGTGAGCCACCATGCCCAGCCTAGCATGTCTCTGTTTTTTCTTTTGCTTTGCTACTAGTGAAGGATAGTACACAAATATTTCTTCTTATCTTCTGGAAGGAGTTGAGGATGAAACTTTCCTTGTACTCAAGAAAAGGAAAGTTATTTAAAGAAATTGCTAAAGTTATGGATTATGGTCTTACGGGACTTCACAGTTTATTATAAAAGAGTAAAAGATTAAGAGAAGGGTAATTTTTAGGGAGGCATGGAGTGCCATGGGAGGCAGCCAGGCGAGAGTAGGATGGGCTGGGGAGTATGTGGTGTGGAGTAATGGAGGAGAAGTGAGGAAGAGTCACAGGAGAGTATGTGGTAAGATGAGAGGTGATTGAGAAAAGTTTGTCCAAGAAAGGAGAGGGCTTGATTCCTGGGAAGTACCAGATGAGTGGACTGGACAAAGAGATTACTGGTGGCAACAAAGATTCATGGCAGAGGTCTGACCTACCTCTTCATATAACTTGATTATGACTTCCGGATTAGGTCATCCAATCTGGATCTATTACACGGCAGGTCATGTAATAGAACTGAGTGTCTGCTCATTGATAGCTCAGCCTCCCCTAGCTTCCCATAGCCCACAGCAAGGTTGTAGTCTCTTGCTTTTTCCAGTGGGACCAGAGAGAGGCCTGCATTCTGTTTGCATTTAGCATATTACTTATTGACCGACCCCCAAAAGTGATCTGGTCCACACCATAACAGTTTGCTTGGTCCCTGTTTGCGTGTCCCATGTGGAAATCCTGCCAACAATGTTTTGGGAATCTTTCTTAGTTTGATTTCTCCTAGAAATAAACCCTGAGATGAAGAATAGAGTGTAAGTCATTTATTTGGGGATACTCCTAGGATACCCTGGTAAGGGGATAGGAAGGTGAAGCAGAGGAGAGATGACAGCCAATAAAGAGATCACGATCAGACAAGTTCCTATGCATTACTGGAACCCACTGAGAAACGCTGGGACTGTGCAGAACACCGTGCCTCAGAGTTATCCCCGCCGACAAAGGAGCTGTGCGATTTATACCCCCATTCCCTTCAGTCATTGGTTGAATGCTGCATCTAGAGGGCATTAGTTCTCAGCCCCTTCTGACCTGCCATGTGGGTGGGCAGAGGCTCTGACCACCAGAGTGAACCATCGCACAATTGGCAGTCAGCTTTGTGCACTACAATGGTTAAGTGTGAATTGAATGTATGAGTGGGGCACTGGCAGCATCTACTACAGTCTGCCCCTTGCACTGCTCAGATCCACTCATACCCCATGGCAAGTTTATTCTGTGCTGCCATTGATACTTCAAAGTGGTGGCCAGTCACAAATTCTGAAAAAAAACACACACATATGTAGGTGTGCATAAATACATATACATTGTTTGCAACAGACACCCTACAAATTCCCTGAGTTCCAGACATAATTTCCCCTACCTCTATTACACGTAAGAAATTCTATCTCCCTATTGGGTCAGTTACTCTTGCTGAAATAATAACTTTTTTTGCCTGCTGGCGTATTAGCCTTCATCCTAATATAAATATAACTGGAAGCTAATATAAATAACTGGGAGTGAGTTCTAACTTTACCCTTAGTGGACTCCTTGTCTGTCTCTTACAGTATTTCCACTGACCTAGGTACTAGGATCTCTAGTGCAGCTGGTCCTAAATTTGCAGAAACATGAAGCATAAACTCTTCAAATAATTTACTGGGATTAATGGAGAGGGGGCCATTTATACTCTCGTTCCTTGGTGCCAAGAGCGACTTCAACTCTAGCTATTGAGAAGCAATTATAGCTATTGGTTTCAGGTACATATTGCACCCCAACCTCACAGGGCAACATCTCCTAGCTAACACCTGAGCTCTGTCTTTAAGATGTTATTCAAACATACTATGAGCTTCTGGCATGCAGTAGATGGCGGAACCAGTGGATCCCATGGCCATGCACTCATTATCACACATCTTTCACCATAAAGTGCCTAAGAAGTGTTTATACAGGATCTTATTATAATACATAAAGACTTTGAGAGCTCCTCCAGTGATGTTGCCTGAGGCACTATAAGCTGGGTAGGCAAATCTATTCCTGGGATATTTATCAAACTCAGAAGACAAATTGCTTGCTCCTCCAAAATAGAAGAAATCTGTTGTTTTCAAGCAATTGGTTGGTGTGTTAGTCCATTTGCATTGCCACAAAGAAGTACCTGAGGCTGACTAATTGATAAAGAAAATAGTTTTACTTGAGTCATGGTGCTTCAGGCTGTACAGGAAGCACGGCACTGGCATCTGCTTCTGGTGAGGCCTCTGGAAGCTTCCAAGCATGGCACAAGGCAAAGGTGAACCAGCATATCATATGGCAAAAGTGGGAGCAGATGCTGGTGCCATGTTTCCCATATAGCCTGCAGAACCGTGAACCAATTAAACCTATTTTCTTTATAAATTACCCAGGCTCAGTTACTTCTTTATGGCAACACAAATAGCTAACACCGAAAATTTGTACCAGGAGTGGGGTCTGGAGGATGGTGGCCCTCACAGCGCCACTAGGCAGTGCCCCAGTGGGAACTTTGTACGGGGCCTCCAATCCTGCACTTCCCCCCAGTACTGCCCTAGTAGACTCTCTTTGTGGGGGCTCTGCCCCTGCAGCAGGCTTCTGCCTGCAGGCTTTCTAAAACATCCTCTGAAATCTAGGTGGAAGCTGCCAAGCTTCCTCTCCCCCTGCTCTTGGACATCAGACTCCAGGTCCTTCAGTCTTTGGACACTGAGACTTGTACCAGAGGCCTTCTGGGGTCTCTTGGGCCTTTGGCCTCAGACTGGGGGCTGCACTGTTAGTTTTCCGGCTTTGAGGCTTTTGGACTTGGACTGAGCCACTACTCTCATTCCTCAGCTTCCAGACAGCCTATTGTGGGAATTTGCCTTGTAATCGTGTGAGCCAATTCTCCCCAATAAACTCCCTTTTAAATACACACTTATCTTATTGGTTCTGTCCCTCTGGAGAACCCTAATATAGTTAATCTCCTCAAAAGATGGTACTATGTAGAAGTTTTAGCATTAGTGTCTGCTGTGTGTAGGTTGACCATTCATCAATGATAGTAGGCAGGTTAGCCTCCTTGAGATACAGCCCAGGCTGCTTGGGTGCATGTACAGCCTCCATTCCTGCTACATGTTTCCTGTCTTCAGGGGCCCATTCTATATGCATTGAGGTGTCTTGGTGACAGATTCTGGCTGATCTCTACTGGATAAGTTATTCTATACACCTGGTTGTTGAGAACCTCTTTTAAGATGAATGCTTTCCTATGGGCATTCTTTGCACACCAGATCTGCACATTTTTTGCCTACTCTTGCAAGTGTACCCTCATCCTCCTTCCCCAGACCTCTATGCCTCCAATCTTGCTTCTTTAGCTAATCAGTTGAGCCACTGGCTAATGCCCTGATAATCCACGTTTATCCAACCTTAGGTCACTGTCTTCCCATAGCTAGGTGATTACTGGGTATACTGTTATCCCTGGGGAGATTTTGCATTAACATTTTCTTTTAAGATTACCCCTGAGTAGGGTTATAGTACAGCAGCTATCCATTTTCTGCTCAGATTAACAGCTGTTTCATTCATGAACCAAGCCCAGGATTTTCTTTCTTTGCCAGCTGCTCTTGGGGAACCCTCCATGAAGCAATCATAGGTATCTGTGCAACAAAGATTCATGGCAGAGGTCTGACCTACCTCTTCATATAACTTGATTATGACTTCCGGATTAGCATCGCCCAATCTGGAATGTACCATTTCCTTTGCATGATAGGCTGCTAATATGCCCAGCAGAACTTGTGATTTGGAGAGTTAGACAATACATAGCTCATGATAGGCTTCTTGGGTTATGAGCTATTTGATACCCATGGTTAGGTACCGAGTCTCTATGAAAGCCCAGAAACATGCTAGAAGCTACTTTTTGAAGAGCGAATAGTTCTCTGCTGTGAAGTTCTTCTTCCTAGCTCTAGAATCCAAGATGTTAGCATTGTGAATCTTTAAAGAGCTTTCCAGAGAACCTACCATGAAATACAGCTCTATGGGATCTGCCAGGTAATATGTTCCATATGGCAAGCTGCTAGTACGAGTCTGAACTTGTTGCAGAGTTGTCTTTTGTCCTGGGCTTCAGCTGAGAATGACAGTTTTCCAAGTCATCTGATAAACACATTGGAGTCATATTCCCAAGTATAGTTTGCATTGTCTCCAAAATCCAAAGGAACTTACCAAATGTTGTGGCTCTTCCCTAATAATGGTAGTGAAAGTGCAGCAATTGTCTTTCATCTTGGGTGTGTGTGTAGGGAAATGTCTCAGCATGCCTGATATGGTTTGGCTGTGTCCCCACCCAAATCTCATCTTGAATTGTACTCCCATAATTCCCATGTGTTGTGGGAGGGACCTGGTGGGAGATAATTTGAATCATGCTGGCAGTGTCCCCCATACTGTTCTCATGCTAGTGAATAAGTCTCATGAGATCTAATGGGTTTATCAGGTTTTGCACTTTCGCATCTTCCTTGTTTTTCTCTTGCTGCCACCATGTAAGAAGCGCCTTTTACCTCCTGCCATGATTCTGAGGCCTCTCCAGCCATGTGGAACTGTAAGTCCAACTAAACCTCTTTTTCTTCCCAGTCTCAGGTATGTCTTTATCAGCAGCATGAAAATAAACTAACACAATGCCCCAGACTTCTAACCCCCTGAAATATTTGCCAGTGTACCAGGCCACTGAATCTGCCCTTTAATGCCCCTGTCCTATCAGGACCACTTCCTTTTCCCCAGGTTCATTTAACATAATATCAGCAATGCAGTGGATTAGCATGATGTTCTATAAAATGCTCAGATGATCAATGTCCTTTTGGTCTTTATTAGTACAGGGAGCAGGGGCAATTAACAAAGTCCTGGGGCAAGGCCATGAACATGTACTGCTGTCTAACCCAAGTGAACATAAGTTGCTTCTGGTGGGAAAATGAGAAGAACTTTTGCAAATGAATAGCTGCATACTATATTCTGGAGACTGTTAATTTCTTAATATGGTACCTTAATTAAAGATACCACATCCCACACAGCTGCAATGACTAAGGCTACCATTTAGGTAAGTTTACTGAAATCCACTATCATTTCCTATGACCCATATGGGTTTTGTAGGGACTAGACTGGTAAAGTAAAGAGGAATTTACTGAGGACCAACCAACTATCTTGCATTCCTTAAGATGTTGAGGGTGACACCAAACTCCCATTCCTCCCAGGAAGTAGTATTACTTTGATTTACAGTGTTGTATGGGGAAGAGGTAGATTAGAAGCATACAGGTTGCCTTTCTTACTATTATGGCTCTTATTTCATGGGTTAGAGAACAAAGGATAAATGCTAAATACATTTATCCTAATTATGCACTCAAAGATTCAGGAAATGACTACAAGAGGGTTCATGGCCTGTAGGAAGGTCTTGGTACCGACCTCCATTTGCTACCTTGCCTCTGTAGACTCTCCTTCTAATAGTGGGGCTATGATGGTGCTTTGAATCTCCTAATAGCATCAGCAAAGACCCTGCAGCCAATAGTACTTACATAGTCTGGGCATTGTCTTTATTCTATCAAATATCCATAGGTCTCTTTGGAGAAGAACTGGGAAAATTGTTAGTCTTTATACTCGCGATAGTGTCACAGTGTCCTTCCTCAAAGGGGTTGAGAATCCTCTTCCATCAGTGGACTTTGGGTCTGAGAATCAGCTCAGGTCTAGAAACTATCTCACTCAAAGGAACACCTTGATCTTTTAGCCATTGCCACAGATCTTTTTGAGCTGGGGTTCTCTGATGCCATTTTAGCCTTGTTGTTGTTACAGTTATTACACCTACCTTGCCTCTGATGATTAAATATTGCCATCTGGCTGTTGCAATTCCAGATCCTATCATGCCCATTAATACCAGGGAGCCCAGGTGCATAGCATCATTATTACCATCAATTCTAGCATACAGAGAACAGCCAGCACTGAACTTTTCAATAATGCCCATGGACCTGTCACTGGCTCACTCATTATTTGTTTAGTGAAGGGACTGTTCTCAAACCTCCTGAGGGACATAAAGGTGAACCACAGCTGGTTGGTTCTCCGATGTCACATAATGCATACATTCTATCGTGTTCACCTTCTGAGTCTTGACTCTTTCCTCAATCTTCTGCCAAGGTAGTTCTGGTATCACATGTCATTTACTGTAGGACTATTTTTTTCCCCTACCTTCAAGGAATTATTCTAGCAAGAGTTAGGACCAATTCCAGGTGTCTTTTCCAGGATGCTCAATTCTGAGTCAAATTGAGCATCCTGGAAAAAAATTTCTTTATCCAACATTTTATTCTACCTCCTTTGGTTCAGTACTCTCAAGATTTGTTCCCAGGCATGTTCTACTAGTTTTTTCCATTATTTAGTAGACAGGTCCTGTATAGCCAGCAGGTGTTGATAGATAATTATTTTCCCCGATAGCAGGAACACTTGTCTGATCATGCTAAGACTTTGCCCTAATTATTGGCTTGGAAGCAATCAGGAGAAGTGGGGGCAATTCTTGAGGCAAGAAGTATCTGCTCTGGGTGAAGCATCTGTTACAGGTGAGGATTTTGCATGGTCTGTAGACAAGAGAAGGCAGGGGAGTTGGATGACTTCTGCTGGCCTAGAGGATTTAGGGGAACCTGGGGACTCATGTTTCCAGTGCAACTAACCACGTGTCCACATCCCAGTTTTCTGAATCCCATTCCTTTTCTATCAGAGGACTTGCCTAGACTTACAGGGATTCTGAATTCAGAATTTTATTATAATTGCTAATCTCACTTTCAGGATCTGGGCTTAATATTCAGCAGTTGACCTTTTAGCTGCAGGATTTGATCTCTAAATGTTATTATAGAGGCTTTCCTTTCAGTTTTCGCATTGTCTTCTGATTGGATGACCTGAGCCTCAGTGTTTTTCCTTGAGTGCATCAGTGGTATTTAATGACACCAACTAATCAAAGATTTCACAGTCCTTGTAATCTCTCCCAAACTCTACTGGTATTGCATAAACTAGTATGTCCCTTTTCACCTTAGTCCAACCCTAATAGATAATAGTTGAGGGTCTTTGTAATTATGATGCCACAGCTAACCACAAGCTATCACTCTCCATCATTTCTAATTCCAGAATCCATTAGAAGATCTACTTCCTAGAACCATTTCTGCTGCCAACTGTCTCAGGAGGGGTTTCCACAGAAGCCCCCCAAGACAAAGACTTGGTGCGACTAGTTGTTGGGATTTCAGGCAACTCCAATCAAGGTTGAGTTATCAAGACAGCTTTGTGGGTAACTGAAATTTAATTCTAAGGGGGATACAAGGAATAGGTACAGAATATATGTCTCAGAGTTATCTTACTGAAGGAGCAAGAAAGTTGGAATATTTATACGACAATGCTGGTAAGGCATTGTTTGAAGACTGATAGGAATGGCAGGTTTTACCTGCTGTGCAGTCCTAGCCTGCTGTAGGTGCAGAGATGCCAGAGAAAGTCCTAAGGTACTTGGTAGTCAAGCAGTGTACCCTGCAGTTGTAAGACTTGATGAGACACGGTAGGGCATTGATGGTGTCTGCTCCAGGATGCAGAAACTCAGCAGAGGATCCTGGGTGCCTCCTGGGCTTGTAGGTCACATGCACTCTGGAGATACCTGAATTCAACGTGTTTGAGAACCCCAAACTGGGGTATGGCTAGATTGTATTACATATACAGGTCCCATGTACAGTTTTGTACCTTTTCTTCTCACTTAACACTATATAGTAAGTATAACTGTATATTAAATTTTTTTTTTTTAGGTCATTAGAAGTTTTATCTTTAGGCTGTGCCCAGTGGGACACACCTGTAATCTAAGCACTCTGGGAGGCTGAGGTGGAAGAATCACTTAAGGTCAGGAGTTTGAGACCAGCCTGGGCAACATAGGGGCATGTTGTCTTTACAAAAACAAACAAAAATAGAAGTTTCTTAAGTTTTATCTTCAAATTAGAAGGCAAGTTATACTCCTATAGTGACAATTTTTAGAAATTAAAAAGCATTAAAAATGTTGAACCGATAAGCTTATAGTGTGTAAAAAATGTAAAATAAAAACTGAAGTCCCCGTGAAATACACATGTAACTTCATATCGAGGTGTGTTGACTTTACCATCCCGCTACGTTCTCAGCTTGCTCTCCTGCTGCTAACGGAGACGCCATCTGCGTGAGTGCTTCTGATGGACAAATTGCTTCCCATTGCAGGCGCCGATTGCCTGTATGAGTGGTACTTAGGAAGTAATTGCTTGGGGGATCTCAAAGCACTCAGCCCTAATGAATTCTTCTGGCATCTTCTGAAGTAGTCACAGGACTTGCGACTGAGGCACCAAAAAATTGGCTTAAAATGTAGGAAGTAAAAATATATGACTAGGGCAGGATCAAGAAATGCAAGAGTTTTGTGATCCTGAACACAATATACCAGATGACATATTCATTGGGTGTGCATAACTGAGAGTTCCTCATTCCTGGCTTGTGGAGGTAGGGTGGGGTGGGATTGCCAGATAGCTATGGGCAAGGTTAAGGGAGGGGATTGTAGGATAAATAGTTCACAGCATATGTGACATTGCAGAACTCTTAACGTATGCTATATACTACATGAACTTGCCTCAGACAGGACAAGCATAAAGTAACTATTCATTTTAGAAATATGTGTTATACAGGCTCAGGAACTATTCCCTATTTCTGGTTCCTGCATGGTGTTTCAAGCAGGTTTCAGAGTTTTTAGCTACTTTTAAATAAATCAACCATCTCCTTGTTTTAGCATTAAAATCCCCATTTGAGGGTCGTGGGGGAGGTGGATGTGGAGATGGAGTGGAGGTAGGTGTTCACAGGTACAAAAATGTGGTTAGATAGAATGAATAGATCTAGTATTTGATAGCATAACAGAGTGACTGCAGTCAACATAACTTATTGTACATTTAAAAATAACTAAAAGAGTATAATTGGAACATATAAGTTATCCACATGAAATGGATAAATACATGAGGTGATGGGTACCTCATTTACCCTGATGTGATCATTACACATTATATGTCTGTATCAAAATATCTTATGTACCCCATAAATATATACACCTACTATGTACCCGTAGAAAAAATCTCAGTTTGGTCTAATCATGTAATTCCTGTCTAGCCCAGTGCTGGGTGAAATCTCCCAGTGTATTTCATCTTGATCCTTCAGAGCTCAATTCTGCTTTAGGCTTGGAAGCCTGCAGCGGGAGGGGTGGCAGTGGTCAGCTTCTTGCTCCTGGTGATGAACGTCCTTCCCCATGGAAAGCAGCTGTCCTTGACCTCTCCAGGGCTGGCCCAGTCAGTAAACAGATCAGGAGGAAAGGATCAATTTGGTGTGGCTCGTGCAGCTGCAACCTGGGGTTGTTTCCCTTTGGATTTTGTTCCTTTGGTATTGCTGGCTCTTTCTCTCTTCCTGCTGTGGCTCGCTTCCCGCAGCTCCTGGGATGTTAACTGGAAACAGTGGGCTCCCCCGCCATTGGATTCTGGTGTGCTGTAATGCACAGACCTTTCTACTGTTGAAGCCTTTGTCCTTCCAGGCGTCCAGAGGCAAATCCTTTAAAAATGACCACAGGTCTGCTCCCTGCAACAGCAGAGTCCACGTAGAGTATCCTGAAAAAATGACCCCCTTTCTACATCAATAGTGGAGCTGTTTACTCCCAATGCAGTGCCTTCTCTCCAAACTGCTATTTTTTTTTCTTTTACTTTTTCCTGATAGGAATGAATTGCAGTTTTTATTTTTCAAAGTTGAACTATTGGATATCTACCCAAAGGAAAAGAAAAAAATTATATCAAGAAGATACCTGTTCTCACATGTTTACAGCAGCACAATTCACAATAGCAAAGATATGGAATCAATGTTAAGTGTCCATCAACAGACGATTGGCTCAGGTAAAGGAAATGTGAGATACCTATATCTATAGATATAGATATAGATATATATCAGCCATTAGAAGGAATGGAATCACGTTTTTTTTTTTTTTTTGCAGCAACATAGATGGAAGTGAAGGCCATTATCTTAAGTGAAATAACTCAAAAACGGAAAGACAAATACCGCATGTTCTCACTTACGAGTGGGGGCTAAATAATGTGTACACGAGGATACACCTTGTGGAATGATAGACAACAGAGACTCCAAAAGGGAAGGGTGTGGGAGGAGGGTAAGGGATGAGAAATTACACACTGGGCACAATATTCATTATCTGGGTGACAGTTCCACTAAAAGTCCAGACTTCACTACTATGTAATATAGCTACATAACAGAACTGCACTTGTACCCCTTAAATTTATACAAATAAAAGATTAAGGCAAATGTGAGCATGCTTTATTAAAATATAACAAAAAGAAAAGGAGGGGACACATGCCACAGTTTTCTAGTGTCCCCATGAAATTTAAGGTAGCAGGGATTCACCCTGCTCCTCACTCCCAAGGAAGGGAGAGGAACGATGCCATGAAAGCCTGACAGTTGTCTCTAAAGAAAGCATTTGCTCTAAACTCTTGAGTGTGAGATGGCTAACTCAGACGGAACTGGTTTGATGCTATCTTGATATGCTCTGCCTTGGTGTTCAGGAACCCCACTTTAGGTTTTGGGTGGTACTTGGCCCTTACGTGGTTCTTGATCTTTGGGGAACTTGGCCACAGCTGAGAAGTGTCTAATTTTACTATCCCATTTCCTGTGCTCTGGTGTCAGAAGGGTGCAGGCTTTCCTGCCTGTGACTGAGCAACCTCAGGCAAGCAACTTCAACTCTTGCAGCCTCAGTTCTTCTGTCAAAGTGGAAAGAAAGCCTCTCAGGTATGGATTTGTTGTGAGGCTGCTTAGTGCATAGAATACTGGAAATGCTCCACATGTGATATGCAGCAAATGAAAGTGATGAAAATGATACTGATGCTGATGGTGGTGATGTTCTTTTAGTTCCTGAGCATCTTATCACCTCCACCTATTGACAACCATTGATTAGATTTCCTGGCTGAAATAATTCCCCAGCTCCCCACTTTTAGCGGCAGAGCAGTGGGATGCCAGACATTGGCAAGGTGGCACTCCTAAGCATTCTCACCCCTCTGAAGAATCCTGGGGAGACGTGAAGAGCAATAAGAGTTGGCCATAGTCTATTATTCATTCCTCTGGTTATTCGTGCCCTATGTCCATTGGAACTGAAGTGTTGGAAGAATTAGCTCTACTGTCTCCTCTCCCAGGTCATCCATTTTCTTTTTAGCCTTCTTTACCAACCAGGAAGGGGAAAACAAGGAAAGGTTTCCAACAAGGAAAATTTGGCTGATGGCGAGGTGCCAGGCAGTCCCTGCTTGCAGGGAAATTGGATGTGACAGCTATAACTTATTGTCCTTGCAGTCACCCTGCATATGCCAGAGAAGAGAGCTTTGTAAATAAGTGTGAGGGAGCTGATAGCAAAAATCTGAGACTGCACTGCAGTGCTTCTAACACCATTATGGGGCACTGATTTAGTATTGGCTTGTAGCAACCAAGGCTACCTCGAGTACTGAATTACCACATCCCCAGGGCATTCTTTGGCATTCAACCCAGGCGGCTAACCAAGTCCTCCATGCTTCATTTATAGGATCTGACACTATCACACACTCCAGCAGTATAGTTGCAGGCTCTAGTAAATTCCTAAATTAAAAGTCAACCCAGTCAAGGGGATTTTGATGTCCAGGGATTTGTATGCAGCTCCCATTAAGATTAGTGCCCAAGTAACTTCTGACTTCCTGAAGTAAATGCAGATCCTTCTATCTTAGCTTCACATTTTTGTACAGACATTTTTAAAGCTGAGATGAGATTTCCATGTAGTTCAATCACTGTAAGAATGCTTCATTTTCTGTGCGGGAGGCATATTGCATATGTACGGCACTAGTCTGCAGAAAGCATAAAAATACTACACTGAAAATAAACTATTCTTTTCGGTTTTGTGCTTTATACTCAATGTTCTCACAGAGTCCGGCTAACACATAACCATTGAGGAACAGGGAGAAGGAAAATGTGTTAACGAAGCAGTGATGAACAGAATGGAGGTTGCCAGAGGGGCGTTTTTTTCCAGCTTTTTAGTTCATAGATGTTTAGATGGCTGATCAGAAGCCACCAAACATTTAATCGCAGTGTATTTTGGTGGTACAAATTGTATTATGCCAACCTGTTGGGAAGATGTTCTTAATAATGTGCTTTTCTGAGCAATGCAACCAACTAAAGTTTTTATTGGTTCATTTTTTCATCCTCGTCCATGACATGCAATTTAGAGTGGAGTATTGTCCCAGTTACTCAGTGGCGATGTGTAATCAATGTGCCCAGCAGCCTTTCAGCCATGTGTGAGAAAACTGCATCCAGAGGCTTTGATCTCGCAAAATTTGGTCAGCCAGCAATTTACAGACACGGTAAGAAGAAAAACAAAACAAAATAAAACAAAACAAAAAATACAAAAACCAAAATAGAAGTAGACCTTCTGAAAAAACAACAAACCCAAATTTTCATTTTTTGTTGGCATTTTCCATATGCCAAATTCTTTGCTTATACTGTGTTGCACTTAGAAAAGGTAAATGATTTGAAAATGTGACTTAGCAAAAGTTCTATTGTTTAAAATTTGATCTGTAGGAGAAGCAAGTCATTTCTTTTTACTCTTCTCTGTTACTGCAAATTATGGCATATGGTGAAAAAAAATTCCAGTTGTTTGTAACATAATCACAAAGGAAGTATTTTTAGGAGAAATGGGCACAGTGCTAAGGAAAATCCCAAATATGAGGTTTAACACTGAACCAGGAAACCTTAGAACTGGAAAGAATCTTAGAGAACAGCTATGTGAAACTTCTTATCTTCGTTACCATTCTGTCACTACCGAGACCCAGAGATGTAATGGCTGTCTCAGTTCACAGTGCAAAGTGGTAGAGCACTATCTGATGCCTATGGCTTTCTGATTCATTTTATCTAATGTTAGAATTTTAGGACTGTGATAAGCCAAGCCTGTATAAAAATATTCTGCGGACAGGGGACAGGGTGGGATGAAGAGGGGGCACATTGGTTTTGAAGTACTTGTGCAGAACTAAATAAAATGCTAAGAAAACCTTGAAAAAGAAGGGCAATGGTGGTGTAAAGGAAGACAAAGAAGAATTAACCCCCTGAGATGTGAAAATATAAACCTTTAATAAGTAAAATATGTGGTACTGGTTCACAGACCTATAAAGCCATGGAACACACTGCAGCCAGATATATAGAAATTTAGTATATAATAAAGGAATCTCAAATAAGTGAGGAAAAAGTAGCCTTATTATAAACGATGTTGGGACAATTGGTCAGCAATCTGAAAAGTAATGAAGGATGATGAATGCCGTTAGAACTTTGGTATGGAGAAGGGCTTTCTAACTATGATGCAAAATCTGGAGGCATAAAAGGAAAGACTGATAAATCCAAATTTATAAAAATAAAGACATTTTCCATTGTGAGGGCACTATTTAGAGATTTAAAAGACAAATAAAAAATTGGGGAAAATATTAGTATTCCATTTCACAGATAAATGACTAATTTCTCAGATATGTAAGAACTCCTGTATGACATAAAAAGACCAACTCAATAGAAAAATAGCTAAAAGATGTGAATAGGGATTATAAAATAAAGGAAATAAAAATGACATAAGCATATTAAAAAGAGGGTCTATGCCATTCGTGTTCAATGAGATGAAAATTATACATCCACTGAAACCGTTTTGTAATTTGCTGAATTGGTACATATTCCAAAGTTCATTAACACACTTGCTTTGAGGAGGCTGTGAGAAAACAAGCAATCTCCAAACAAATAATTTTATTCGGCTGATATTGGAAAATTTAGGAAGATCTCTCACAATCACAAATGCATAGGCTTTGTGCCCCTTTGAGTCATTCTACCTGTGTGTTCTTCTATGCATACTCTTGCTCACTGTACATAATGATTTTTATCCATGAATCATCATGTATAACATGTTTCTATCTATCTATCTATCTATCTATCTATC
This sequence comes from Rhinopithecus roxellana, assembly GCF_007565055.1. Taxonomy (NCBI): domain Eukaryota; kingdom Metazoa; phylum Chordata; class Mammalia; order Primates; family Cercopithecidae; genus Rhinopithecus; species Rhinopithecus roxellana. The sequence continues at coordinate 126,362,214 of NC_044558.1, read as the reverse complement.
TATCTATCTATCTATCTGTCTCTATCTTATCTATCTAATCTATCATCTATCTATCTCTATCATCTATCTGTATCTATCTACCTATCTATCTATGATCTATCTATCTATCTATCTATCTATCTATCTATCTATCTATCTATCTATCTATCTTTCGATCTATCTATCTAAATGTTTTTAAAGGATTCCACTCATGGGTAATAGCAAAAGTGTTGAAATAAGCCAAATGTCCACCAATAGGTAACTGGTTAAATAAATCATGGTATGGATATGAAATAGAGCTGAGAAAAAAGCATGAATAAGCTCTTTGTATACTGAAATGAAAAACTCTTAAGAGTCAGGAAAAAAAGCAGAGTGTAGATCACTGTACATAGTAGGCTACCTTTTTTCTGTTTTGTAAATTGGGGGGAAAGAATATATATCTGTACTGATTTGCTTATGCACAAAGAAACTTTGGAATTACTCACAAGGAAGTAATTCTAGTGGTTATCTATGATGGGTGGTGGTGAATTAGAAGCTGTGAGAATGGGGAAGGGTAGAAATAAATCTTTTCACTGTATTGCTATATAAATATAAAGAATGTGGGAATATATCACCTTTTCAAATAAATATAATTAAAAGATAAAATATTAGAATGAAAAATGAATACCATTGACTCTGTGTATCACTCAGAGTTCCAGCAGAGAAATAGAACTGTAAGATGTATGCAAAGAGTTTTATTGCTGCAACTTTGGCTTATGTGACTGTGGGGGCTGGCTAGGCAAGTCCAAAGTCTGTAGGGCAGACTGTCAGGAAGGGCTGGCTGGAAAATCTGTGGCAAGAGCTTATGCTACAGAATTTTTTCTTCCTCAGGGAAACCTCAATTCTGCTCTTAAAGCCTTTCAATGGATTAGTCAGGCCCACCCAGATTATGGAGGAGAATCTCCTTTACTTAAAATCAACTGATTACGGATTGAACCATATCTACAAAATAACTTCACAGTGATTTCTAGATTAGTGTTTGATTGAATAAGTGGGGACTGAAGCCTAGCCAGTTTGACACATAAAACTGACCATCTCACCTTTCCTCTGAAATCCAGTTTGTTATTAGAGAAATGGCAGGGTTTGGGAATAAAGGCAACATATATTGAATGTGACAGAAAAACAAATCACTTCTCCTGGATTTTCTGAGATATTTCTGGGGTCAAAAATATTTTATTGAATCTAAGATGACATCGATTGTAAGATACACCATTATTTTTTGTACTACTAATAAAGAAAAAAATGCCACCAGTTAAACACACATGCTATTGATCATAAGACATACCTTTATTTTGGTGATATTACAATAATTATGTGTGTTAGCCAAGGCTCTCCAGAGAGACACAACCAATATGCTGAACAATGGCATACTGGCTTTTCCCACTTCTTCCTATTAGATACATAGGGAGAGTTTTTTTTTTTTTTTTTTTTTTTTTTTTTTTTAAATATTGTGCAATGACAATTTTATTTAATTAAGTTAATTCGTTTTTAAATTTCCAACGTTTAAGTTCATGGGTACATGTGCATGATGTGAAGGTTCGTTACATAGGTAAATGTGTGCCGTGGTGGCTTGTGGCACAGATTATCCCATCACCTAGGTATTAAGCCCAGTATCCATTAGCCATTCTTCCTGATCCTCTCCCTCCTCCCACCCCTTCGTCCTCTGACAGGTCCCAGTGTGTGTTGTTCATGTGTTCCCATCATTTAGCTCCCACCTGTAAGTGAGAACATGTGGTATTTGGTTTTCTGTTCCTGTGTTAGTTTGCTAAAGATAATGACTTCCATCACCATCCATGTCCCTGCAAAGAACATGATCTCATTCTTTTTTTATGGGTGCATAGTATTCTATGGTGTATATGTACCATATTTTCTTTATCCAGTCTATCATTGATGGGCATTTAGGTTGATTCCATGTCTTTGCTATTGTGAATAGTGCTGCAATTAACATACATGTGCATGTGTGTTTATAACAGAACAATTTATATTTGGGTATATACCCAGTAATGGGATTGTTGGGTTGGTGTTTCTGCCTCTAGGTCACTGAGGAATCACCACACCGTCTTTCACAATGGTTGTACTAATTTACACTCTCACCAACAGTGTAAAAACATTCCTTTCCTGCACAACCTCTCCAGCACCTGTTGTTTTTTGACTTTTTAATAACAGCCATTCTGACTGGCATGAGATAGTATCTCATTGTAATTTTGAGTGCATTTTTCTAATGATCAGTGATGTTGAGCTTTTTTTCATATGTTTCTTGGCCACATGTATGTCTTCTTCTGACAAGTGTCTGTTCATGTCCTTTGCCTACTTTTCAATGGGGTTTTTTTTTTTTTTTTGTAAATTTGTTTAAGTTTCTTAGAGATGCTGGGTATCAGACCTTTGTCAGATGCATAGTTTGCAAAAATTTTCTCCCATTCTGCAGGTTGTCGGTTTACTCTGTTGATAGTTTCTTTTGCTGCGCAGAGGCTCTTCAAGTTTAATTAGATCCCATTTGTCAATTTTTGCCTTTGTTGCAATTGTTTTTGCCATCTTCATCATGAAATCTTTGCCCATGCTTATGTACTGAATGGTATTGTCTAGGTTTTCTTCTAGGGTTTTTATAGATTTGGGTTTCACATTTATATCTTTAATCCATTGTGAGTTGATTTTTGTATATAGTGTAAGGAAGGGGTCCATTTTCCATTTCTGTATATGGTTAGCCGGTGGGAGAGATTTTGTTTTTAAGGAATTGGCTCACATGATTATGGAGGCTGAGAAATCCCACAAGCTTGCCTTGCAAGCTGGAGGCTCAGGAAAGCCAGTGATATAGTTCCAGTTCATGCTTGAAGTCCTGAGAAACAGAACAGCCAAAGATGTAAGTTGTGGTCTGAATCTGAAGGCCCAAGAACCAGGAGCACTGATGTCTGAGGGCAAGAGAAGATGGATATCCCAGCTTAAATAGCAAGAGCAAATTCACCTTTCTTCCTCCTTTTGGTTCTGTTTGCATTCTTAGTGGACTGGATGATTTCCACGCACACTGGTGAAGGCAGTGTTCTTGAAGAATGCAAATGCTAATGTCTTCTGGAAACACCTCACAGACACACCTAGAAATGATGTTTTTCTAGCTAGCTGGGCATTTCTTTGCCCCATCAGATTGATGCATAAAATTAATCATCACAGTATGTGTATCTTAGAATTGACTAAAATAGTCTATTTTATGCTGCTACTAGACCATGTACAGCTAGACCAATGTGTCAGACTTGTTTGTTCGAATTTTGATTCAGAAAATATGAACATATTACACATGACACATATTTTTGAATTGTCTGCCCCACAGTCTGGCTTAAGAGCTGAACATTAGCCATGTCTAGAGTCCATAGAAGTGTCACCAAAGAATCCCAATAAAAGACACATTTCTAATCTTCCAGTCAAACACTGGATGTGGTGGGCTTTTTGAATGGAGGGTAGAGGTTGAGAGGAGAGTCAGTTTTCATGACTTCTTCCTGTCCTCCCTCCATCTCCCAACCCTAAGCAGGCAGGATTACAACAGGAGTCTGTGGCATTGTTTGTCTGTCAGGCAGGGGATAATTCTAGTTGATCACTGGCATACTGGCTTTTCCTGCTTTTTCCTCTTTGATACTGAGAGAGTGCAGGGAGAGGCCAACCCGATATCTTTCACATGCTGAGCCTAAATATTAAAAGATTACTTTCATATCATGATAACCACAGGAATACATAAATTTCATTCAATGGTTTTTGAAGTGTACTAGCTCCTAATTTAGTTTAACTTTAGGACATAAGGGAGACAAAGCCTCCCTGCTGTCCAATTTAGAGTTACAGAAAAAGAAAAGTTGGGTGCCATGATTTTAGACAGTGAGAGAAGAAAATGACATCTGGAACCCAACTGAGTCATCATCGTGGGTTACAGTGACCTACAAGCTGCAAAGGAGTGGGTGGCTGGCCCTTCCATTTGCTACGGCCAAATTTTCAATTGCTTTTTATGAATTGGAGCTCTTACACATAGCCAATGTTTGAACCTCATCTCATTGAGTGTAGCCAAATGTTGGTAGGAAACTGGTTCTGATTCCTAACTTCAAAGAAGCCAAAAGGGTGTATCAGAACCATGCTTTGTTCAGCATGACTCACTAATCTTGCTGTACCTACTTTACTATATTTTATGGAGTCCACAAAAAAAAATCTTATTTTTGACACAATGGGCTCAACAAAGTAAAAAATAGTGCAGTCTGCCTTTTTAAATGCCTGAGTCGTAGAAATGTAAGCTTAAAAACTATCATCTGCTTTTATTCAAGCTGATAGTAAAAATATTAGACTTAGAAGGTACTTATGTTGTTTAAGTAGATGACATTATTAACTCTGTGCTTTGAAATTTGCCTCTTTATTGATTTTTTTTTCTGAAAAACAAACCATAAACAATTTTAGTTCTGAATTCCTTTCTAATTTATCAACCATTGGAGGTATTATTGTAGATACAATGTCAAAAGAAGAAAACAAAATCCTATAAAAATCAGGAAAAAGTGCACCCCATACAGTGAGTGCTTTTGAGGACTGCTGTTAACACCTATTGTGCTGAAAATCTATTTGAAATGTGCATGTATATACAATAGACCCACAGCGTCCCAAGGAACCCTTTTGTGTCTAACATGCAAATCATCTGAATGCATAAAGAACAGCATTGTGCCCCCAAAATACATTTTATTTTAAAAGTATTTGGAAAAAAAGAGAGAAAATAATAGCTACATGTTCAGTTTCTCCTTTCTTCTTTATAAAAGAGGTCAAAGTCATTTAGATGAAAACCTAGGAGTTGCTGAACTTTGACACTTATTTTCATTATTATTTTACAAAATCCTACCGTTATGCCTCCGATTCCATTGTGAAATCTTATTTTCACCCTATCTTCAAAAATATACTTCTGAAATATGTACAACACAGTATATAAATTTAAGAGTAGGCTCTTTAAATTCAGTCAGTCATTTGAAAAGGCAGAGTGCTTATTCAGTTAAAACATTTATTGAGCATCTTCTATGTATAAGGCATCGACTCTGAGCTGTGGAAAATGCAAAGATGAATAAGGCATAGTTCCCATCATTGCAAAGCTTACAGAAGACAAAAGAGAGAACACTGTGAAACAATTGCAAAATATATTGAGAGTCAGTCATACAAGTGATTGCAGTGAGATGTAATCCTTCCTTATGAATTCAGCTCCTTCCTCTTAAAGGCCTGAAAGCTGGCCACAAACCTTATCTCCTCACTGTAGCCTCTCACACTGTGAATGCAATGCTTATTGTTCTGGAGCCCTGCATTTGCAGAATCTGGATTCTGTCATATACTGGCTTATTTCTACCAGTTTCCAGCAGAGCTTTGAGAACAAATGAATGGATTTCTAGTTACATGAATGTATTAGAAGAGCTCTCTTTATCTTCCCTCTTGAGCAATTATTTTCAACAAAAGTTAGTGGTACTGTTTTCTTCTCTAATAAGAATGAATGTCAATATATTGCATCCATTACAATTTCACTATATCCATGGCTGTAGAAACCACATTGGGTTTTGACTCTAGGAGGCTTTTAAAAAACATAAAAGCTGAAGAAGTCATGGGTAGTTAATTTCTCTAAATTCATTTGTTAGAGGTTATTCAACGAATGTTGTTACCAGTTAATGGCATCAAACATAAGATGGCTAAGTTTTGGTCTAAACACCAGGGGAGGCCCAGGGCAGTGACTCACGCCTGTAATCCCAGCACTTTGGGAGGCCGAAGCAGGAGGATCACTTGAGGTCAGGAGTTTAAGACCAGACCTGCCAACATGGCAAAACCCTGTCTCTACTAAAAATACAAAAATTAGCCTGGTGTGGTGGTGTGTGCCTGTAGTTCCAGCTACTTGGGAGACTGAGGCAGGAGAATTGCTTGAACCTGGGAGTTTGCGGTTGCAGTGAGCTGAGATCGTGCCACTGCACTCCAGCCTGGGTGACACAGCAAGACTCTTTCAAAAAACCAACCAACAAACAAAAAACCCAAAACAGCCAACCAACAAACAAAACAAAAATATCCAGGGGAGGGAGAAGAGGGGTCAGCACAGGGCCACAGGATGTGGGATGTGTCAGGGCTCCATGGGGAGACCATAGACTCTACAGTCAGACTTGTTGGATTGAAGCTCATGCCCTTGCATAATTAGTTGTGCTGCCTTGGACACTAAAGTTCTTTAAGCCTCAGTTTCTTAATATGTAAAATTGGTTTGATAACTCATAGATTGTGGGAGTGTTATGTGAGATATCATTTAGAATAGGTTACTTATGTGTTTCATGGTGTTTGCTGCATGAGTATTCGGTAAATGTTAATTCCTCTCTCAGGGCAGAGAGATAGAGAGACCACTGGAAAGAAAAAGGGAGAAGGAGAAGGAAAGGAAAAGGAAGGAAAGAAAAGAATGGAGGATGAAGTCTATAGCATGACTGAAGGTGACTCTGATTTTGAGTATCTATTGACCACAGAAACCTGGTATTGCGTAGGAAAATAATAAGCCTTTTTCCAGGCACACAAGTAGAAAGACTATTGAATTAGGATTTAGGAGGCTAGGATCCTAAAGTGTTTTAGGATCAGCTCTCCCACCAAGTAACATTTAGATTGAATTTAGATGACCTCTTCATATCCTAAAATTCTTGATGAAGTATTTAAGATGAAAATAACTGAGAATCACTTCATGTACTTCATATAAATTTAAGTTGTTAACTTGTAATGAATGGAAATGGGTTTGAGGAAATTTTTACAAAGGCACTGTTTACAAGGGTGCAGTGTTAATACTGTAAAAACAGTGTAGTAGTTACTACTGCTAGGCCTGAAGATGGGGAAGAAAAAGAAAGAGGCTTGTGGAGGCCTCTGAGAGGAGCCATGACCGTGGGTTATGGACATAGCCAGCCATAGGATACTTTACAAGGAAGGAGTCAGGGAAATGAATCACCTCATCTTACATTTTTTCTTTTTGAAATTCTGCTGTGCCTTTCCACTGTTATTCTACATCCAACTGGAAGCCTCAAGACCAAAGGGCCAAATCATGTAGCCTCTACCTGTTAGGTCCTGAAACAGTAAGAAGGGTGGTAGAATGGAGGGAAGATATGGCTGGGAATAGAAGACATATATCAGGGGACTAGATTTCTTTCTTTATTTTTATTTTAAATTAAAAATTTATAATTTTATAAACTTATAGGGTATATTAGTTTATAAATACAATGTGGAAAAATTAAATCAAGCTAGTTAACATGTCCATCACCCCAAAAACTTACCATTTTTTGTTATGAGAATGTCTGAAATTTACTCTTAGCAATTTTGAAATATATAATATTATTAACTATATTCACCAGAGTGTGCAAACGAAACTCAAAAAAAAGAAACAAAACATACTCCTTCTGCCTGATATTTTGTATCCTTCAACCATCTGGCCATTCCCCCTACCACATATGAGTGAGAACATGTGGTATTTGTCTTTCTGTATCTGACTTATTTCTTTCTTTCTTTTTTTTTTCTTTTTTCTTTCTTTCTTTTTTTTTTTTTTTTTGAGACGGAGTCTTGGTCGCCCGGGCTGGAGTGCAGTGGCCGGATCTCAGCTCACTGCAAGCTCCGCCTCCCGGGTTCATGCCATTCTCCTGCCTCAGCCTCCAGAGTAGCTGGGACTACAGGCGCCCGCCACCTCGCCCGGCTAGTTTTTTGTATTTTTTAGTAGAGACGGGGTTTCACCGTGTTAGCCAGGTAAACCTCGTGATCCGCCCGTCTTGGCCTCCCAAAGTGTTGGGATTACAGGCTTGAGCCACCTAGCCCGGCTCTTTTTTTTTTCTTAATGGAAAGGTTTATTATTAACTACTGATCCATTTTCTTTTATTATTATTATTATTATTATTATTATTATTATTATTATTATTCTTTAAGTTCTAGGGTACCTGTGCACAACGTGCAGGTTTGTTGCATATGTATGCATGTGCCATGTTGGTGTGCTGCACCCATTAACTCATTATTTACATTAGGTATATCTCCTAATGCTATCCCTCCCCTCTCCCCCGATCCCACGACAGGCCCCAGTGTGCGATGTTCCCCACCCTGTGTCCAAGTGTTCTCATTGTTCAATTCCCACCTATGAGTGAGAACAAGTGGTGTTTGGTTTTCTGTCCTTGCGATAGTTTGCTCAGAATGATGGTTTCCAGCTTCATCCATGTCCCTGCAAAGGACATGAACTCATCCTTTTTTCATGGCTGCGTAGTATTCCGTGGTGTATATGTGCCACATTTTCTTAATCCAGTCTATCATTGATGGAAATTTGGGTTGTTTACAAGTATTTGCTATTATGAATAGTGCCACAATAAACATACGTGTTCATGTGTCTTTACAGCAGCATGATTTATAATCCTTTGGGTATACACCCAGGAATGGGATTACTGCGTCAAATGGTATTTCTAGTTCTAGATCCTTGAGGAATCGCCACACTGTCTTCCAAAATGGTTGAACTCGTTTACAGTCCCACCAACATTGTAAAAGTGTTCCTATTTCTCCACATTCTCTCCAGGACTTGTTGTTTCCTGATTTTTTAATGATCACCATTCTAACTGGTGTGAGATGGTATCTCATTGTGGTTTTGGTTTGCATTTCTCTGATGGCCAGTGGTGATGAGCATTTTTTCATGTGTCTGTTGGCTGCATAAATGTCTTCTTTTGAGAAGTGTCTGTTCATATCCTTTGCCCACTTTTTGATGGGGTTGTTTGATTTTTTTCTCGTAAATTTGTTTAAGTTCTTTTTAGATTGTGGATATTAGCCCTTTGTCAGATGGGTAGATTGTAAAAATTTTCTCCCATTCTGTAGGTTGTCTGTTCACTCTGATGGTAGTTTCTTTTGCTGTGCTCTTTAGTTTAATTAGATTCCATTTGTCTATTTTGGCTTTTGTTGCCGTTGCTTTTGGTGTTTTAGTCATGAAGTCCTTGCCCATGCCTATGGCCTGAATGGTATTGCCTCGGTTTTCTTCTAGGGTTTTTATGGTTTTAGGTCTAACATTTAAGTCTTTAATCTATCTTGAATTAATTTTTGTATAAGGTGTAAGGAAGGGATCCAGTTTCAGCTTTCTAAATATGGTTAGCCAGTTTTCCCAGCACCATTTATGAAATAGGGAATCCTTTCCCCATTTCTTGTTTTTGTCAGGTTTGTCAAAGATCAGATGGTTGTAGATGTGTGGTATTATTTCTGAGGGTTCTGTTGTGTTCCATTGGTCTGTATCTCTGTTTTGATACCAGTACCATGCTCTTTTGGTTACTGTAGCCTTGTAGTATAGTTTGAAGTCAGGTCACGTGATGCCTCCAGCTTTGTTCTTTTGGCTTAGGATTGTCTTGGCTATGCAGATTCTTTTTTGGTTCCATATGAACTTTAAAGTAGTTTTTTCCAATTCTGTGAGGAAAGTCATTGGTAGCTTGATGGGGATGGCATTGGATCCATAAATTACCTTGGGCTGTGTGGCCATTTTCATGATATTGATTCTTCCTATCCATGAGCATGGAATGTTCTTCCATTTGTTTGTGTCCTTTTTAATTTTGTTGAGCAGTGGTTTTAGTTCTCCTTGAAGAGTTCCTTCACATCCCTTGTAAGTTGGATTCCTAGGTATTTTATTCTCTTTGAAGCAATTGTGAATGTGAGTTCACTCATGATTTGGCTCTTTGTTTGTCTGTTATTGGTGTATAGGAATGCTTGTGATTTACCTAGGTCTTATATTAGGGATACAGAGCCTACCAGACTGCGTTGAGAGTTCCACTTAAATTGTGCTACAAACTAAGTAAGACAGATATTTTGCCTCCAGCAAATTAAATTTTATCCTGATGCTTTGTATCCTCAGGGTATTTTTGATTATCTTCTAGAATAATGAATACAACCATGCACTGCATAATGTCATTTCAGTCAGTGATGTACTGCATATAGGATGGTGGTCCCATAAGATAATAATGGAGGTGAAAAATTTCTATCACCTAGAGACATCATAGCCATCATAATATTATAGCTCAATTACTGAGTTTTAAAATAATTTTTGTGTAGCCTAAGTTTATAGTGTTTTAAAAGTCTGCAGTAATGTACGGTTACATCCTAGGCTTTCACAGTCACTCATCACTCACTCATTGACTCACCCCAGAGCTACTTCCAGTCCTTTGAGTACCATTCATGGTGAGTGCCCTATACAGGAGTGCCATTTTCATCTTTGACACTATTTTTGCTGTACCTTTTTATGTTTAGATACACTTACCATTGTGTTACAATTGCCTACACTATCCAGTGTAGGAATGTGCTGTATGGCCTGTAGCCGAGGAGCAATAGGCTGTACCATCTAGCTTTGGGTAAGTACACTCTATGATGTTCTCATAGCCGTAAAATCACCTAACAATGCATTTCTTAGAACATATCCCTGTTGTTAAGCGACTCATGACTGTAATTACCAATAATTGAGGGCTTTCTATGTGCCCGACTTTGTATACACTTCACACACAAAATGAGATAAAATTATTCCAGTTCCTTCTAAATTCTGGGAGTAGGGCTAGCAAAATTCTCGAGTTTATTTTTCTTATGAATTAAGACATTTGAAAATATATGAATATCTGTTTGTTTTCTCTTGCTCTGAAGGAGAGGGTAAAAGGAAAATTTGCATAGAGAGCTCAGTCGATTTTCTTGAGGAAAGGGGTGTGAAGCTCTCCTTTCAGAGATCTGAAATTATGAAAATGGGTTGTTAAGTCTTGTTATCAAGAAAAGGCCCCCACATTCATGTTTATTTGGAACTTCAGAATGTAACCTTGTTAGAAAATAAGGTGGGCAGGTGTAATTAGTTAAGATGAAGTTATAGTCATTTAATGGATGGGCCTTAAATCCAATGACTGGTGTCCTTATAAGAAGAAGGGAGGACTCCTAGCATTACACAGAATGAAGAAAACAGGTGAAAAAGAAAATCAAGATTGGAGTGATGGAGCTACAAGCCAAGGAATGCCAAAGATTGCTGGGAGCCACCAGATGCTGGGAGGCATGAGAGATTTTCCCTTGCAGCCTCCAAAAGAAACCAGCTCTGCTGACACCTTCATTTTAGACTTCTGCTTTCCTGGACTGTGAGAGAAGATATTTCTGTGTTTTAAGCCAATCAGTTTGTGGTAATTTGTTATGACAACTCTAGGAAACTAACATAAGCCCCAAGGCCTTGAAAGGGAGCTCTGAGCAGAACCTGGTTGCTGAGTTAGTGCACAGGACTCCAACCTAAGAGTCTGAGGAGGGGTCGGCTGCAGCAGAGCAATGGCTGTTACCTGGGAACCCAAGAGTGAGGCACCCTGTGTTCCTCAGACACCCTGGGCACACATTGGAGCCAGCAAAGGCATTACTGGTGCAGTGAGCAAGCATTCGTCAGAGAGAAGAGGAATAGCCTTCATGCTGCTGTGTGCAGAAACTGGGTCTGTGAACTGACCAGTAGCTCCAGTTCTTTCTCCGACTTACCTAGATTTGACCTTTTCAGATGGAATGAATCTTCAGAATTCTTGGACTAATTGGCATTAGGCTTCAAGAGGGAGATACGGAACATCCTGTTAATAAAGATACCTGGATGCTTGAGTTGTTAACCAAAAATCGGAAGACTATGTCATGTGTTTATGCTCAGTTGGTGAAACTGGCTATGCTGCTTGTATCTTTACAACTTAGGTTAGGTGCATTTATCATCTTTCTATAGGTTTAGAAACTGAGGCTGGCAGAGGTTAGGTAACTTGCTTACTGTAACACAGTCTAGATTGGAATTCAAGTCTGGGTTCAAAGCTTGCACTTTCAATAATTTCAATAATTCAGTGCTTTCCTAGTACTACTACTCGATCTTCATAATCTCACAGAAACTTTGTCCAGCAGACCAATGGTAGAACTGGTAGTTTACATTCTGAGCCAGAGGCAGAGTCTGAATGTGGGCATGAGCAGGGAGGAAGCTGGGAAAGGTTAAATGGGGCTGGAAGGCAGGTGTGAGGTGGGCTAGACTCAAGTCATCTCAGGAGCCATGACAGGTTGAAACCATAGGGTGGGGTACCCGAGGAGGAAGCTGGGAAAGGTTAAATGGGGCTGGAAGGCAGGTGTGAGGTGGGCTAGACTCATACTCATCTCAAGAGTCACGACAAATTGAAACCATAGGGTGGGGTACCCGGACGAATCTAAATGCAGCAGCCAGACAGCAAGCATGGCTCCAATAGAATGGGGTTGTCATGGAAACAGACACAGATCCAAAGGCCAGAACCTGGAATCTAAAACAGGTCAGAGTAAGACAGTGTCTGAAGCCACAGCTGGAGCAAAAAGGGTGCACACACAGGGCCTGGGCAGGCAGATTTCTTTTGAGTGCCTGGCTGCTGCTCTGGCTGGCTTTGCTTCCCGCTCACTGTGCACGGGGAGCTCTGTCTCTGGAGTGCCTTCAAGGCTCTCTCATTCTTCTGACAAGTAAAGAGCCCTTCTACAACCTCCCTTTACCTGGTTTGCTGGTCCCTTCTCAAATACTTTCAGCAACAACGTTCTGAGGGAATGGTTTATCTTTAAACAGTGTAATTATAATATGTTTTTTCTTATATGGGACTAAAACCTGATCCTGAATCAACAGAGTGTTTCCTCTTTCTCCTGGGTGTCAGCCCTTAAACGTTTAGTCACAGAGACCGGCTGGAGAAGATCTTCAAAATCTCAAGGCTTAAACAGCAAACATTCTGGTTCGCTAAGTCAGAGACAGGGCCAGAAAAATCCGCATTTAAAAAAGCTCCCAAGGTGCCTCTGATGTGCAGCTAGAGTTGGAAACCATTCATTTAGCTTCCTCAAGACTCTCATTTAAATCCTGTGGATTCTACCTGCTAAATATTTCCACAAACAGCTAGGAAGGGTTGCCCTACTTCCCATGCTTGCCATGTTAGCGTAGCTTTCATCGTTGTTTACCTTCGTTATTACAAAGACTTCTCACTGGTCTTCAGCTCCAGTCTTTGGCCTTTTAATCAATCCTCCTTATGGTTGCCAAAGTGATTTTTGAAACTGCGCATAAACATCTGGGCATGCCACTTTTTACTTCCAATTCTCGGCTCACTCTCTATTGCAGTGATAAATGAGATAATAATAAAGTGAGTAGACATCCAATGGCGTATACTAGGCCTTTGAGAGCTAGGCCTGTGCCTGCCACCCCTTCTCCTGTGCCCTGATCATGCCACACTGCTTCAGGGTCTCTGATGCTTCCTACTTTCTTGGCATTGTGACTTTACATTCACTTTTCCTTCAGCCAAGAATGTTCCTTTCCTTGCCTGATTAATTTTCCATTTGTCCTTCTACACTCAGCTCTGGCGTGGCCTTCACAAGCGTGCTATCCAAGACTCTTCTGGATTACATAATTTGTTATATGATGCTTTGATTTGGCTATTTTGGTAATTTTTACCCTGAGGACATTTTGACTCCAGAAACATTTTTATGCATCATCATTTGATCTGAGTTCACTTTGATGGATAAAATAATGAACCATTACATTTTCAACCCAGAAACAAAATCTTAAGGAATTATTAAAACATTTATTCTTATTCTGTTGCTGACCTTTACAGCATTGCTGACCACTCCTCTGTGGGTGGAGAGAGACAGGGGATGTGGTTCAGGAATGAGGTGAGGGGAGAGTGAGTTCTGCAGTGGAGTCAGAGGTGGAAGAAGGATCCATGATGGGGTGAGTATTAGGCTCAGGGTGGAGGGTCAGAGGCTCCTGCTGGCATGGGAGTAGAAATTTTGTTGCACTTGCTGATTAGATAGTAACAAAAAGAAAAAAAAAAAGACATCTGGGCCTGATTATTTCAAATAAGCCATATATTGTGGATTGAATTCTGTCCCCCCAAAAGGTATTAAAATCTTAACCCCCAGGACCTGTGAATGTGACTTTATTTGGAAATGGGGTCTTTGCAGATGATCCCCTAGGGTGGGCCCTAATCCAACGTGACTTTGTTCTTATATATAATAAAAAAGGAAATTTGGCCACAGAGACAGACGTACACAGAGGAAAGACTGTGTGAAGAGATGCAGGGAGAAAACCATGTGCAGATGAAGACACAGATCATGGTGATGCATCACGAAGCCAAGGAACGCAAAAGATTGCCAGCAAACCACCAGAAGCCAGGAGAGCAGCTTGGAACAGATTCTCCCTTACAGGCCTTGGGAGGAACCAACCCTGCTGACACCTTGATCTCAGACTTCTAGCCTCCAGAACTGTAAGACAGTAAATGTCTCTTGTTTAAGCCCTCTAGTTTGTGGTACTTTATTACAGCAACCCTAGCAAACTAATATACCACATAAAAGGATTGTATCAAAAAAGCTGGTCAAAATGCCCTGTTTTAAGATGAGTTGCCCATCCTCTGAGCTCCCAGAACATCATTTCCAGGACATCATTACTCTGTATGTTAATGGTCTGAAACTTGTCTGTATTAGGCACAAGACTATAAGCTCTTCAAGGTCCAAAGTTTTGCTCTTTATTTCTATGTTCTCAATGCCCAGCTTATTGAGTCTAGATAACTTAGGGATAAACAAATCATGTAGACTTAAGGTTCTGAGAGTTTGGCTGATTAAGTGGTTGCCCTAGTTTTCAGAGTACGATGGTTAGACTGAACTCTGCTCTGGTCTCCAGGCTCAGCACACTTTCCATTACATCATGAAGAGCTCTATCAAATTCACCTGTAGTACCTTCCTCTTCAGGCTAAATTTCCTCTGTTCTTCTATCCATTCGTTACATGCACAGGTTTCCAAAGCTCTCATTATTCTGGTAATTCTCTTTCTCTGGATAGACTTGTTATTAAATACTGGCTTCTAAACTGAACACAATCTTCCATCACCATCATTTTTCTTGATAAAGACCCTAGCCTGGTAGTAATGCTGATTAAGACTGTTGGAAAATTCTGGCATCTTATGGATTGCAATCTACATCCTGTGCAATGCCTTTTGATGCAGAAAGTTCATCCAACTCCCTCTCGCTCTGCGCTCAAGTTCTGTGAATTTTGAACTAAAATCCATGACTTTGTATTTATCTCAGTTAAATTTTACTTGGGTTTCCTCTAATGTTCTCGTTTATTGAAATAATTTCATAACTCCACTTATTGTCTTAATAATATTAGCTCTCTCATCCCATTTTGGGGCAATTGAAAATATGGTAAGAGAATTGTTTGTGTTTTCAAATCACTGCTAAGCATGTTGAAAAGTTTACCTAGCACAGCATAGCTGAGTGATCATCAACCCTCTGTTTTATTTTCTTTCTTTGTGGCCTTGGAACAAATCAGTACAAAGCTGGTAAGCAGAACAAAGCCTTTTCAATATGATGCCAGGCAAGTAGATATTTGTTCACACAACCACATGGGTACTGGGTAG
Source organism: Rhinopithecus roxellana (assembly GCF_007565055.1). Taxonomy (NCBI): domain Eukaryota; kingdom Metazoa; phylum Chordata; class Mammalia; order Primates; family Cercopithecidae; genus Rhinopithecus; species Rhinopithecus roxellana. The sequence goes on along the minus strand of NC_044558.1, from coordinate 126,346,815 downwards.
TTGACAGTAAGGTTTCTGTGAGTTACAGATTCCTCCTCACCCAACTGTTCATCCAGTCTCAGCTAGACGTGTCTGGTTACAGCAATCTGGGAGAAGCCTCCTCCCCACCTAGCTGCTTCAGTGGAGTCTGGCAGAGTGATATGTATCTATTCTCAAATTTTCCATCTGAAGGAAAACTACAACTGCCCGTTTACTTTCTTATCTCTTTTAAAAATCCTGTTGATGAGAATTTTAAACAGTAAATTGACCAACTTTTTTCAAACTGTTGCCATCACAGGTTCCACCTAATTAGTGGGACACAGTGTGAACTTGGGCCATAACATGATACAGTAATTAAGAGTGAGGACTGTGGAATTCGTCTTTGGTCTGATTTTGTCTTTGCCACAAGACTGTGTGGCCCTAGCCAAGTTGTTTGATCTCTTTGTGGTTTAGTTTTCTCATCTGCTAAAAGAAAATGTCAATTCTGTTATTACTAATGAGTATTAAGCTGAATCACTCTGTGGTAAGTGCTTATCATGGGGGCTGGCACGCAGTAGGTATTTCATAAACATTACCATCTTCATTATTATTTAAACACAAAGCATTTAAATATTTTAAAATCACAAAGACTGAGGGGACTATGTATGAAATACCTGAATTGCACTTATATCTGCTGACATAAGAGTTTAATGCTCATATCAATCTTAGCATGAAAATGAGCTTTATTGAAATTATTTCACACGTCTAAGGATTGTCTCTAAATAAGTTGAATGTTTCACCTAATTACGCAAGTCCTTTCACTTTGAGTAGGATTGATTCACTCTTCTAATATGCCCTGGAGAGGGATGAAATCCAAAAAACAAGCAATATCAATAGAAAGCAGTCCAAACTTTCCTAAAACTGAAGCTTTTCAGCCTACAAAAACCCAACAGAATCCTCCAAAGAGTGGAGACTAATTCTGATGAGGTCTATCATGCACTATTAACTAAATAGGAATGTTTCTTTAACATTGTACATTTGGCCAACACACTTATTTAAGGTAGTAAAGAAATTGTTCTTCCACGGAATTGACTTCAATAGTACAGTTTTTATTTTTTCATCTTGCCCACTTGCTTTTCCTCCTTTTATTTTCTTCTCTCGACAAGGTGGTTTCTCTTGTCAGATTAAGAAGGGGCAGCAGTACAGATTGGTATGTCCTTATGCACCCTGTGATGTGAGAATTGCTATAATAATGACTGAAGTCAAAAATAAAAATTCGATTCACTTCAGCAAGCATTTGTTGTATAGCTTTTTATGTGCAGGCACCATGCTAGGACCTGTAGGAGATAGAAGGATGACTAAATCTTGGTTTTGGTCTACAAAACAATTAAAAGAGAAGAGGCACAATTGCAGGAGGAATTTTGTAAGTAATGACCTGAGGGAGGAAGTGAGGCTTTGGGAGATGCTCAAAGAATAGTGGCTAGAGGAAATGACTTGTTTTGGGAAGAAAGAAGTTAGAAAAGGAAGATAGGAACTTGACAGTAAGGGCTTGACTGTAGCTATTTTGCACATGATTTTCTGTCTCATAATTGGTCTAATATACCAAGTGTCAGTTCTCATTGAACAAAACACTGAAATAATGGCACTTAAATAAGATGAAGTCAGTGTTAATAGCTTTTGAAAAGTGTATGTTAGTTTTCTCAGTATTATATTTGCTTGTCTGACACATCATTATTTATTAATTAGTGATGAAAGCACTCTAAAACTTCTAAGCAAAACCTTCACAGATTGACAAATCAGAAGTCAGGCATTCCTTCATTTCTAAATTTTGAGTGTCCCCTACCCCACCCCATATTATTTGATTCACATCTGCAAATCTTCAGCCAGTTCAAAGTAGTTGCCTCAGTTGGAGGGGACCTAGAAGGAGTGGTGTGATCACAGAAAGTACATAAAGCAACACTGAACCCTGATGTTTTTGCAATAATATTCAGTATTTGGTAGTTACTAAGAATCTGAGAGATAGATAACCCACTAGGCAAAATAATTTCTTTATTAAAAAGGCAGCATAAATGTTATTCCAAGGTCCAACCTGGGGCACCCTTTGTGATTCAACATTTATTTGCTTTTCAAAATTCCTTCTCCTAGAGATGGCAGGCACTGGTTCTGTAGGTTGTCTGGTAATTTGAATATAGTCCCTGGCAGCTTTTAGGGTAGGTGGCTTTCAAGCATCAGGTATTGCATTAAACTTCTGTGGTTTGAATGTGTTATCTCTAAAATGGGGAGGTGCCAATGTGATAGTATTAAGATGTAGGGGCCTTTAAGAGGAAATTAGCTCGTGAGGAGTCCTTCTTCCTGAGTGGAGTTAGGTAAACAGCTTGATGGAGGGAGTTTATCTTCTTTTGCCCTTCCATCTTATGCCACGTGAAGACACAACATTCCTCTCCTCTGAAAGATGTAGTGTTCAAGGCGCTATCTTGGAAGCAGAGACCTGACTCTCACCAGATGATGAACCTACTGGTGCTTTGATCTTGGACTTCCCTGCCTCCAGAACTGTAAGAAACACATTTCTATTGTTTGTAAAGTACCCAGCCTCAGGCATTTTGTTATAGCAGCAATAATTGGACTAAGACAGGCATTTACCCTAAGATCAGAGCTAACACCATCATATCTGCAGGATCTCCCTGATGGCATACGCATTTTCCTTTTCTCTCAAGGCAGACAAAAATAAATGATGAGAAGTAAAATAGGCCCTCCTTTTCTAATGTCTTCATAAGTCTTGACCAGGTCCATATTCTTTACTTTTTCTGATGAGTATAGTTTTTTAATTGTAAACTCTGGTATATAAGGATTGAGACATATTTTTTTCCCCATAAATCAACTTAAATCTGCCTTTGAGTTCCCATCCTGTTGGGCTGGTAGCAAATTTAATTAGAGATGAAGTCTTGTTTTGTCACTGAGGCTGAAGTGTAGTGGTGCGATCATAGCTCACCGCTCTCTTGAACTCCTGGGTTTCAGCCATCCTCCCCAGCCTCTTGAGTAGCTGGGAAGACAGGAATGAGCCACCATGCCCAGCAGCAAATTTAATCTTTAAAATCATCTTCCCTCTGCTCCACCAGATTGTCAAAACTCTGAGACATTTTAGGCTGCACCAAAATAACAAGGAGACTCCTCTTAAATTACTGATAAGCTCTGCGATGCCTATTGTCAATGTTCCTTCCAAGTCTGGCAACTGTGCTGCTTTTGTTTTAGGCTTGGGACATAGAAATTATTACTTTTGACTGGGGTCCAGTGTTTCTGAGTGACCACATAGTAATGCCCTGACTTTAGCTAACTTCTCAGGTTAGTGCTACAGAGCAGGGCCATTCTTTGCACAGGTGTGCCTCTGTTATTTGTATACTTCCCTTTACTTTGTTCTCAAGTTATGGGTCTTTTTCTTTTTCTCCTTACCCTCTAAACACTGGCATGGTGTCCTCTATGAAGTTGGTATTTTGCTGTTTGCATAGCACAATACTTGAATCGGGAAATTCAAAGGATCTGGCTACATGTTTGGTAAGGTGGAAAGAAAATGGAAGAGAGGATTGCTATGAATTAAATCTCAGTAAATGATCCTGCCTCATTCCCACTGCAGGAAGTAGGATTCTTAGTGAGACCAACTTTCTCTTCTAATTTTTTTCTCTACTAGATTGCCTTGTCTTCAAATTTTTACACATTCTAGGGGTTTTAATTTTTTTCTTTCTTTTTTTTTGAGACAACGTCACTCTGTGTCACTCAGGCTGGAGTGCAGTGCTGTGATCTTGGTTCACTGCAGCCTTGATATTGCAGGCTCAGTGAATCTTCCCACCTCAGCCTCTTGAATAGCTGGGACTACAGGTGTGCACTCCCATTCTCAGCTAATTCTTTTAATTTTTTTTTTTTTGTAGAGCTGTGGTCTCACTATGTTGCCCAGGCTGGTCTTAAACACCTGGGCTTAAGTGATCCTCCTGCCTTGTCCTCCCAAAGTGCTGGGATTGCAAGCATAAACCACCTTGCCCCAACCGTTTTTAACATTTTAAAGGTACTCTGCTAAAAATACTATTGTCTTTCTCTCCCTAAATATCTTTAACCTTTTAAAATAATCACAATTGCACAATTGCACAGTTATAGTATAACTTCTGTTGTGTGTGTATGTGCAATGTATTACTAGAAAGAAAACAGTTGTACATTTAGTTAGTCATAAACACATATGGAGTCCAGAGAATGAAGATGAGCAAACATTTCTTTAGTTCTTTCCTTTTCCTGTTGAGTTGCCACTTTGTACTTATGGGGTTAGGCTTTTTTAGGTTTCTGCAAGTTCTTTTCCTCCCTGGTGTCTCTATTTTATACCAATCCCAGCTCTGCTAGTGCACAGAGAGGTCAATGTCATGATAACCTTTGTTCTGGGCTCTATCAATTCATATGGTTCTTGCGGTAGCCATTAGTGCTGTTTTGCCTTGATACTGGCACATAGTAGGATTACACTTTGTCAACAACATTGTAGTTAGGCGTGACCATGAGACTTGCTTTGATCAATAAAACGTGAGCTGAAGTGATGTGTTTCACTTCTAAGGGTAACTTCCTGAGCTAATGGGTAATTTTTTGCTGTTTCATTCCATGTTGTGGTTCATCAAGGAAGCCTGTATTAAGGAGATTCCCTGTCTTCTGAACCCCCCCTTTAGCCGTAGTCCTTGAATGACCACAATGAACAGAATCCAATGTCAACTCGCCTTGGGCATGTAGAGGAAGTGAGAAATGGATGTGCTGTGTTTAGCCACTGGGGTTTTGGGATTGATTTTTACTGTAGGATAACTAATCCCATACTGACTATGCAGTCTTTTTTTGGAGTAGACTAGTTATTCTAGATATTCTCAAGTCAAGTAGCTAAGAGACACAAAATAAATGTCTTTGTCTTAGTAATTTTTACTATCACATTGACATTTTAAAAAAAGTTATGATGTCTCTGCCTCTTTTCTGTTCTTCTAATGATCCCTTTATGTCTGAGTGAATGCAATGGATTAGAAAGAAGAGATTGATTGGTGTAGACTACTCCCGTGTGGCACAATAGATCTGGGTACTAGTAGTTTTCATTTTTTCCAAAGCTTCATATTTCTCAAATGATCTGTACATAATAAACACCTATACTTTACTTCTATCTGTTTTCTGCTAAGTCATTTGATTGTTCCAAGCTAGAACCCCCAGGAATTCCAATGATGCAAAAGCAAAAAGCAAGATAGCATTTTTCCATGCTGATGTGAGAACTCTACCTGTGTTAAACATAGAAACTGCAGATCTTGCACAGACACATGCTCAGTGTGCTTTTCATTCAGTCTTTAAATCTTTTTAAAATTAATTGATTTTTATTTTTATTTTTTGAGACAAGATCTCAGCTCTGTTGCCAAGGCTGGAGTGCATAATTAGTGGCACAATCATGGCTCACTGCAGCCTCGACCTCCCACTGGGTGCAAGTGACCTCAGCTTCCTGAGGAGCTGGGACTACAGGCCTGTGCCACCACGCCCAGCTAATTTTAATATTTTTTGTAGAGACAAGGTCTCCCCATGTTGCCCAGGATGGTCTCAAACTCCTGGGCTGAAGCAATCCACTCACCTTGGCCTCCCAAAGTGCTGGGATTACAGGCATTAGCTACAGTGCTTACCCTCATTCTGACTTATAAAATGATTATTGATGGCCCACTAGGTACTAGGGGCATTCATAATTATGATTAGCAATACTTGTTCTGAATACAAATTGCAAGAAAGTATAAAGGCATATATTAGGTAGAACTGATCTATTTGAAGGTATCAGGAAGCTGTTCTTGAGGAAGCAACATTTGAGTTGACAGTTGAAAGATGAGTGGCAGTTGGCCAGCAAAATGATGGGAAGGGAGTGAGATTGGGATGGAGTGGAGAGGGAAGAGTAAACAGCAAAGTAAACAGCATTTGCAAGGAATCTGAGGCTGGAGAATCACGATACAATGGAGAAGGCAAAAAAAAAAAAAAAAAAAAGAAGACTTGTATAGGCTGGAGCACAAGTGTTCATAAGTGGCATGTGATGAGGCTGAGCAAGTAGCCACAGCCAGAGCCAGATTTTAACCAGTTCTTGCAGGCCATATTGATTTGGTTGTTTTGAAGGTTACAGGAATCTATTGAAGATGAATACTTTAGACTTGCTATATATTGACACTATAAGATTTGGATTCAAGACTAGATTTAAGTCCATTCATTCATTTAGCTTTCACATGGGGATTACATAATAGGGTGTTGCATTAGCTGGGGTCACCTTTATTGAAGTCAGAGAAAAGGTTAGGGAAATTGCCTAAAACAAGCTTAACTGTCTGTAGCTTGCTTTGATGTGGCAGCCAGAGTGTAGGGCATGTGATGAATTTTATACAAGGGCTAGGATGGATAAGAGTGGGCCTAGTCCTTTTAATATATTGTTCCAGGGACAGTCTCCATCCCAAAAGACAGATTCAATAAGCCATAACAAAGCAGTTTTACCTTGTCTTATTACCAAGATTTTACTTTCGTAAGACCAATCACAAGTAGAAAATATGTTAGATGTGGAAGGCAGTACAGTTTACAGAAAGAGGTCACCAGTTCATATCGAAGCATATTGCCCAGGACTCCTACAAGCTCTCCTTGATGTTTGGTAGCAGCCAAGTCATATTTTAATAGTCTGAACTCAGCCTCTGAGGTTTTATGGTAGGGAGCAATTCTGCATTGGCAGGAAGCTGAACTGAATGCCCTATAGATCATTTCCACACATGAGTTTCTGTTGTACAAAACAAATCCATATTCATCCCAATGATTTCCCCTTTATTCCTTTCAAACTCCCAAATAGAAGAGATTAGATTTGAGACTCCTCTCATAAATTACACAGTTTTAATTCAGTAAATTTGCATAAGCTCCAAACACCGAACTTCCTACAAATAGTTGAAATAAATATAGCAGTTATGGATCACATCTAGCCATAGATTATCAAATGATAAATTATCTAGCTTTTGTAGAATATGACTATGAGAAAGGTCAGATTCAGTCCCCATAGCAAAGATGCAGCCAAAGAGATGTGCTGCTTTATGAGCCCAAGGTCCATAAACTGGAGTCCAAAAAAAGATTAGGAGAGTTGAAGAACAAACTAGAAACCCAGAACAAAAGGCCGGGCACGGTGGCTCAAGCCTGTAATCCCAGCACTTTGGGAGGCCGAGACGGGCAGATCACGAGGTCAGGAGATCGAGACCATCCTGGCTAACACGGTGAAACCCCGTCTCTACTAAAAATACAAAAACTAGCCGGGCGAGGTGGCGGGCGCCTGTAGTCCCAGCTACTCGGGAGGCTGAGGCAGGAGAATGGCGTAAACCCGGGAGGCGGAGCTTGCAGTGAGCTGAGATCTGGCCACTGCACTCCAGTCCGGGCGACAGAGCGAGACTCCGCCTCAAAAAAAAAAAAAAAAAAAAAAAAAAGAAACCCAGAACACCTAAATTTAAGATGAAACGAACATTTGGAGCAGTATCTTGACATAAAGACTTGTGTTAAGCACAAGATTCGAAGCCATCAGCATGTGTTTACCCCATACTAAGACTGGTATTTGATATTCTGAATTGCTGATAAAGTCCTCTAAAAGACTCCAAGGGGGCTTCCCTGGAGACTGGATGACTCAGTGGCATTTGGTTGTGCCTGACAGAGTGAAGACATGTTTATAGTTCCCATATTCTGACCTTCGCTTTATTGCACTTCATTGTTTCTGCTCATCAAATCGTCTCATTCTTCTCCTTCTTGTGCTTATCATTTCTCCCTTAAATTTAAATTAATGGCCTTATTGTCTTTATTCAGTGAATTTCATCTTCCAAAATAACATGTCTCCATACCTCCTAACTAGACCACACTCATCCTTCTTGGACCTTCTTAAATTCTTCCTCCTTCAGGAAACCTTTAATGTGTGTTATTTAGATTTTTTTCCCCCTTTTTCCTTTTCTCTGGATATCTATTGTTCTTATAATCAACACAACGCAATTTCATGCCTGTTTTCAAAAGTTTTAGTGAGGTTTGTTGCATCTCTTCAATGCTTCTTTATGACAGGGGCCGTGTCTGACACTTTTTTAACCACTTGAAACAGGCCTCAGCTGGGCACAGAGCAGGTACTAAAATTCTGTTGACTCATTATGTTGCTTTCCATTCTCTTCTGTCAAGATTGTGCTGTATTATTCGAGGTTTTTAGTTTAGCTGCTTTTGGAATAATTTCACTGTAATGCCATGGCTCTTGCCAAGAATATTAAAATATAATACTGTGCAAATATAAGTTCTTAGAAATATGCCAGGTGAATTCTAAATTTTATAGATCATCAGTTTTCTAAGTATTCAATGCACTTATGTGAAATCACACCAGTTACTATCTATATCTATAATATATGTATATATTCTAGATATGTGCATATATTATAGATATATATTTGTATGTATGTGTATATATTATAGATATATAATAGATAAAATATATGTATATATTTATACATATAAAATATATGTATATATTTATATAAATGTATATATACACATGTGTGTATATATATAGGGTATATGTAAATTTCATGTTTATTAACAGTGCAGGTTAAGAACACTTCTATAATGTACTATAACTGAAGAATTGTCCTACATTTACAAAAAAAGTTGCTTTAAAAGCGAATCTAAGCAAGATAAATTCTTAGTTATATAAGATGTTTAGGTTTTGATGTATTATGATACATCCATAATAACTACTAAATTAATAAATTATTATTGTCTGTTTCAACATTTACTTTATTTCCAGATTATATTGACAAATTCCATAAAATTACTGACTTATATTAAGTAAAATATTAGTGTATTGACCATGATCAGAACAAACTGGAGCTTCTTAAAATTCTTGATGGTTTGGATTTGGGGATGTAAAAAATATGACATTAATTTAGTCCCTTTAAATAGGATGATAGTTGTTTGATTACTTAGAATGCTCTAAAATACATTTTCCAAACAATATGTGTTCATTGTAGAAAATAAAAAATATCAGGGCGGGGCCAAGATGGCCAATTAGAAGCAGCAGCGATCAGAGCCTCCCACTGAAGAACCATAATAGCGTGTGAATCCTGCACTGGCAACCAAGGTATGCAGGTTCTCTCATCAGAACTGACTAGGCGGCTGGTGTGATCCACGGAGAGGAAGGAAGAGCTTAATGTGGTGGGGTGGCCCACCTGAGAACCAACCACACGGGGCAGGGGAGCCCCCATTCCCCAGCCAAGGGAGCTGCTGAGTGAGAGTGTTACCCAGACGAGGGAAACCGTGCTTTTTCCACAGAACTGTGCAACCCACGGGTGGGAAGATCCCACTGGCAAACCCACGCTACTGGGGCCTAGGATCCCGACCCCGGAGCCGTGCAGATTCTCAACAGCCTCTCAGCTAGAATCTGCTTAAGGCTGCTGAGTACCCATGGGGAGGGACTAGGAGCACCACAGCTGTGGCTGCCTGCTGTCTAAGCCCTTTGAGCTCGTTGGGGGAGGGGCAGCAGCCAGCACTGGGACTGGTAACTGCCTAACAGGCTGAGTTCCCTGGGCGGGGAAGGACGGCAGCCATCTCTATAGCTCTAGGCCCTGCTTTTTTCCAGCTGGAGCCGGGGAGGCTGGGCAGCTTGGTCCCTAGAGGTATCCCCCACAGCCCAACACACTGGCTGTGGCAAACTCAGGCCAGAGCATCTCTTCAGGCCTGGCCCTGACCCATCCTTCCACACTGGGTGGAGCCTACCTTCAGGAACTCCAACAACTCCAGCCAGGGACTCAGGGACAGAAACCTGATCTCCCTGGGCCTGAGCCCCTAATAAGAGGGGTGGCTGCAGTCTCTGTACATCAGCATATGTAGCCTTTCCTCTGGGTAGTTCTGAGGAATCTGGGCAGCCCAGACGAATGGGATGACCTCCAGTGAAGGACACCCCCTCCACCAAGGGACAGTCAAAGTGCTTCATTAAACGGGTCCCGGTCCCCGTGCCACCCAACTGGGTGAGACCCTCCAACAGGGGTTTTCGGACACCCTATACAGGAGTGACCCTACTGGCATCAGGTTGGTGCCCCTCGAGGTCAGAGATCCCAGAGAGTGAGCAGGCACCTATCTTTGCTGTTCTCCGTCCTCCTTGACTGACATCTCCAGGCATGGGAGCAAACCAGATGAATATAGCCTGAAGTGAACCCCCAGCAAGCTGCAGCAGCCCTATGGAAGAGGGAACTGACCATTGAAAGAAAAACAAACAGAAAGCAACAACAACAGCATCAGCAAAAACAAAAAGTCCCCACAAAAACCCCATCCAAGGGTCAGCAGCCTCAAAGACCAAAACTAGACAAACTCATGAAGATGAGAAAGAATCAACAAAAAAATGCGGAAAACCTAAAAGGCCAGAATGCCTCTTCTCCTCCAAATGATCGGAATGCCTCTCCAGCAAGGGTGCAGAACTAGATGGAGAATGAGATGGACAAATTGACAGAATTAGGCTTCAGAAGATGGGTAATGAAAAACTCCGCTGAGCTAAAGGAGCATGTTCTAACCCAATGTAAAAAAGCTAAGAACCTTGATAAAAGGTTAGAGGAGCTGCTAACTAGAATAATCAATTTAGAGAGCAACATAAATGACCTGATGGAGGTGGAAAATACAACAGTGAACTTTGTGAAGCATACACAAGTATCAATAGCCGAATTGACCAAGTGGAAGAAAGGATATCAGAGTTTGAAGACCACCTTGCTGAAATAAGGCAATCAGACAAGATTAGAGAAAAAAGTATGAAAAGGAATGAACAAAGCCTCCAAGAAATACGGGACTATGTAAAAAGACTGAACCTGTGATTCATTGGAGTACCTGAAGGACACTGGGAGAATAGAAACAAGCCAGAAGACACAGTACAGCTATTATCCAGAACTTCCCCAGTCTGGAAAGACAGACCAACATGCAAATTCAGGAAATACAGAGAACACCACTAAGATACTTATCGAGCGTATCAACCCCAAGACACATAAGCATCAGATTCTCCAAAGTCGAAATGAAGGAAAAAATGTTAAGGGCAGCCAGAGAAAGGCCAGGTCACCTACAAAGGGGAGCCCATCAGATTAACAGCAGACCTCTCAGCAGAAAGTCTATAAACCAGAAGAGAGTGGGGACCAATATTCAACATTCTTAAAGAAAAGGATTTTCAACCCAGAATTTCATATCCAACCAAACTAAACTTCATAAATGAAGGAGAAATAAAATCCTTTCCAGACAAGCAAGTGCTGAGGGATTTTTGTCACCACTAGGCCTACCTTGTAAGAGCTCCTGAAGAAAGCACTAAATATGGAAAGGAAAGCTGATACCAGCCACTGCAGAAACACACCAAAATATGAAGACCAATGACACGATGAAGAAACTGCAACTAGTGTGCAAAATAACCAAATGGCATCATGATAACAGGATCAAATTCACATATAACAATACTAACTTTAAATGTAAATGGGCTAAATGCTCCAATTAAAAGACACAGACTGGCAAATTGGATAAACAGTCAAGGCCCATTGGTGTGCTGTATTCAGAAGACCCATCTCATATGCAAAGACACACATAGGCTCAAAATAAAGGGATGGAAGAAAATTCACCAAGCAAATGGAAAGAAAAAAAAAAAAAAAAAACAAAAAACCACAGGGGTTGCAGTTCCAGTCTCTGACAAAACAGACTTTAAACCAATGAGGATAAAAGACAAAGAACAGCATTACATAATAATAAAGGGATCAATTCAACAAGAAGAGCTAACTATCCTAAATATATATGTACCCAATACAGGAGCACCCAGATTCATAAAACAAGTTCTTAGAAACCTACAAAGAGACTTAGACTCCCACACAATAATTGTGGGAGATTTCAACACCCCACTGTCAATATTAGACAGATCAATGAGACAAAAAATTAACAAGGTTATTCAGGGCTTGAACTCAGCTCTGGATCAAGTGGACCTAATAGACATCTACAGAACTCTCCACCCCAAATCAACAGAATATACATTCTTCTCAGCACCACGCCACACTTTTTCTGAACTCGACCACATAATTGGAAGTAAAATACTGAGCAAATGAAAAATAACTGAAATCATAACAGTCTCTCAGACCACAGTGCAATTGAATTAGAACTGAGGATTAAGAAACTCACTCAAAACCACACAATTACATAGAAATTGAACAACCTGCTCCTGAATGACTGCTGGGTAAACAATGAAACTGAGGCAGAAATCAAGAAGTTCTTTGAAGCCAAGGAGAACAAAGAGACAACGTACCAGAATCTCTGGGACACAGCTAAAACAGTGTTAAGAGGGAAATTTATTGCACTAAATGCCCACAACAGAAAGCTAGAAAGATCTGAAGCTGACACACTGAACTCACGTTAAAAATGCCAGAGAAACAAGAGCAAACTAATCCAAAAGCTAGCAGAAGACAAGAAATAATTAAAATCAGAGCAGAAATGAAGGAGATAGAGACATAAAAAACCCTCCAAAAAAATCAATGAATCTAGAAGCTGGTTTTTTAAAAAAATTAACATCATAGATAGACTGCTAGCTAGACTGATAAAAAAGAGACAAGAATCAAATGGACATAATAAAAAATGATAAAGGGGATATCACCGCTGACCCCACAGAAATACAAACTACCATCAGAGAATAGTGTAAACACCTCTATGCAAATAAACTAGAAAATCTAGAAGAGATGAATAAATTTCTGGACACTTGCACCCTGCCAAGACTAAACCAGGAAGAAGTTGAATCCCTGAATAGACCAATAACAAGTTTGAAATTGAGGCAGTAATTAATAGCCTACCAACCAAAAAAAGAAAAAAAAAGGCCGAGACCAGATGGATTCACAGCCAAATTCTGCCAGAGGTACAAAGAGGAACTGATAGCATCCCTTCTGACACTATTCCAAACAATTGAAAAGGAGGGACCCTCCCTAACTCATTTTATGCAGCCAGCATTATCCTGATACCAAAACCTGGCAAACACACAACAAAAAAAGAAAAGTTCAGGCCAATATCCCCAATGAACATCAATGTGAAAATCCTCAATAAAATACTGGCAAACTGAATCCAGCAGCACATCAAAAAACTTATCCACTGCAATCAAGTCGGCTTTATCCTGGGGATGCAAGCCTGGGTTGAACATATGCAAATCAATAAAGGTAATCCATCACATAAACAGAACCAACAACAAAAACCACATGTTTATTTCAATAGATGCAGAAAAGGCCTTTGATAAAATTCAACATCCCTTCATGTTAAAAACTCTCAACAAACTAGGTATTGATGGAACATATCTCACAATAATAAGAGCTATTTATGACAAACCTACAACCAATATCATACTGAATGGGCAAAAGCTGAAAGCATTTCCTTTAAAAACCAGAACAAGACAAGTATGCCCTCCCTCACCACTCCTATCCAACATAGTATTGGAAGTTCTGGCCAGGGTAATCAGGCAAGAGAAAGAAATAAAGTGTATTCAAAAGAGAAAAGAGGAAGTCCAATTGTCTCTGTTTGCAGATGACAGTATTGTATGTTTAGAGAACCCCATCTCTCAACCCCAAAACTCCTTAAGCTGATAAGCAACTTCAGCAGTCTCAGGATACAAAATCAATGTGCAGAAATCACAAGCATTCCTATACACCAACAACAGAAGCAGAAACCCAAATCAAGAATGAACTCCCATTCACAATTGCCACAGAGAGAATCAAATACTTAGGAATACAGCTAACAAGAGAAGTGAAGGACCTTTTCAAGGAGAACCACAAACCACTGCTCGAGGCAATAAGAGAGGACACAAACAAATGGAAAACACATTCCACCCTCATGGACAGGAAGAATCAATATCATGAAAATGGTCATACTGCCCAAAGTAATTTATAGATTCAATGCTATTCTCATCAAACTACCATTGACATTCTTCACAGAACTAGAAAAAACTACTTTAAATTTCAGGGAATCAAAGAAGACCCCATGTAGTTAAGACAATCCTAAGCAAAAACAACAAAGCTGGAGGCATCACACTACCTGACTTCAAACTATACTACAAGGCTACAGTATCCAAAACAGCATGGTACTGGTACTCAAACAGACACATAGACCTATGGGACACAACAGAGACTTCAGCGATAGTGTCACACTTCTACAACCATCTGATCTTCGACAAACATCACAAAAACAAGCAATGGGGAAAGGATCTCCTATTTAATAAATGGTGCTGGGAAAACTGGCTAGCCATATGCAGAAAACTGAAACTGGACTCCTTCCTTACACCTTATACAAAGATTAAGATGTATTAAAGACTTAAAAGTAAAACCCGAAACCATAAAATCCCTAGAAGAAAACCTAGGCAATACCATAATTCAGGACATAGTCATGGGCAAAGACTTCATGATAAAAATGCCAAAAGCAGTTGCAACAAAAGCCACAATTGACAAATGGTATCTAATTAAACTAAAGAGCTTCTGCACAGCAAAAGAAACTATCATCAGGTTGAACAGGTAACCTACAGAATGGGAGAAAATTTTTGCAATCTACCCATCTGACAAAGGTCCGGAATTTACAAGGAACTTAAACAGATTTACAAGAAAAAAAAAACCCCAACAAAAAGTGGGCAAAAAATATGAACAGACACTTCTCAAAAGAGACATTTATGTGGCCAACAAACATACGAAAAGAAGCTCAACATCACTGATCATTAGAGAAATGCAAATCAAAACCACAATGAGATACCATTTCATGCCAGTCAGAATGGTGATTAATAAAAAGTCAGGAAGCAATAGATTCTGGCGAGACTGTGGAGAAATAGGAATGCTTTTACACAGCTGGTGGGAATGTCAATTAGTTCAACCATTGTGGAAGACAGTGTGGTGATTCCTCAAGGATCTAGAACCAGAAATACCATTTGACCCAGCAATTCCATTACTGGGTATATACCCAAAAGAATGTAAATCATTCTACTATAAAGACACATACACATGTATGTTTATTACACTGTTTGCAAACACAAAGACATAGAACCAACCCTAAAGCCCATCAATGATAGACTGGATAAAGAAAATATGGTATGTATACACCATGGAATACTATGCAGCCAAAAAAAGGAATGCGATCATGTCCTTCGTAGGGACTTGGATGAAGCTGGAAGCCATCATTCTCAGGAAACTAACACAGGAACAGCAAACCAAACACCTCTTGTTTTCATTAGGTAGGAGCTGAACAATGAGAACACATGAACACGGGGAGGGGAACAACACACACCAGGGCTTGTTGAGGGTTGAGGAGTGAGGGAAGGGAACTTAGAGGACGGGTCAACAGGTGCAGCAAACCACCATGGCACACGTATACCTATGTAACAAACCTGCACGTTCTGTACATGTATCCCAGAACTTAAAGAAAAAATACAAAAAAGTAAAAGTGGAAAATAAAAATTACCAATGACCTAACATCTGAGACAACTACCATTAACATTTTGCTAGTTTTAAAAAACTCAACATTTGATTATAAACATAAAACATGTTTGATATTTTTGTTCTTAGCTACCCAGAAACAAATATAAATTCATATTTATAAAATTAAAAAATACTTATAAAAATATAAAAGATACTAATAAAATTTTTTAAAGTTGTGAAAATATTCATTTTATTACCTTTAAATATACATTTTCCTCTGCTGAGTTATAGTAAGGAGTCTAGCTTCTAGCTTGATTTGTGGAGGTTTTACTTTTTATTATTTGTCATTTTATCTAGAAGCAAAGTTGCCGATTATGATCCTTGATGGTGATTGATACCATTTGAGATATTTTAAAGCCTTCTGAATCAGTTGTTTAGCTCAGGCGAGAACATATGCTTTAGTTAGAGTTAGGGGAGCAGTAATCATTCCCTCAATTTTTTTTTTTTTTTTTTTTTTTTGAGACGGAGTCTCGCTCTGTCGCCCAGGCTGGAGTGCGGTGGCCAGATCTCAGCTCACTGCAAGCTCCGCCTCCCGGGTTTACGCCATTCTCCTGCCTCAGCCTCCCGAGTAGCTGGGACTACAGGCACCTGCCACCTCGCCCAGCTAGTTTTTTGTATTTTTAGTAGAGACAGGGTTTCACCGTGTTAGCCAGGATGGTCTCAATCTCCTGACCTCGTGATCCGCCCGTCTCAGCCTCCCAAAGTGCTGGGATTACAGGCTTGAGCCACCGCGCCCGGCCCATTCCCTCAAATTTTTAGTGAAGTTCAAGTGTTAGAGAAACATTCCAGATTGACTGATGGTGTTATCTTAGAAGACGTCATAAACACTGATAAGTACACAGAAAACCTGTCTACTTTGACCACACTCAGAAATAGAAGGCAAGAACTATAAAACTCTAAACCCATAGAGGGAAAGTATATCAGGAAAATATACTCAGCAAACAACAGAGATTGAAAATAGTATATTATACAAAAATTGTCCTATAGTGTAGCATAATTGTATATACATTGGCAATAGTGTAGACTGTAGATTACAGCAGTGTCACGCAAATGAAGGGAAATGCTGTGTACAGATGGAAATAAAGCTTTGGTTATGAAGAGTACACTGACAGTAACTGTATAATACATTGGCAATGGGCAACAGAGATTCTTCTTGATTTCATAATTTTATGAAATTATGAATGACTACATGTGTAATATTGAATATATAACACTTATTTTTGGAAACATATACACTAAAGGTGGTTTAGAAAAAAATAACAAATATTAACACTGCCAGGAAAATTAGGCATCAAGATGTAAGTACCAATTCACTTTGGTTCGCATACACATGTTTATAGCATTTTGCCATTTACGTGAACTGGATGGAGTTCAACCTCAGAGTATAAGACAAGGTGACTCAAAATCCAGACCATGTTGATACAATAAAATGTGTCTCCGCAATCATATTTGTTGAACACCCCTGTCTTTGTCTGTGCTGCTATAACAGAGTACCTGCGACTTGGTAATTTACAAAGAACAGAAAATTATTTCTCACAGTCCTGGAAGCTGGAAGCGCTAGAACAAGGCACAGGCATTTGGTGTCTGGTCAGGGCTGCATCCTCCAGCAGGGAAGCATGCTGTATTTTCACATGGAAAAAACTGGGAAGGTGAGAAAGGAAGAACTGCTTTTGCCAAGTCCTCTTACAGAGTGTTCAATCTCGCCCATAGCCCAATCGCCTGTCAAAAATCCCACCTCCCAACATCACCACATTGGCAACACCTGAAATTTAAAGGGGGATACATTCAAATCACCTCATTCTGCCTGACCCCCACACCAAATTCATGTTCTTTCAGAGATTCACTCACTCTCTCATTCAACACACATTTATGAAATAGTTTAGTCAATAAATATGAATGAATGAATGAGGACAGTAGACTATAGATTACAGCAGAACCATGCAGATGAAGGCAAATGCTGTGTAGAGCTAGAAATAAAGCTTTGGTTATGAAGAATACAAGTCTCTTCAAGAATTATTCAAAAATTGTACATGGGAATTTTTTAAAGCATCTGGATAAATTAATAGAAAACATAATACAGAGTGCAATTGTGTATAGGGAAATGGGAAGAATATTTTGACAAGCTTTAATTATATCCCAGCCCAAAGACAAAGGTCTTCTCTAGAAGCAGGTTACAAGAAGAGCAGAGGCAGAGAGCAGGGGATTATTATTCAACCCTACTGTGATTCACCCTTCATTTGGATTCAGATTGGCCTGGCCTCTACTCTTAGCCCAGCTGTGTCTCTACCCACTGGGGAAAGAGTTGAGTCAAGGCAATTATCCTGCTAATTTATCTAAAAATGACAAAATTGAAGAAATAGTTTTCTTAGCTCCCTCTGAATTATCCAGGCAGGGGGTCCAGCATAATTACGTTTCTGAGGGAATCTTTCCCTCCCTTTCATTTTGCATCTGTGTACACAGGCTCTTTCTCCCATCTCTGCAGCGGAAGTTTGCCTTCTGTTAAATATTTTGAATCCTGTGTCTTTATCATCTGGCCATGACGTGACTATATGGGTCTGAGAAGTTCATGTCTAAGACACACACACACACACACACACTCTCTCTCTCTCTCTCTCTTGCTGTCTCTCACAAAATGGAGATCCATTCCTATAATAATTCTCTATGTTTCCTCAGTGCCAATTCAAGAGCAGAGGCTTGTACAGCATGGACCAAGATTTGCTGGAGGCTTGCTTTAAAGGCTTACTCTAAGCTTGTTTTTCTAAGCAGATTCTATGCTCTTTGAAGGGAAGGAATATGCCATTTACTTCTAATAGCAGCCTCCATAATACTTAAAATGGTGCTAGTCACATAGCTGTTTTTCAGTAAAGTACTTTTGAAATTAAAATCTCAGTGTAGTGTTTATTTAATGTGGTGTTAAATCTTCTAAGCACAGTGCTGCCGAGAGCTCCAGGCATGTGTGACATTGATGCAGGGATGGAGGCATGTTTTGTTTTGTTTTTTCCGTTTTTCTTTTTCTATAGCCTCAGAGGTGAGGTGATATGGTTTATAGGGGTTACCTGGCACATCTTAATCTGTTCATGCTGTGGTGAGGACAGCAGAGGCAGAGCCCAGCTAAGACACAGGAGCTCTGTGGATGGCTATAAGAATTCAGTAATTATTCAAATTGCCATTCTTTGAATATTCCTTCAATATTTATTTAAAGAAACTACTGAATAAAGTATGAAAGAAGGATAAAGAAAGAGAACCAGTTGTGGTAGTTCTCAGGTTTTCTATAATAATCACCAGAAAGTCTCTTTTGGCCTGAAACTTGCAGTTTCCTCTTAGCAAAACAAACAGACACACAACACACCCCTGTGGTCAGTCAGATGTAGCTTCCTTAGAAGGAAGGCAGTGTCAGCAAGGTCCTGAGGGTTCCTGTATCAGTCTGTTCTCACACTGCTATGAAGAAATACCCAAGACTGGGTAATTTATAAAGAAAAGAGATTTAATTGACTCACAGTTCTGCATGGCTGGGGAGGCCTCAGGAACCTTACAATCATGATGGAAGGGGAAGGAACACATGTTTCTTCACATGGTGGCAGGACAGAAAAGAATGAGAATGAGCGAAGGGGGAAACTCCTTATAAAACCATCAGATCTTGTGAGAACTCACCCACTATCACCGAGAACAGCCATGGAAGTAATCCCCATGATTCGATTACCTCCCACCGGGTCCCTCCCACTACACTTGAGCATTATGGGAACTCCAATTCAAGATGAGATTTGGGTGGGGACACAGTCTAACCATGGCAGTGTCCAATCTCCCCTAACCTATGCCCCCACCTTTAGAGGAATTTATTCTTTCCATCTATAAGCAGTTTTCTCTGAGAAGAGTTCAAGCAAAGATAACTTTCGTCTCATTCTTGTCCAGTGACATTCAGTGACTCTTTAATCACTAAGTGCAGTTGCCCAGTCACCACGCAATCCGGCTCAGGGAAAAGCTTGTGATGTAAAAAGTTGGGATGAATTATTTAGCTTTGGGACATGGCTGACCCATGGGCTACAACACAAGTGAAATATCCTGGACTCAATCTAAAGTCTCCCCTAACTTTTGGAGATGACTTTTCAGAGAGTTTCAATATAGACATGAAAAATAGGAACTGCTTGGATTGTAGTTATTATTTTTCCTGCTTCCTGGGCTCTGTCTGGTAAGACTAACTTACTGAAGGGTTTGTATTCTCGCCCATGCTCCACAGTGAACGTGGCTGGGGAAGCTGCTGCAGGTGTACAATGTTCTGGAGCTTCTGGAGGTTAAGCTCTCAGCAACATCTAATTGGAAGCAACCAACAAGAGGGCCACAGAGATAGCTGGACTTAACTTTCTTTATAAAAATTTACATTGTTAATCCTTAATCATAGTTTTCAGTATTAAAATGTATTGGTCTGAATCTACATTAACATCCTCAGGGATTTAAAAGCAATTACATTTAAAAGTGAAATTGCGGTCCACACATAAACAGGGATGATCTTTAAAGCAAATTAAACAAAAGGCTCTAATTACAAATCCATTTAATTTACAGACAGAGAATTAACCTTTGGCTCACTGGTAAGTAAATATGCAGAGAAACAATAATCCAAAATTTAATAACATGAACAAAGTATTTCTTATAAGCTTTAGTGCTGATGTTTGATCAGTTTCCATATCACTTCACCTTTCGAATTTTAAAAGATTTAAGAAGAAATCAGTGTGTGGAGAGAAGAGAATCTGTTCTAAGATGGATTCTGCTTACTCTCTCTCATTTATTATGTCTGAAGATTATTATCTCACAGGGAGATTCATGCTATAAAAACTGAATTTTACAAAAAGTTTTTTTTTCCCACACTACTTTTATTTTTGTTAGGTGCCCTCATCATGTAGGGTAGCCTGGAATTTACAATAGTTTAACCTGGAACCTCCACCAATCTCCCCAACTCCACTTGAAAAACTGCCTTGAGTTTGCAAATCTCCAAAGTAAATTCACACCAATCATGTTGCTACACTCAGCATGATAGTTAAATAAAAATTCCCTCTTTTAGGAGCAATTTACAGAAAACAGAGGCTCATCAAATGAGGGTGTTGAGACTTGGCTATGGGAATTCAAGGTACTGTAAAATTTGGCTTATCTATTTTACTAACGTCACTCCCTTTATTCCTAAACTAGCTATTATACTGTAGTTAGAATAAACTGAATAAACATAAATTAATTACAACTCATGACCCCTTTCATTAGCTAATACCTCATTTTTTGATCCAGGTTTCATCTCAACACTATCACAATGACAATTAAATTTCAACAGGAGTTTTGGAGGGTACCTTCAAGCTATAGCAATAATAGAGTTTTGGGTTCCTAGGAATTCATGTCGGTTCAGAGCTATTGAACAGAAATGGCTAAAAAAAAAAAAAAAAAAAAAAAAAAAAAAAAAAAAAAAAAAAAAAATTGGCTAATTTCCTTCTCTAATGCACAATATGGTAAATAGGTAAATGGTTGCCAGTCTCTAGAAAACTATTAGAGGAAGATTTACACTGTATGTTTTCAAGAGTAGAAGGATTGTCATAAAGAAGACCTGGTCTTTTCTCCATGTAAGGGGCTCAGGGACTGGTAACAAGCTAACGTCTGGAAATTGGTTGAAGAGCCACAACTCGGTATGAAAGTGATTCAAAACAGACTTCTCCTCACCAGAGCAAGACAAATCAAATTAAACTTTAGGAGTCTGTCCATCTATTTCAGTCCTAGTGAGAGAACAATCAACTAGCCAACACCAAAGAACTTTGTAGGTGAAAATGCCCTGACTACTCAGCTTTTCTGCCCACTACAATAACTACAAGCCCCTGTCTGGAGATCAAATGCTGCTACTTGTTTCCCATCATCTGGGCTCCCATCATCTCCACTGAATTCAGGAGCCCAGTTAAATGAAGCATCTCCTCCTGTCATTTCCATCCTTTAGAGGACAGCCACCACACAGTGTTTCTGAGATGCTTTGCACCTTCAGCAATTTTAGAAAACCTTGGAGGAGACTGTTCTCTGAAATCTTCCAGGAGACATATGTAGGCAATAGGCGGGTGCCTAAATATACTCCAGCCTTCCAACTCCATAAGCATTTGGATACAATATACCAAAGAAGAATTGGCATCTCAACTTTATTCAGCTTAGGTCACCTTTGGGTCCAGGTTTAAGCAAACTGTTAGAACCATGCCAAGGTGCTCAAGATAACACATTGAATTCAGAATATCTGAGTAGTGTACCTTATAAATAAATGTAGCCTAATCCAACATGGATTTCTTCCCACCCTGATCCAATATCCCTAAAATCCATTCACATGTATATTCCCCAGGTTTTCATCAGTATAAATTGGTAAAAATGTGGTAATTATTTTGGGATACATGGGGCCTCTTCCTGGGCCACTCTTTGTACCCAGCTATCAGGTCCTACTGGGACCTGAGGCTGGTTATAGGTCTAGAAACAATGAGAAGTGGTAGGGATGGGTCTTCAGGAGGATCATTATTTCCTGCAAAGTCACTCCGTTAGGAAAGGTCATTGCAAGCTCTTCAGAGAAGAAATGCGGAGCTACTTTTTTTTTTTTTTTTTTTAAATAGAAGGGAAGGATTCGGCAGAATTGGGGTATTCAATGTCCTCAGCTATGAATTCAATTTGCATTTTAATTTAGTCACCTATAAGTTCCAACTTTGCGTTTAGTTTTCAGAAATATTGATCCCGTGTGTACAGGAGGTAAGAATTTTTTTTTTTTCAGGGAAATTACAAATGTTTTTCTAGATCCTTACTGTGTCATGATTAGAAAATTTAAACCTCTGAAACGACAATTTTCTTCCTGTAAGCTCCATGAGTAGACAAAGAACTCCTCAGTTTTTATTTTCTTAATTTCTAATGTAATATCAGATGGATGCAGCAACTTGGTCACCCAAAAACCCTTCGCTTTTGTTGGCACTCGTTTGCAGGTGTTTTCGAGTCATAATTTCAGTTTTTTGTCACTGGATATTATGGAGTACTATTAGCCCATTAACTATTAGCAGCAGAGTTATTAATGCTTCTATGTAATATGTATTTATATTGATATAATAAATATAAATTATTATATTTAATCAGAACAGAGAATAAATTTCAGATTCCTTCCCCTGAGATTCTTTTCATCTGAAATTACGTTCAGTACCAAGCTTAAACCATCAGGATTCACTCAAGAAAACAATCACGGCTGGGCGCGGTGGCTCACGCCTGTAATCCCAGCACTATGGGAGGTCGAGCTGGGGGATCACCTGACATCGGGAGTTCGAGACCAACCTGACCAACATGGAGAAACCTCGTCTCTACTAAAAATTAGCCGGGCGTGGTGGTGCATGCCTGTAATCCCAGCTACTCGTGAGACTGAGGCAGGAGAATCCCTTGAACCCGGGAGGCGGAGGTTGCGGTAAGCCGAGATTGCGCCATTGCACTCCAGCCTGGGAAACAAGAGCGAAATTCCGTCTCAAAAAAAAGAAAAAGAAAAAAGAAAAGAAAAGAAAAGAAAACAATCACTAAAATATTATGGGATTTACTATAGAAATTAGGACATATGCATATGGGAGGAGCTAGGAAAGTGAAGATCAAGAAGAGAGGAATCAGAAGATCAGAAAAAGTCACTAACCCCACAGCCTGAAACATTGGTGCTGATGTGCAGGGCAAAACTTGTGGGAAAATTCTCAACACAGAAACCCCCCCAAAATGTTGGTTTTAAGCAGAATTTGCCAAAAAGTATTCCACTGAAGTGCAATGTAAGGGGAGAGCTCATAGTGAGGTCTGTGGAAGCTGCCACCTCTAAGGGAAATACAGCCAACTATTTGGTGATTGGTGTGAGTTACTTTTGGCTGGCACAGCCAGAAGCTGAGAAAACAAGCTGAAAGCCAGAGCCCTTTAGGCACATTTACACTGTCTGTCACCTTGTCTGATTGCCATCATCTTCCCAGAGTAATGGCTTCTGTTGCTCTTCTGCTTTCCAAATATCACACAAGGACCTCTCGTGGCCAGATTTAGCCCAGGACATTATGGGAAGGGTATTTGGAAGATGTTTCCAGCCTCAGACTGGAGTGGCAATGCCATGTTGACAAAACACAATCTAGTGTGCAGATGGCAGGATGGTGCAGTGTGTGAAATAGTTTTGTGAATTAACAAGCAACTTAATAGAATAGATCCGTGTAATATGTCTTTATTTGGTTGTCAGGAAGGGTGATATAGATAATAATGTATACTCTCCTCACTCACTTATGTGGTACAAGAACTTGAAGATGTATTCAGTTCCAGAAAAGAAGACATCCATTGTGGTCAGTTCTGTGGAAGCTCTCAGTCCAGGGTCCGGTGTTTTTCGGAGACAGGCATCTCTCAGTGCAAAGCTTGACTGTAGATGGGGACAGTCAAACTTCATAGTGGCCATCTTCAGGCACCTACACACCCTTTTGTTTGGACAAAAAGAGGCAAGATGGCGCAGTTCCGGGTTCTTCACCGTCAACTTTCCCGCGCCCGGGAAAGACACCGGTCGACTGCACAGGCGCAACCCGACCTCTGAGGGAGAAAAACCGGAACCCGCCTAGCCACGCCTACCGCCCCGCCCCCGACCCGCCTATGTCCCGCCCACTGCCCGCCCACTCCCGGGCCCAGGACATAAAAGCCGCTCCCCGCGGGCCGCAGAGCGAACTTCCTCGCCCCCTCCTCCTGCGCAGGACCCAGGAACCTTGCCTGAGAGTGCTGGAGTGAACGTCCTCGGCCCCTCCTCCTGCGCGGGACCCAGGAACCTAGCCCGAGAGCACCGGAGCGAACTTCCTCGGCCCCTCCCTGTACGCGGGACCCAGGGACCTCGTCCAAGAACGCCAGAGCGAGCTTCCTCGGTCCCTCTTCGTACGCGGGACCCAGGAACCTCGTCCGAGAACGCCGGAGCGACTTCGTCGGCCTCCACCACCGGAGACCGGTGAACCTCGCCCCTCCCTCACATTGGCTTGTAAATAAAGTTTTTTTTTGCCTTGTCTACTTGCCTTTTCTCTGGCATTTGCTCTGGGGGTTGCATTAAAGCAAATCACCTTTCCTACATGAGTTGCTACTTAATTTTGGAGTAGTGCTTTGCAAGATCTCTGCTCTCTCTATTTCAGAAAACATATAACATTTCTCTTCCTCCCGAAACTCATTCAAGTCAAGAAACTCTTTAACTCTAGAATCCTACAGCCTCCAAAATGTCATCTCTTGGGAAAATTCAGCCTTATTGTTTTGAAGGACTTGGCCTTACAAAACAAAGTCTGTGTGGAATTGTCTTTTGAGTCATCCCACCCCTACTTGCTACAGTTCCTTTATTTACCCCAAATTAGTAGGTTATTTTTCTTACCTTTCATTTTTTTTTTGAAAGAAGACTTAAGTGTATTTCTCATTTACTCTGCCCTTTAGCAAATGTTAATAAATACCTTTTGACTAAACCAAGTAGGTTACTATTTCAACTGTTTCTTAGATAGTTGAAATGTTAGCCATATTGAAAAATAGTATTTTTCATATTGAGTTAGTATGTTCCACACTAACCTTAGAAAAATGTCAGGGTTTTGATAACATGTGGTATACTTTTAAAGATTATAGGATGAACCTCTAGGTTTGATGTATTGTTTGGTTATAAACAATGAATTTTTCAAATGGGGTTATGTTTTGTAATTTAAAATTACATATTTCAAAGATATTTGATATGCAGGCAGATGCTACAGAATTAAGTGATTGTATTGTGGAGACTTTAATAGAACTACTAGTTTGTGCCCTGAAGTGTTATAGGCTCTATTTTGATATACGAGATACTACATATATAAGCCTGTGTGTGTGTGTGTGTGTATTTACCTTCATGTTTACTCATGCCAGTATCAGAGAAATTATTTGTTAGGGACTAGCACCACTTCTTCTCACACTCTTGTTAATTACAGAGCAATCTCATATTTCATCATTATTACTGCAAAAGAGATTTTGCTGTTGGTACTTTTGTATCCTCAGGCTCTGTACGAAAAAGAATGACAGATGTAGGACAAACAGCAGTTTGGATGATTGAGCTTTAGGTCTGTTATCAAAATGACCTTACTCATACTGAAGCCCAGAATTTGGCAGGCTTATCAAACAGACACATACAATATTGGACCAAGACGTATATATCATCTCCACCCTTGCTGTTGGGCAGAGCTGGTCCTAAGGGTAACCTACACTGTTTCTGGGCAAGTTGCTTCCTAAACAGGATGAAGGGCAGAGCTGAGTTAAGCATGCCCAGTAGAATGGACTAAATATTTGTATTCCCCCAAAATTTATATCTTGAAATCCTAACCCTAATGTAATGGTATCAGGAGGTGTGCAGCCTTTGGGAGATGATTAGGTCTTGTGGGTGGAGCCCACATGAATGGGACTGGTGTTATGAAAAGGATCTCAGAGAAAGCTCTCTTGCCTTCTTTCTGCAATGTAAAGACATAGTAAGAAAATAATACTCTATGAATCAGGAAGGGAGTCCTCATCATATTGTGTGAATCTTCCTATACGTTAATCTTAGACTTCCTAGCCTTCAGAACTGTGAGAAATAAATGTTTTTTTGTTTAAGCCACCTAAATTGGGACATCCAGCTTATTATTCCCAAATTCACCCATAAGATAAACTTTTCCAAATCCCTTGAGATACAGCAATTATAGGAGTGGGTAGGCCAGAAGTGACACTAAAAGTTCTTCTCTTAGAAAGGAGACAGGAGGAAGCCGGGCGCAGTGGCTCATGCCTGTAATCCCAGCACTTTGGGAGGCCGAGGCGGGTGGATCACCTGAGGTCGGGAGTTCGAGACCAGCCTGACCAACATGGAGAAACCCTGTCTCTACTAAAAATACAAAATTAGCTGGGCCTGGTGGCACATGCCTATAATCCCAGCTACTAGGGAGGCTGAGGCAGGAGAATTGCTTGAACCTGGGAAGCGGAGGTTGCAGTGAGCCGAGATCGTGCCATTGCACTCCAGCCTGGGCAACAAGAGTGAAACTCTGCCTCAAAAAAAAAAAAAAAAAAAAAAAAAAAAAAGAAAGGAGACAGGAGGAAAGAGGAGTAAGTTTTATCTCCTAAGACTACCAGATGAAGAGATTATTCAGGTAGCTATGACTAAACAAATTGCTTCAGTTTATACCTTTTCTGATTCCCTTTGTTCTTGAGACTCTACAGGCCACTAAGTCTATTCCTGTCATACAAATTCAGTAGAGGTTAGCAGTAGGTAGGCATCTGTATTTTGAGAAGGGTTCCTAAATAAATCTGAAATATCCCCTCATCTACTTATTACTCTCTGTTAGGAACCACTGGCTTAGATTCTTGATGTGCCAACTGATGTTCCCTCATAGCATTCACAAATCCTCGATTTCTATTGCTCCTCTGGCTCTGACTCAATGCTTGATAGGCCCTGCAGGTTTGCATATGTTCTAGTTTCCTGGTCCTGGAGTTTCATCCAGGGCTCAAGCATGCTGTCTTCCATGTAACAACCAAGTTAAAGAAGAAGGGTAATGAGGCAAGAACGTGCTTGCAGGAGAGTGAGTGCCTTCGTGGCCAGCACTGATTGGGAACAGGGTAGTTGGCTCCTGTGACGCTCCAACTGTACGTCAGCAGCTTGAAGCCCTGGGCTGCCACCAAATCAAAGAATTTTTCTGAACAGGGTTAGAGAAAAACAAGGAGAGAGAAGAACGGTCACGGGGCATATGGGAAAGACATCTTTTGAGTGTGTAGCACAGATGTTCTTTAGTGTCTACTTCAGGGCTCACAAACTGGCTGATGTGTTTGAAAAAAATGGAGTTTGATTGCCTTGAGGACACAGCTTCTCCAGTTTGCTACTGTCATTCTCTTCCATTTGACTGTTTTTTTTTGGTGGTGTTGTTTGTTTTCACAGTAGGCGGAAGCCCAAATTGATATTATCTGCTTGGACCGGAAGGTATTGAGTTTTTTGCCCCAGGTTTAGTTTGAACTTCACATCCTTTTTGTTTTGTTTTAAAAACAAAATAATCCAAACTCTCGGTCCTCAGTCTGCAGCCTCATCTGGTTTCCTTGGAAAATGATCTCTTATTTTCTTGTTATTATGCTTAGTTCCTTCCTTCACCTCAATGTCATTCAGAAGTACCTCTGCAGTGACTAAGTGAAGTCATTTACTGATTAGATTGGTACTGGGACTTTTAAATTCAAAGAATATGGTATGCAACCATGTTACGGGCTAATTGCATCCCCCACCACCCTGCTCTGATTTATATGTTGAAGCCCTACCCCCACTACCCCAGAGCATGACTGTATTTGGAGATAGGACTTTAAACTGATTAAGAACAGATACTACACTAGGTCCTAGCCCAAAGGCCTAAAAGCTGATTGGAGATAGGGCCTTTCAAGAGGCAGTTAAGTTAAAATGATGCTGTTTGGGTGGGCCCTAATCCAGTCTGACTGGTTCTTTGTAAAAAGAGAATAAATTTGGACATAGAGAGAGATCCAGAGGTGCCTGTGCACAGGGGAAAGACCATGTGACTACACCTCGAAAAGGCGGCCATCTGCAAGCCGAGGACAAAGGCCTCTGGAGAAACCCACCCTGCCAGTACCTCGATCTTGGACTTCCAGTGTTCAGAACTGTGAGAAGATACATTTGTGTTGTTTAAGCCACCCAGTCTGGTATTTTGTTATGGCAGCCCTAGCAAACTAAAATAAACCATTTACATGGGAACTTGCCTCTGAGTATGTATACTGGGATTGGAGTGGGGGAGAAGGAGATTCTACCATCATTGATATTTTTGTCCAAAAAAAAGCCTTATGTAACAGTATGTCCATTTATGCTAAACATTCTGTCTTCCTTTTTTAGCACACATCACTAAGCAGACCATATTCCAAGCTCGACTTCCCCAGAGCCTCCTTTCTCTTTAAAGGACTGATTGATTTTGATGTGCAGCTACAAATTAAAGACAATCTAGTATCATTCACTGGTCTGCTTGTCACTCAAACCAAATGGCCTACATATAGCATGGGCTCAAGGGACCCCAAAAGAGAATCTAGGTCACTCTGCCTTATGGTTTCATTTTTCCCCCTATAGGCTCGTGGGCCCATGTTGTGTCCAAAATGAAGTGTAGGGATAAATATAGCTACATGGAAACTGTGGAATCTGAGCTCATACGGGGGAAGCATAAGGGAAAGCTGAACACACATATAATAACTTTGATAGACAGGAAAGCCGTGGGGACATCTTGGGGAAAACACTCCTGTCTGCTGTTTACTGCTCCTTAGCAGATTTCTTGGTGTAAATAACATAGTTGTTGATTTTTTTTTTTTTAATCTCTATTTCCTATTTCAACATAGCATTTCAGTTCCTTTATCTTCAAACATTTTCTTGTGATTTTTCTTCACTTAGTAAGCACTTTTAAAGCCTGGTATTGTGCTTGGCATTGGAGATAGAAACATGTGTCAGCATACAATCTGCCCTCAAGAAATTAATTTGTTTAGAAGGAGGGGACAGACATATAAACAAATAATTGCAAGGTGTTTAAGCACTCCTCAGCTTATACAGATGGATTATGTCATATAGCCAAAGGGAAGCCACTGGACTTTCTTTTCTTTTCTTTTTTTTTTTTTTTTTTTGAGATAGAGTGTTGCTCTATTGCCCAGGCTGGAGTGCAGTGGTGCGATCTCAGCTCACTGGAACATCTGCCTCCTGGGTTCAACCAATTCTGCTGTCTCAGCCTCCTAAGTAGCTGGGATTATGCCTGCCACCATGCCCAGCTAATTTTTTGTATTTTTAGTAGACATGGGATTTCACCATGTTGGCCAGGCTGGCCTTGAACTCCTGACCTCATGATCCACCCGCCTCGGCCTCCCAAAGCTTTGGGATTACAGGCTTGAGCCACCACGTCCGGCCAGCCACTGGCCATTCTTTGTAGGGGATGTTGCTGATGTCCTCCACATCAGGGGTTTGTACTGGCCCATGGCTTGTTAGGAACCTGGCTGCACGGCAGGAGGTGAGGGACAGGCCAGCATACATCACTGCCTGAGTTCCACCTCCTGTCAGATCAGTGGCAGCATTAGATTCTTATAGGAGCTCAAACCCTATTGTGAACTGCGCAGGCAAGGGATCTAGGTTGTGCACTCCTTCTGAGAATCTAATGCTTGACGACCTGAGGTGGAACAATTTCATCCCTTACCCCTTACCCCATCCGCGGAAAAATTGTCTTCCACAAAACCATTCCCTGGTGCCAAAAAGGTTGGGAACTGCTGCTCCATTTGAAGACTTAGGAGAACATTTGCCTGAGGAACCATGATGATTCCTCATCCCATTTTTGATAAGATTGATAGAATTCTTATGAGAAAATTTGTAACATAACATGATTTTAGTAAATGAGTTATGTGTGTTGGTATCTGAGAATCCCTCCCTTTGCAACATCCCCTAAACACACACAGAGAATAGGAAGCAGTACTTTGGGTTAGGCTTTCTTCATTGTCAGAATTCTGTAGGAAGGCAAGGTGTGTGGGAGGAGGATAGGAGAGTATAAGCAGGGAGCCCTGGGCAGGGGAAGGCTTGAAGGTGGATGAGGTAAAGTCTGCACCCTGAAGGGCCTAGGTCCTCATGTGGAATGAGAGATTCAGATGGTTGGGCCAAAGGCATAACTGCTTACTCAGCTCCTTCCTCTATCCCCACGCCCTGCCCCAAACACATTTTGTCAAGCTTTGGAAACTTCACTGGAGTCCCTTCAGTAAAAACTTTAAAGCATGAAGGCCAGACCATATTTCCTTCGGGGAGAGACAAACATGGTGGCATTCATTAAGGGTAGAGTGGAGAAGGGATATTGTCCCCAATCAGCAAGGAGTGGATCCCTTTCCTCTGGTGGAGTACCAGGCACTAAAGAGCATCATCCCACAACCTGCATGCAGCTCAGGAAGCAGGGCTCTATCTACCCAGAGAAATAGTTCATGGTAAGTTTTTCCTGGAACAGGAAAGCTAAAGAGCCTCATTCATGGGCCAGCACCCCAGGACTTCAGCAGGAACATGTAAGTCTCCTCATGGTGTCAGCTTCCTCATTAAGTAGTCCCTAAATCTATCACATGTGGATAAACCAACTTTACATTTTTGCCATTTACATTTAGCACCTGTAGTGCTCTTTACTTAACTGTTTCTGGGAATAAACTCATTTGGAAATTCTAAATAACTCTAACCTTGCTTAGGACAAATACCTAGTGTGTGAAAGCGTAAGTTCTATGTGCACGTTGTATTTTTTAAAATGTAGATAAAAATATAGGTAAAACATCAAAAGCCGGTAATTTGCATATTACTTAAAATCTTCTCAAGTACTAGTTTAGGTAACACTATCATATCGTATTTATTTAAAAATTTGATTTGTTTATACATTTAATAAATGTGTTTTTTCTAAACTGTCTTAATTCCTTTGCAGAGCACGGTGGATGCTATAGCTTGGATGTTTGTTCCCTCCAAATCTCATGTTGAAATTTGTCCCCATTGTTGTAGGTGGAGCCTAATGGAGGTGTTTGGGATATGGGGGTGGATTCCCCATTGAAAGATTATAGGGCCGGGCGCGGTGGCTCAAGCCTGTAGTCCCAGCACTTTGGGAGGCCGAGACGGGCGAATCACGAGGTCAGGAGATCGAGACCATCCTGGCTAACATGGTGAAACCCCATCTCTACTAAAAAATACAAAAAGCTAGCCTGGCGAGGTGGCGGGCGCCTGTAGTCCCAGCTACTCCAGAGGCTGAGGCAGGGGAATGGCATAAACCCGGGAGGCGGAGCTTGCAGTGAGCTGAGATCCGGCCACTGCACTCCAGCCCGGGGGACAGAGCCAGACTCCACCTCAAAAAAAAAAAAAAAAGAAAGATTATAGTGGGGGGCAGGGTGAGTGAGTTCGCTATTAATTCCTGTGAGAGCTGGCTGGTAAAAAAAGTCTGGCACCTGCTCTCTCTCTCTCTCTCTTTCTCTCTCTCTCTCCTCTCTCTCTCTTTCTCTCTCTCTCCCTGTGACACAATCAGCTCCCCCTCACCTTCTACCATGAGTGGAAGCAGCCTGAGGCCCTCACAAGAATCACATGCTTGTGTCGTGCTTTCTGTATAGCTTACAGAGCTGTGAACCAAATAAACCTCTGTTGTAAATTATTCAGTCTCAGGTATTTCTTACAACAACACTAAACAGGCTGAGAGGGTGCAGCACATATAAACAGGAAACGTGGGTACCAGTGTGATGATGTTGGGGTAAATTGGTCGTCTTGGGAGGCAAAAGTCCTTGTTGGCTTTCTACCAGTAGAAGCCCTTCCTGGAGTTTACAGTCTTCGTTCATGGAATGCTGACTCCTGTGCTCCCGCTTCTCACAGCCACCCCTGGTTTATTCCTGTAATTGAGGAGTTCCGCCACAGCAGAACTTGCCCAAGGAAATCATCCTTAATTTGTCACTTTCTGACTGTCAGTGAAAAACCTAAATTTGTCATGTTACCTGGGAGAAAAAACACATTGACGTTTCCAGGTAACAAGGCTGCCAAGCAACCAATTTTGTATTTTCTATATTTTTATGAAGTTTTGGCATACTTTTGACTATATTACTTTAGAGTGCTTTGCAGAGCTCGTGCATAAACGGTCATGTTTGTTTTTGCCTGAATCACTACAGCAATCACAAAACCGTTCCTCAGCTTTGGCTGGAGAGACCTAGAGGATGAGGGGTGTCTTGGAGACAGTTCTCAGTGAATCTCTCTGAAACCTCCTTTCCATCCCTCATACTACCTCTGATATGAGCCTCATCTTCAGTTGTCTTTACTGGTGCCAGCCAGCTTGTCTACAAAGCTACAAAGCAGCTTCAAGGAGTGATTTTTTTTCCTTCTTTATAAAAGCTTTTAGAAGCAAAAATAGCCTGCTTCTTTCCTGTGTGGATATGGATTAATAGCTGGTCTGTCTCTTTTTCCCACTGGCAAAGTTCAGTGGCATCTTTTTCAACAAATATGGTCTGAACGAGCCCAGCTTGTGGTGCCCTAGAACGGTTACATTATGGAAAATAAACTGGACAGGAAGTTTGCTTAAGAAATGGATGGGAAGCAGTGGGCAGTTCATTTTTTAGGACGGTAACTGGCCAATGCTCCCTTTGAATATGTGGCAGCAGGTTTTACTGTTTTGCAGCAAAACCCACTGATACATTTTCCAGGTGATTTTATAGAAATATTCCAATACTGCCTCGCCAGCTACAATACACATTGAAAGTTAGCAGTTTAAGAAAGCCAAAGACTTTATATAATAAGATTAAGTGAAGAACTGTGACATTTTCTGTGAGCGAAACAACCCTAGACTTTGCTTTTAGACGAAGCACGTTTTAATGGCAGAAGAGAAAGAATAATCTTGCGGGTTGTTGTTGTTTTTAGAGTAATCCTGAAAAGATTTAAATCCGCTAAAAAGTGTTTGCCTTTAGGTTTGTCTGTGCTGCTCTGTGAGTGGACTGGATCCTCTGTATCAGTTTCTGAAAGTGATTTTATAGCCTGATGTTCTGGGATAACACATGCTTTCAGAGAAATATAGCAGTTGAGTTTTTAATTTTGTGTTCAACACTAGCCTTGCTCACAAGGGAATAGAAGCTCTCCTGCCATCCCTTGACCTGCTAATCACCAATGAAGTGAAGTTGATTGTCTCCACAGTTCCTGTGTCAGAATTCTAGCCTCTGTCTTACAATGTGGCAGCACACTGCCGGTTCTGTATGTTCTGAATCATCACATCATTTGTTATAGTCCTTAGAACAATCTGAAACAGGATTACTATCCTTGTCTTAACAAGGAAATTGAAGCTCATCGATGTTAAGCAACTTGCTCAAAGTATCAGAGCTTGGAAATACCTGCTTCTGAAACCTGTACTCCTTGACACTGCTACAACTGTTGGATGAAGTAGCTGGTAATCTCATACATGGAGTTAAAAGTACCAGTGGCCCCCCGACTTGTCTCTCCTGATGTGCTAATTGGCTAGAAATTCTCATTTAATTGGAGGAAATACTGTCTTTAGGAGGTTTCTTAATGCTTCAGGATATTATTGTCCACGCCAGGAGTTAGATTTTTGTCAGAGGTTAGATTTTCAAGAGTCTCAAACTTATTCTGAAAGCAAACACCCAAAAGTCACAGTGCTTTTTTGTGTAATACAGTGAAGCATAAATATACTAACCTTCCAATAATTATGTGATTTCATAATTATATGATTTCAAGCCACATCAGATGCCCTATCATGCTACTATAATTTTATATAGATGGCCTGAGGGGGAGATCACAGGTTTTAAGGAAAATGTGTGGTAAATATTAGATTGGTGCAAAAGTAATTGTGGTTTCTGAATTGAAAATATTTTAGACAATATTATTACCTTTATTGTTATTATTATTGCAAATTGAGGAAAACGTGTGGCAAATGACTTTAAATTGAAAACATTCTGGTCAATATTATTACTTTTATTATTACTGCAAATTGAGGAAAATAACTGCTAATTTAGCAAAGGATCATCTGAATTTTATAGTTTCATCCAAGCATAATTTGAGGGCTACTGGGTTAGCTAGATGACTCCTTGAGAGGAATGGGTAAGAGGTAGAAATAAGTTTCGGTGATGGGAGGAAGAAGATGAGCAAGAGGTTTGGTAGCTAATGGCTTGAATAAAAGGTTAGGGGCAAGTCTTAGGAGACTGAGTGACACTACAGGTAAATTTTTCCTACTTTGCCACTCCTCACTTTGCCACTCCTTTTCTCCATTTCTTAGCTTTGGGTCCCACCCTGGCACTTTAGCAGTCCATACCATGAATATTTGTTTGGGTCTGTCATGAGAGAGCACATGTAATGTGGTACTCATGAACTCTACATGTCCTTTAAGTGAGTATGAACTGGAATCAAGGTCATGGATTTCACAGAAAAACTGTAGCATCACTCTATTATAGAGAGTATATTGAAGGACGTTCTCTAGAATTGAAAAGAACTTTTATTCCTCTACTCACCCATCTCCAAAGTTTGTTCATAGCTTTATGAGACACTTTCACTACCATACTCAAAATACCGATTCTCAATGTTTTTAATTTCAAATTATTTGCCACTTGAAGGATTAGTTGAAATCCCTTTCCTCATGCCTCTCACCCTACATTCAACATCATAATCATCAGAAGTACAAATCTCATTAAAAATCGTAACTCCTAGGCCGGGCGCGGTGGCTCAAGCCTGTAGTCCCAGCACTTTGGGAGGCCGAGACGGGCAGATCACGAGGTCAGGAGATAGAGACCATCCTGGCTAACATGGTGAAACCCCGTCTCTACTAAAAAATACAAAAAAACTAGCCGGGCGAGGTGGCGGGTGCCTGTAGTCCCAGCTACTGGGGAGGCTGAGGCAGGAGAATGGCGTAAACCCGGGAGGCGGAGCTTGCAGTGAGCTGAGATCCGGCCACTGCACTCCAGCCCGGGCGAAAGCGAGACTCCGTCTCAAAAAAAAAAAAAAAAAAAAAAACCATAACTCCTCATCTGCAATTTTTCCCTGTCATCCCAAACCCTTAAACGACATCTTTTGAAACTTGGTTTATCATATTTGTTCTCTCGATTTATCATCTTTGTTCTCTCTTTTGCAGGTTTACTTTCACTTCTTGCTTAACTGAAAATTGGCTATCCCATGATAGCCAATTTTGATTCCTGAAACCAAAGTTTCCTTTTTTGTCCTTGGCATTCTGTAGCCTTATAAAATATGCCCACTTAAAAATGGTTATCCCAACACATTGCTTCTTCCTCTAGATCCTGTGTACCTCAGGACCTTACTGTGGCTGAAATGCAAGCCACGGTGAGGCTGTGGAAGATGCTTAGTTTTTCGGCTTCCACTGTAGCCATCATTTCTGGTAAATGATCTGTCTTTTCTCTCTATCTCCTGCAAAGTTTCTTTTCTTGTCCTTGGCATTCTGTAGCCTTGTAAAATATGCCCAAATGAACCCAAGTGAACCTCACTTGTTTATCCCACTTAATATATATGCCCAAGTGAACCTCACTTGTTTATCCCACTTGATATACATGGAACTTCCTATATACATATTTTATATGTATATGTATTATATATTACATGTATATATATGTTATATTATATATATTACATGTATATATTATATTATATTTGTATAATATATTTGTATAATATATTTGTATAATATATAATACATAATGTATAATATATAATAACATATATATTATATACATATAATATATTATTACATATTATAAATATTATATACATGTAATATATATTACATATTATTAAATATTAGTATATAATATATAATACATATAATGGAAAATAAAATATATTTTATTATATATAATATATAATAAATATACATTATATGTATTATATATATAATATATATGTCTTTTATCAATTCTGAAACATTTTCAGGATTTTCTTGAACCGATCCCTTCTGTATTTTAAAATATTCTCTGCTGAGATGCCAGAATCTCTCATTTTCTCTCTTCTTTCATATAGTCCTAGTTGTTTTCTCTCTGTGCTGCAGTGTAGGTAATATCTTCAGATCCAGCTTCTAGTTCATACTTTCTGTTCTCATGTGCCACTCATTTGTTGAAACCCCATATTCAATCATTTCTTTCTTTTTCCTTCTTTCTTTTTTTTTTTTTTTTTTTGAGATGATGTCTTGCCCTGTCGCCCAGGCTGGAGTACAATGGTGCCATCTTGGCTCACTGCAACCTCCACCTCCTGGGTTCAAGCAATTCTCTGCCTCAGCCTCCCGAGCAGCTGGAATTACACGTACCTGCCACCATGCCAGGCTAATTTTTGTATTTTTAGAAGAGACATGGTTTCACCATCTTGGTCAGGCTGGTCTTGAATTCCTGACCTCGTGATCCACCCGCCTTGGCCTCACAAAGTGCTGGGATTACAGTCATGAGCCACCGTGCCCGGCCAATCATTTATTTCTTATTCTCAAACGTTGAGTCTCTCTTAATTCTTTTTTTTTTTTTTTTTGAAACAGAGTCTCGCTTTGTTGCCCCGGCTGGAGTGCAGTGGCGTGATCTCAGCTCACTGCAAACTCCGTCTCCTGGGTTCACGCCATTCTCCTGCCTCAGCCTCCCCAGTAGCTGGGACTACAGGCACCCGCCACCACGCCCGGCTAATTTTTTTGTATTTTTTCAGTAGAGACGGGATTTCACCGTGTTCGCCAGGATGGTCTGAATCTCCTGACCTCGTGATCCGCCCGCCTTGGCCTCAGAAAATGCTGGGATTACAGGCGTGAGCCACCACGCCCAGCATCTCATAATTCTTTATGGCTATTTCTGTCCCTTCTTCTTTGATCAGGTTTTGATCATTTATTTTGGTAAAATGGAAACATTTTATTCATGTTCTTTTGTATGTTGTATTAATAATCCTAAGAGCAGTCTTTGGTGTCCTTTTCTGCTCATGCTTGTGTTTGTCTGTATGTCTTGTTTTTGTCCATTTCTGATTTTGCGTTCTTATTAGTTTAAACTTAAATTGTTGGAATCCCAGAGCTTTCACTCCAAGATATATTTCTGAAATTTATTTATTTGCTTTTTTATATACATATATACACAGATATATATACATATGTATATACATATACACACACACACACATATATATATATATTTTTTCCGAGACAGAGTGTCGCTCTCTTGCCCAGGCTGGAGTGCAGTGGCGCGATCTCCACTCACTGCAAGCTCCGCCTCCCGGGTTCACGTCATTCTCCTGCCTCAGCCTCCCAAGTAGCTGGGACTACAGGCGCCCGCCACTGCACCCGGCTAATTTTTTGTAGTTTTAGTAGAGACAGGGTTTCACTATATTAGCCAGGATGGTCTTGATCTCCTGACCTCGTGATCCACCCGCCTTGGCCTCCCAAAGTGCTGGGATTACAGGCGTGAGCCACTGCGCATGGCCTTACTTGCTTATATTTTTATTGCCTATATTTCCTGACAAGAATATAAGCTACTTGAGGTCAGGAACTCTGTCTTGTTAAGACTGTATTTCCAGTGCTTGGACAGGGCCTGTCATATAGAAATGACTCAATATATGTGTGCTCTGTCATCCTCTTTCTCCCCCTAACCAACGTATGTCATACAATTTCAGAGCTTCCACTGATCCAAATTTAATAAGCATTGCTCTAAAATGTATGTATAGATATAAAATGCAATATTTATATATATACATATATACATATATAGACACACATATATATACATATATATATACACACACACACATATATATATATAGCACTCAGCTTTACTTAATCCTGAAACTGATTTGATGTGTCTTTTGGAGAGTCCTCTCTAACTAACTCACAATAGGTTGTTACAATCCTTAGTAAAAATGGGCTAAATGAACAAACATTAACATTATTGAACTTGGTATTATTTAAAATATGAAAATAAATTTTACATTCTTGAAAAAATAAAACATATACTTTATGATTAAGTATAAAACCTCTGAAACCTAGAGAAAATATAACCAAATTCATAATATGTTTACAAGACTGAAAATTTACCTAAGAATTTTTGTATTTTACTTCTAGAACAAAACAGTTTGTATTTCGAAACAACAGTCTTATTAGGCTCATGTCTAACTTAGAACAAACTATTGCAAAGTATTTCTCTTTCTCTAAGTCTGAGCTTTGCAGGTGCTTTTTTTTTTTTTTTTTTTTTTTTTTTGAGAGTCTCACTGTGTCATCCAGGCTGGAGTGCAATGGTGTGATCTTGGCTCATTGCAACTTCCACCCGCCAGGTCCAAGTAATCCTAGTGCCTTAGCCTCCCAAGTAGCTGGGATTACAGGCGCCCTGCCACCACGCCTGGCTAATTTTTGTATTTTTAGTAGAGATGGAGTTTCACGGTGTTGGTCGTGCTAGTCTTGAACTCCTGACTTCAAGTGATCTGCCTGCCTTGGCCTCCCAAAGTGCTGGGATTACAGACGCGAGCCACCATGCCTGGCTAGGTTCAATATTCTTTAGATTTTTTTTTTTTTTTTTTTTTTTTTGAGACGGAGTCTTGCTCTGTCGCCCAGGCTGGAGTGCAGTGGCCGGATCTCAGCTCACTGCAAGCTCCGCCTCCCGGGTTTACGCCATTCTCCTGCCTCAGCCTCCCGAGTAGCTGGGACTACAAGCGCCCGCCACCTTGCCCGGCTAGTTTTTTATATTTTTTAGTAGAGACGGGGTTTCACCGTGTTCGCCAGGATGGTCTCGATCTCCTGACCTTGTGATCCGCCCATCTCGGCCTCCCAAAGTGCTGGGATTACAGGCTTGAGCCACCGCGCCCGGCCTATTCTTTAGATTTTTATCAGATAATTATAGCAGGGTAGCAACTAGAGCCTCAAAAATAAAACACTGCTCTCCATTTAGTTGCTAGTACATAGGGCATTTTCTAATAATGTCTGCACTCTGTAGGTATTGACATTCATCAAGGTCATATTTGAAGATAATGAGAATGAGGACTGTGGAACAACTTAAGAAAGAGTTTTATGCCACCAGGGAAATGGCTTTAGAAACTGAGTGCTACTATGTACATTATTAATGAATGATACGACTTACCATCAAAGTATCACTCATGGACTTCTAATCTTTTATCAAAACCAACAACATTTACTTGTAATTGAAGTAGTTTTATAAAAAATGTTTATGACCCGAGGATGATCACAAAAGACTTAGTTTTTCTACTCCTTTCTTCTCTAAGAAGTACAAAGCCATAAGAAATTCCACTTCTTCCGCAGCAGCTGACTGTTCCCTGCAGTTCATCAAGTGTGAATGACTTTATTGGACCACTTTAAAAACACGTTTTCAAGACTCTGTAGGACTTCCAAATCCCATGGATATTTAACAGGAAAGGGAGTCAGTGACTGAATTATCTATGGCAGTGCTTCAGTTCTCTCATCCTCATTTTGAAACCCCAGATTTTAAAACTCTCTCTATCATTTCTTCCCTTGTGCTTTATTGACTGTGGCAGTCTGGGTCAGGGTGATGAAGAATGGTTGAAACTTTCTCCAACTCGTGTCAGGTGAGCGATGTTAGAAGTAGTTGGCAAGAAGACATTATGCATTTCTGAAAATATCAA
Source organism: Rhinopithecus roxellana (assembly GCF_007565055.1). Classification (NCBI taxonomy): domain Eukaryota; kingdom Metazoa; phylum Chordata; class Mammalia; order Primates; family Cercopithecidae; genus Rhinopithecus; species Rhinopithecus roxellana. The sequence goes on along the minus strand of NC_044558.1, from coordinate 126,307,260 downwards.
GACTCACAGGAAAAGCTTCAGCCTTGGGATAGTAGGGCAAAGGCCATATTAGGCTTGGTTTCATGCATAGTGACAGTCATAGACACTCGTAGACATCCAGGAAAAACACATTAAGTGAAAGACTTATTGAATGAAGTTAATACACATTGAAAACAGGATGCTAATATATCTTGCTACTTTGATGACAGATAAAAGTAAAGCATTTTTGGCTGTCAAAGCATCTGAACAGTCTTTAAGAATTTTACTCAGAGACTAAATCTTCAAACCAGAAGTTGAAAACTTACTAAAAAAAAATTGCAAACTGAAATAAGGAACTAGTGTAGGTTGGCTTAAAAAACAGTTGTACACTGAGTGAGTATCAAAGTCATAGCTACAGAAATGACTAATGAAATTATTACCACAATAACACAGAATTGAGCCTGGAAAATATCCAGGAAGACTTGATTGCATTACATATCCTTTATATAGTTCTCTACAGCCTAGCTTGGCCTCTTTTTTATTCAGATATTTACTCTGGATGAGATTCACTTGTGCTTTTTTTTTTTTTTTTTGACTTGTCCTCACATCGCCTGTTAGATTCCCTTAAAGGGCCAAGGTGCCCTTCTTCAACACACTAAGGCAAATAAATCTTTTATAAGATCTTAGGCTGCAAATAAAATCTCCTTTATCCCACTTTCCTTTGGGGTGGCTGTACTGACGTCCTTCAACTTCTTCCTGTAAATCCCTTCCCTCCCCTTCTGTAGAAATATTATACAGGCCTATTACCTTCCAACCAAGTGTACTGGAAGGAATTGTTCAAAGCAAAAGGTGCATGAAGAGAAGGATCATTATGTTTACTGATACCTATAGACTGTGCTTGGGGTGATCAAAGAAACTGAATTCATAAGCAAAAAACAAAAAAGTTTTTGATGTGGCATTTTAGTGGAAGCTTCACTTGTAATTATGGGACATTAAAGGGCTTAATAATTATTACCATTATTAATAATAACACCACCCAAACAACCAGTCACTCTGACCCAGTCATTTGGAAGAATCAGGGCACCCTCTTATCTAATTAGTGCTTTGAACTTTTATCCACAATACAAACGAATGTGAACTTACCGACTTTTTAAATTTCAGGGAATGCTAGGTGGCAATTGTAACATCAGAAATTCCATTAAGGATTAAAATTGCTAAACTTTTTTTCTTCATAAGTAAAATAAGATTATTTTGTAACCAATGTTATGCCTCCCTCTTAATGAAAAATTTCTCAGAATTTGGGGTAATGACGATGTCAATGATAATAATAATAACAGTAGCTCCTACTTAGTAAATACTTCATTTGTGTCGAACACTAGGGCACCACTGTGCTCCAGCCTGGGCGACAGAGCAAGACTGTCTCAAAAAACAAACAAACAAACTATAGGTTATTTACATACATTGTTTCATTTATTTTTCTAATTACCAATCCTCAAAGTAGATATTATTCCCATTTTACAAGGGAAAGTTGAGGCTTAATGAGTTTAACTTTCCCAAGGACACTTAATTAATGAATAGAAGAATGAAGAATCCCAATATAGGACTGATGATAAACCTAACCTTCTGGTTATGTTGCTGTTCTCTTTCTCTCTGTCTCTGTCTCTGTGTGTGTGTACTGTCCACATAAAGAACCCAGTTGATTATGAAATACAATTAAAAGCTGTTATTTTTGGGACACTTGCCATGGCTGGAGTAGGCTTGAATTTAAGAGACACAGCTCTTACCACTGATTAGTCTCTCACAGCACTATTATGCCTGGGAAGGGCGTCCTCAACCAGTTGATCATGTCAGCTGGAGTAACTAGTGGTCGCTAATGAGGACCTTTCCCCAAGCATCTATATCTTAGAATTTCAGAGATTCACAAATGCAACTACGAAATTATGTAGTTACATAAATGTTTAATTATTCCACCCATATGTTTACACTTTACTGAATATTTTCTATAAGCCATGCATTATTTTAATTTCTAAGCATGGTTACTTTTTCTGTTTGATGAAAAAGCTAATGCAGAGAGAGTTTAAGCAGGTTGCTCTCCAGTGTACAGATGATAAATGGCAGTGCTGGGATTATAATCAGATATCCTGAGTGCAGAGTCCATGGCCTTCTTCATGACAGAGACAGTGCTAGATGCTGCGGGACACTGTGGTGAAAAGGATTCTCTAACCCTTAAGAACATAGAAGAGAGAGATATAAATAAACAGTTCTCTGCTTTAGTTCACAAACACTGATGAATTTTCTAGATCAGAGCTTCCATGAACAATAGAAACCAGGAGAAACCAGGTTGTGAGGAAACTTTTGTCCTTGTTATGAATTTAATTATTAATAACAGAGTCCTTGAGGACTGGTGATAACTAATAGAGGTTAGGCTGACAATTAATGCTTGCTTTATTAATGCCTTTAAGCTTAACTTGGTTTGCAATACTGAATAGTTTATGTCAAAACAAGAATTTTAAAGCCAGAATACTTAGCTTAGAATAGTGTCTTATAAATATCCATTTTGTGTTGATGTTTTTCTAAATCTATTCTTCACATATATGAATTTAAATTAAGACTGCTTGTGTAACCCTGGCAAAATGAAGCTTGTACATCTTCTATTAATATTCTTAAATGAGATACTCTCATGAGGTCAAATTGTAAATGAAGTGGTAACATGAAAAAAATCTGAGCTAAAAGTCAGATTACAGATCAGGACATATGGTATAGATGGTTGGATCAAGGCAGAGTTTATTGCCTCACTTATTTGTTTTTCTTTTTTAAAACTCATGCTGTTCCATAAAATATTTGAAATGGCTTACAACAAAAACACATATACAAGTATGTTAAGAAAAATAGAATTTCAATAAAAATATTGAGTAAATACAATTTAGAAGAGTAAGACAAAAATCATAGGCAGAATTAAGTAGAGTTTGAGATAATTATGCCTGAGTCAGTTCTTAAATTGCTATGTATGAAAAAGTAAGGACTTCCACTCCTGCATTAAGTACTTTGGGTATCTCCACTAGATAATTTGTCTGGGTAGACACAGGCTTCCCTGGGCATCCCTGTATAACTTTTAGCATATCTGTTTTTTACAACATTGCTCTGAAAAGGAGAAGCCTGTTTATTCATAGAACAAAAGCTGGGCAGATATAAAATCAGGAGATGATGTCACAGTCTTAATTAATCTCCATAGACTGCATTTGATGATTTTCCATTGGAAACTTTATTGTGATTGACTTGGAGTGCATTAGCAACGTAAACGTAAGGAGCTACAATGCATTTGACTGTTGTGGACATTTTACCACCCACACTCTCCTACCTACCTGCCTCACTATGGCCCAACAATTCAGCCACCAGGCTGGCGGGACTTGGGAAGCCACCTGTGATCACGAATGGAAGAACTCTATGTTCCTGCAGTACAATCAGCAGGCAGCTGCTTATTACTGTTATCATTATTATTATTTTTGAACAGAACAAGAAAGAAGGAGGAGACGAGGAGGAGAATGGGAATAGGGTGGAGATGGCAGATGTCACAGGGGAGAACAAAGAGAAGGCAAATACCAGATGGAGGGGAGAAGCATTTAAAAAAGAGAACTGAGAGAAAGAAAGAACGAGAGAGAAATTTACAGGAAAGAAACAGGTTTGAGTAGAACCAGAGACAGAATCAATATAACATTTTTCCTTGCCCTAGTATGACCCAGCTAATTCCCGATGGATGCTAGCTTGTTCATTTATGGGATGCTGGAGGAGGGCAAGCAACAAGATAGTCAAGGTCACTCTCAGTCACTCTTCAGTAACCCTCTAACCTCTAAGAACCCGAAGGCAGCTGTGTCCACTGTGGAGCAAACCCTGGGGGAGGAGGAAGAGTGTCTCAGTGTGTTGGTGACTCATTCTGGTGCTGATTTGGCCTTATGAAAGTAATTTAGCTCCACTGGGCTGAACCGAGTCATAATTAATAACAGGATACCTGATTATATAGTGGGTCCAGTATTACCAATAAAGTGTTGCCTGAGGCAGGGGCAGGGGAGAAGAAACAGAGACAAGAAAACAAAAGGAAAGCAAGAGCACACGATGGCTTCCAATATTCTTTAGGCTGTAGAGACCCTGTGAAGGTTTCTGGATACATATGTATACAATTGAGGTTTAAAGGAACTAACATTTCATACCTATTATGTACCAAACAGAGTTCTGGATGCTTTTTCCATGTAACTCATGTAATCCACCCAACAGTCTTGTGCAGTAGCTGTTATTATCCCCCTTTTACTGAGGTTAGGAAAATAGCTTGCTTGATATAAGCAGGTTTAAACTCAGGTCTACGTGACTTGAATCCTAGCACACGTTTTTAACTTCAAAATAATCATACAATCTAGGTGACACTTACAGAGATGTAGTTTGCCTATGTATTTAAAAGCAAGTAGCCATTACCTTCTACCAGAGTCTCCATCTCTCTTTTCTGGTTCTAACTTCGTCTTAAAATCCTAATGTATTAATTTATGCTTCAGCCTTACAAAATACTAAATGATTTTGTAGTGGGAAGAAAATGGAAGGAAATGGATTTTGAAGGCAGAGAAATCTGGCCTCAAATTTTATTTTCACAGTTCATTAGCCGTATGATCTTAGGAACCTGTACAATAGGATTAATAATATTAGTTTAGTGTTTTTTTTTTTTTTTTTTGAGGATGAAATGAGTTATGGGAACATACCTAACGTAATGTGTCAGGCCTCTGAGCCCAAGCCAAGCCATCGCATCCCCTGTGACTTGCACGTCCGTCCAGATGGCCTGAAGTAACTGAAGAATCACAGAAGTGCAAATGCCCTGCCCCACCTTAACTGATGACATTCCACCACAAAAGAATTGAAAATGGCCGGTCCTTGCATTAAGTGATAACATTATCTTGTGAAAGTCCTTTTCTTGGCTCATCCTGGCTCAAAAACCTCCCCCACTGAGCACCTTGTGACCCCCACTCCTGCCCACCAGAGAACAAACCCCCTTTGACTGTAATTTTCCTTTACCTACCCAAATCCTATAAAATGGCCCCAGCCTTATCTCCCTTCTCTGACTCTCTTTTCGGACTCAGCCCGCCTGCACCCAGGTGATTAAAAAGCTTTATTGCTCACACAAAGCCTGTTTGGTGGTCTCTTCACACAGATGCGCATGACATAATGCTTTTCACTTAGGGGGCACTGAATTGTTGGTTTCCTTCCTGTCTTTTAAAATTTAGATAGAATTCACTGGTTTCAGAATTTCCTAAACTATGCTCTGCAGAAAATTAGGTGTTTTGAGAGAGGTAATTAACATTCTTCATAAAAACGTTTTTCACGGTCATTATGTTGGTGTGGAGTGAATGCTTCTAAAGAAGCATTTCTATTTGGAAATGCTTCTAACTCTCTTGTTTTTACCCACTCTTTCTTCCCCCAGAGGATCCCAACCATACGGAGCTCATAGTTCAATTCCAAATGGATTAAGGAATTAAACGTGAACATAAGAATGGAAACTGTTTAGAATAAATATGGAAAAATGTTGTATATATATTTTTTATAGTATTTATTTTAAAACGACAAAAGCTCAAAACACAAAGGAAGGAATTTTGACTATGTTAAAATGTAAAATTTCTCTAAGACGAAATATGGAAAAATGTTATATATAATTTTTTCTTAGTATTTCTTTAAAAAAGACAAAAACTCAAAACGCAAAGGAAGGACTTTTGACTATGTTAAAATGTAAAATTTCTCTAAGACAAAGACACAATGTAAGAAGGTATTTCAATATATTTAACTAACAAAGAATTTGTATCTGAATATACCAGATGGAGGGGAGAAGCATTTAAAAAAGAGAACTGGCCGGGCGCGGTGGCTCAAGCCTGTAATCCCAGCACTTTGGGAGGCCGAGATGGGCGGATCACTGAGGTCAAGAGATCGAGACCATCCTGGCTAACTCGGTGAAACCCCGTCTCTACTAAAAAAAATACAAAAAACTAGCCGGGCGAGGTGGCGGGCGCCTGTAGTCCCAGCTACTCGGGAGGCCGAGGCAGGAGAATGGCGTAAACCCGGGAGGCGGAGCTTGCAGTGAGCTGAGATCTGGTCACTGCACTCCAGCCTGGGCAACAGAGCGAGACTCCGTCTCAAAAATAAATAAATAAATAAAAATAAAAATAAAAAAGAGAACTGAGAGAAAGAAAGAATGAGAGAGAAATTTACAGGAAAGAGACAGTTTTGAGTAGAACAAATCAGCAGGAAAAAGGCAAACAATGCAATAGAAAAAAAGCAAAGGATGTGAATTGACAGTTCACAAAAGGGAAAGTTGCGTGGCCAAGAACATCTAGAAAAAAAGCTCAATTTCACTAGTAATTGAGGAAATGCAAACTAATACAAAAATGAGATATATTACACTGATTAAATTCACAAAAATTCACATTTTAATTGCTAGTTATAATTTCTTCAACATTATGCTGTAATTTTTAATTAACACAGTAACACACCTCAACACACAAAGGAATGAAGTGAAGAGCATAAGGACTGGGCAGCAAGAGTCAAAACTGTCATTATTTGTACACAGTGGTGGCGTATTTACCATAAAATTTCAAGAGAAAATAAGGCAGACTCTTAAGGAACTAAATATGAAATGTTACAAAATACTAAATGATTTTGTAGTGGGAAGAAAATGGAAAAAAATGGATTTTGAAGGCAGAGAAATCTGGCCTCAAATTTGATTTTCACAGTTCGTTAGCCACATGATCTTAGGAACCTGTACAATAGGATTAATAATGTTCAGTTTCGGCCCGGCGCGGTGTGGCTCACGCCTGTAATCCTAGCACTTTGGGAGGCCGAGACGGGCGGATCATGAGGTCAGGAGATTGAGACCATCCTTGCTAACACGGTGAAACCCCGTCTCTACTAAAAATACAAAAAAAAAAAAAAAAAGTTCAGTTTCTTTAAACTAAACAAACAAAATAAAACTATTAAACAAAATAAGACTGTTAGAACTAACACAATAATTTAGCAAGTCAATTAAATTTAAAATTAAGATAAAAAATTTAATTTTAATAAACCATACCAACAGCTATGATAGAAGAAACTGTTCACTAAATATTTTTGATTTTGTATGAGTACAGGGTAGGATTTTACTTTCTTGTCTCCTTGAAGTTAGGTTTGATCAGGTGACTTGCTGTGACAATGAAGTGTAAGCAGAAGTGATGCCTGTCACTTCCAGGTAGAAGCTTTAAGAGACAGCACAAGATTTGCTGCTGTTTTCCTTTGTTTCTTGGAACAAGGAATGGCAATCATCTTCCATGTGGCAAATTGATAGAGCACCATCATCCGGAAGACTGCCATGTCTTTCAGATATTGGTTGTTCTATAGACAATTTGGGTCCTGGGGTGAAGACAAAATAGAATAGTGCCCTCTGTAATACATGATGGACATACAGCATAAATAAGAAGTAAACTTCATTTTCAGTCATTGAAATTTCAGGTTTATTTGTTAATGTATCATCCCCTAGTCCATCCTAACGGATATGACCCATGAACATCTATTAATCATTTACCATGTGCCAAGCTGTTCTGAGTCCTCTCTCTCTTTCTCCTTATTTAATGTAATTACCACCAGAATTTTATGAAGTAGGTATTATTAGGACTCTCAATTTGACAGATGAGTGAACTATCCCCCAGAGACACTGAGAGATTAAAATAACTTGCTTTAGGTGACACACCTTGTAAATGGCAAATACAAGATTTGAACTTGAGTCTTTTGGTTTCAATTCCTGAACTTTGTTCTGCTAATCACTTGGTATGCTGTCTTCCTCAGAAAATGTACTATAAAATTTTTACATATCATTTGTAATAGGAGACAAAACTAGAAGATATGTAGAAAAAGACTTATAAGGCCGGGCTTGGTGGCTCAAGCCTGTAATCCCAGCACTTTGGGAGGCCGAGACGGGCAGATCACAGGGTCAGGAGATCGAGACCATCCTGGCTAACACGGTGAAACCCCGTCTCTACTAAAAAATACAAAAAACTAGCCGGGTGAGGTGGCAGGCGCCTGTAATCCCAGCTACTCGGGAGGCTGAGGCAGGAGAATGGCGCAAACCCAAAAAGGCGGAGCTTGCAGTGAGCCGAGATCCGGCCACTGCACTCCACTCCAGTTTGGGCGACAAAGTGAGACTCCGTCTCTAAAAAAAAAAAAAAAAAAAAAAAAAAAAAAGACTTATAAAAGATTACTGAGACTTTTACCTAGAAAATTTAAAAACTTCATTCAAAGAAGACTTAACTGATTGAAAAGATGTAATATGACTGTGATACCATGATATGTGGATGAGAAAACTCAAATTCATAATGATAGAAATGTATCCAAATTAAGTTATAAATTTAGTGTATTTTCAATAAAGAAGTCATGAATTTCTTTCAAATAGAATTTGACAAACAAATTCTCACATTTATATGGAAATATAAATGACCCAAAAAGTCAACACAATCTTGAAGAATAAGAATAATGGTAGATTTGTCTGACTAGATATTGTAACTTGTAAATCCATAGGAGTAAAAACTGAGGGTTGACACAGTAATAGACAAACAAATGGAAAAGAAAAAGGGAATTTGGAGTCAATCTATTTATATAATGAGGGTGGCAGTAAAATTTTGGTGGGAGTAGGATGGATTAAGTAAATGACTTTGTGACCATTCGTTATTGATATTGAAAAATTTTATATCTGTACATTTATACAAATTGAATTCCAGATAAACTAAGGGCTTAAAAAGTAAAATAATACTAACTTAGAAGAAAACGGGGAAAATAATGGTTGAATTACATTAGGTAAGGGTTTTTTATGTATGATACAAAAGCACAAACTATTAAGGAGAATATTAACAAATTTGACTACATACTAGCTTCTATAAGATACCATGAAAAATATGAAAAAAGAGGATAAAAACGACAAGAAACTTGTAATACTATAGCCATCAAAGGATTAGTATCCAGAATATATAAAGAGCTTCTACAAATTGATGATAAACAGAAAAACAACCCAATGGAAAAATAGGTAAAGGTAATGATAGGTAATTCGTAGAAGAAGAAAACTCAATGCCAATAAAAATTTGAAAAGATTCTCAATATTGCTAGTGTTCTGGGAAATATAAATTAAAACATTCAGACATACTATATGATACTTATCTACTATATATAACTTAATAATTCTGATGACACCTACTGGAGAGATTGTGAATTTTCAGTGGGGCTATAAATGTGAAGATGGTCATCCGCCATAAACCCAGCAATTACACTTTTAGGGAGAAATCAGTACGTTTATAAGAAAACACGTACATAGTAGTTCTTCAACATCATGTTATAGAGCTGTGTAAAGAAAGTAGACCTTCAGATATCAACACAGGTAAAGTACAAAAACACATTTTTAACAGGAAGAAAGGAGGTTAAAAAGATACAAATATTAATATGTATATTATGTATGTAAAATTTAAAAATATGTGAAACAGTAGTACATTTTCTTTATGGAGCCAAATGTCTCAAAACTTAGATGGGAAGATATAGAAAAACTTCGGTAAAGTGGTTGTTTAGAGAGGAAGACAAAAGGAAAGAAGGGAGGAAGGGCTTTAATTTTAACTGTAACATTTTGTATCCTCAAAAGAGGAAAAGATCTAAAACACATGGAAAATGTTAACATCTGTTTAATGTTAGTGGTATGTAATAGGTAACTGTTGTAGTATTTTCTGTCCTTTTAATGTTTGAAGTATTTTATGATTAAAATTTAAGTCTAAAAAATCCCTAGATGGTACCTTTTCACATGTATACTGCAGTATGGTTAGTTTCAGATCTTATAGCTAGGCCTTGAAGTTTGTTTTTTAATTTTTCATAAATGAGGTTGACATTTTCTTTTAATTCATGCTTTTAAGCAGATAGTATTATTTTAGGATCTTCAGCAATGATCTTGTATGTTTTTAAAACCTTTTATTTATTTGTATTTTTTTACTTTTTTTTTTTTTTTAGAGAGAGATAGGAGGTCTTACTATCTTACTATGTTGCCCAGGGTAGTCTTAAACTCCTGGGCTCAAGTGATCCTCCTGAGTAGCTGGGACTACAAGTGTACACCACCGAGATCAACTTGTTCTTAAAACTTTTTAAAATCTACAGGGTTGTTTCAGAGATGTCAGCTTTACTGTCACACACAGTATCCTAGAAGTACACATTACAATGTTCTATGAAGAAAATGAGACTCCAGATTGCCCAAGGTCATCAGCCAAAAAGTAACAAGGCTATTAAATTTGTATGTAAGAGTTCAGTCTCTAAATTGACTGCTTGCTTCATGCTTTTCTGCCTCCCGTTGTTTTGTTTTGTTTTGGTGTACAAGGGGGTTCATATTAGGGAAAAGGTGATCTAGAAAGACAGCTATTTGGCCATGGCCTTAATTATCTCCTTCCTGTCTACAGTGCAAATTTGTCTCTAATGGATGGAAATGCTATGATTTTAAGCCTTACTACAAAAACGGAGTCTAAAAATTTTTAAAGAAATACTTTAGCAAGCTTTATATATTCTATTGGGAATAAGATGTCTTTTAGGCAACAATTAGCTACAAAAGAAAGGAAGTCATGGGAAAGGTAGGGGTGAAATGAACAAGGGAATGGGATGGTGGAAGGGTTTTTTTATAGGTGACTACATATTTGGTTGAAAAAGGTCAAGAGCAGAACTCATTCACTTCACTTCAGGGAGGAAGAGGAAAGCAGGATATTAGAGTGGAAAAAAGAGAAAAAAAGAGCTAAATACGATTCTGGGATGATAAAGTACTCCTGACAATTGCCTCATGGGCTACTCAGGGGCACTAAGGCTCACCTGCATTCGCCATAATCCATCCTTTCTGGTCACGCAGGGTTTTCAAGGAGGGAGCTTGGCATTTAGGAATGAGGTTAGTAATCCAATCTGTTGCAGTCTATGCAATGACTGTATGTAAAACTGGCAACTGGCACTATTAAAAGTGGAACCAGTCAGCATATTAGAAGAGGAAAGAGGAAAACATGGACATGTGGGAGCTGCAGGAGGAGAGAGTTACTGAAGTGTGTGACATGTAGGTCTTCTGTCTGCCAAGTGGAGTTCATTAAGTGGCAAGAGTCTATCGCTTTCAGCTCACAAATAGCTCACAAACAGAAAGATAGCAATGACAGTGCAGTTGTCACTGTTAGAAATGACAATTCTTTGCAACACTATTCCTCCAATTTTAAAAATGTATCATATCAGACATTGAGATAAATATAATTAAAATATGTGATATGAAAACTTTCTATATAAATTACATTTTAAAATATCAGACATAGAGACATTTTAAGTAGGTTCTAGATGGAATTTATATATGAAAACTAGGAAATGAGCTTAGTGGAGATACTTTTCATAAATGTTTATATATGAGTAAGTTTTAAATACAAATAGATTTTTAAATACTATGCTATAAGAGATGTAGATTTTAAGAAGAGTAAGGAGAATAATAAAAATAAATATTCATGGAGAAATCTCTGATCCCCTTTATTTAGCAAAGTACCCATCCTTCTCTATGACAGATGTATCGAGTAATTCAATTAGTTTTTCATTTACAAATTCGTATCCTAAACTCATATTTATTGAGTGCCAAATTGTGTTTCTGTGTAGGAGAGGTAAGACTCTACCTACTTACGGTCTCCAGCTGGGCTTGAGAATTAAATTGACATCAGACAGTTTACAGGAGAAACGTATACAAATTTCTACATGTGCATGGGAGCCCCCATAGGAAAATGAAGGTCCAAAGAACTGGCAAAATCTAAGTGCTTATAGAGTAGGTTGAAGAAAGTGTGACAATTGTGCAAAAGTAACTAAAATGTATGGGAAGGCTAAACAGAGATGAGTGATTTTAACAAGGTTTCCTTGTCCAGATTTTTCTGTTTCCACTCCCCATTTCTGGTGACAAGAATATTTCTTCTCTCCTGGCACAGGGAGGGCAGAGTGTCCCTTTTGTATCTGCTGTTGTTCAAGTGCCTTTTGCTAAAAAAAAAAAATCCTGCCACTCTTCACCAGGCATTGTTCTAGTGTTTGGGACATATTTGTATATCAAAGACACAAAAATCCCTGCTTGTGTGTCTTATATTCCAGGAAGAGAAAAAATAAACGTAATAAATAAGTTACTTCTATAATACATTAGAAAGTAATAAGTGGTGTAAAAATCAAGCAGAGGACAACTGTGTGCATGTGTGTGTATGTTGGACGTGAGGGGTAGACTAACAGAGTAGCATTTTGTCATATAGAATGCCTTCCGAGAAGAGGATATTTCAGCAAAGACTTGAAGGAGGGGAAAGATCATTTCAGGCAGCTGAGAATAGCCAGTGCAAAGCCCTCAGGTGGGAGCATGCCTGGTGTATGTAAGGAAGCTTGGAGACCAACATGATAAAAGTGTATTGAGCAAGACTGAGAGTGTACGAGATGAAATCAGGGAGGTCACAGGGGCCAGGGCACACAAAACCTACAGGGTATTGTCAGGGTTTGCCTTCAGGAGCCATGGGGGCATTTTGAGCAAAGTGATGTGGTCTGACTTAGATTTGAAAGGGATCACTCTGCCAAGAACAGGCTGTGGAATGGTGAGTGTGGAAGTGGGGAGACTGGTAAGGATGCTACTGCAACAGTCAGGTGAAAGATGATAGTTGGAGCAGATGCTAGCAGTGGAAGTAGCAAGAAGCGATTGGACTCTGGATATGTTTTATAGGTCAGGCCAACAAGTTTTTCTAATAAAATGTATAGAAAGGGCATGGAATGAAAGAGGCAGAATCAATGATGACTCTGACATTTTGACAAGAACATTTGCAAGGGTGGAATTGTTGTCAACTCAGACAGGAATTTTACAAGTTTGTAAGGAAATATTAAGAGTTTGATTTTTGGATCTGCTATATTTGAAATGACTATTAGATACACAAAGAGAAATGTTGTGAAGGCAGTTAAAAGAACCTGGAGTTCAGAAAAGTGTCGGTTGGAGATACAGAAGTTATGTCCGACAGCCATAGAATTGGATAAGATTATCTGGAAAATAAATGTTGAGTAAGAGAAGATATCTAAGGACTGAGTCCCAGAGTCCTTCAACCTTTAGAGGTTGGGAGAAGAGGAGAAGCCAACAGTGGAGACTGAGAAGAAGACCTTAGTGAGGAAGGAGGAAAGCCAATGAAGTAGTGCGATCCTAAGACAAGTGAAGAAAATGTATCAAAGAGGAGCGAGTGATCTAATATGTTAAATGCTGATGATGAATTAATAGTGAGGTCACTGGTGACAACAAAAAAACTTAATGGTGAGAGCAAAGACTTACTGGAGCAGTTTCTTTTGAAATTATTTTTTTCCAGCTTCTTTGACATATAATCGGCAAATAAAAATTGTGTATATTTACATTATGTGTACTTAAGGTGTACAAGATGATGATTTGATGTATGTATACATTGTGAAATGACTACCACAACCAAGTAATTAACACATCCATCCTTCACATAGTTACTTTGTGTGTGTGTGTGTGTGTGTGTAGGAAGAATGCAAAATCTAGTCTCTTAGATTTCAAGTAAATGGTATGGTATTATTAATTGTAGTCATCATACTGTACATTAGATTCCTAGAATGTACTCATCTTATAACAGGGAATTTGTAACTTTGACCAACGTCTCTCCATCTCCCCCATCCTCTAGACCATGGCAACCACTGTTCTGTTCTCTGTTTATGTGAGTACAACTTTCAAAAATTTTACATATAAATGAGATCATACACTGTTTTTCTTTCTGTGTCTGTCTTATTTCACTTCGCATAATGTCCTCCAGGTTCAATCATGTTGTTGCAAATCCCAGGATTTCTTTTTTTTTAATAGATGAATAATATTCTACTGTATATATATGCTACATTTTCTTTATTCATTCATCCACCCATGGACAGTTAGGTTGTTTCCTTATCTTGGCTATTGTGAATAATACTACAATGACTATGGGGGTATAGATATCTCTTTGAGGTCTTGATTTCAATTCCTTTGGAATATATACCCAGAAGTGGGATTGCTATATCAAATGTAGTTCTTTTTTTTTCTTTAAATTTTGGAGGAATCTCCAAATTGTTTTCTATAGTGGCTGCACCAACTTATGTTTCCATCAGCAGTGTACAAGGGTTGCCTTTTCTTCACATCCTTTCCAAAAGTTGTGATCTCTTTGTTGTGATTTTATTTGCATTTCCCTGATAAGTAGTGATGTTGAACGCTTTTCATATACATGTCGGCCATTTGTATGTCTTCTTTGGAAAAATGTCTATTCAGGTATTTTTTCCTTTTTTTTTTTTTTTTTTTTTTTTTTTTTGGTGGGTTACTTGGAACTTTGAGAAAAACAAGATAAACGTATCAAAAGAACACACAGGTTGAGGGTGGGGGGGCACAGCCAGTGGCGGCAGCAGGGGTGGGCATCCGGGCTAAGGCTTTACTTGGCGGCAGTCTCGTCGGATTTTGCAGCTTCTGGGCCTCCAAGCTGGGCCCGCGACTCGAAGGTAACCGGGATGGTGATCTCGTTGGACTGTGTGGCTAGCTTGGGCATGGGGGCTTCCACGGTCAGTGTACCCTCAGGGGACAGGCAGGAGGAGACCTGGGTGGGGTCCACACCGGGGGGCAGCGTGTATTTCCGCGTGAAGCACCGGGAGATGTAGCCATGCTCGTCCTGCCGTTCCTCGTGCTTGCCGGTGATCTCCACCACGCCATCCTTGGTCTTAACCGTTAGCTCGTCCGGGGCGAAGTGGTTGACATCCAGGGACACGCGCCAGCGGTCCGCAGTGTGCCGGATCTCCGAGACCCCGCTGCTGAGTTGCCGGCTGAGCGCGCGGCTGTAGGCGGGCGCTGCCACCGCGGGGCTCTCGATCGCGGCGGGGGGCAGGGGGCGCACGTAGCCTGGCCAGCTGCTGCCGCCGAACCACTGCGACCACTCCTCCAGCAGCCGGGGCAGCCCGAAGGCCTGGTCGAAGAGGCGGCTGTGCGGGTACCAGTCGCGGAAGGGGTCCCAGCTGGGGCCCCGCAGGAGCGAGAAGGGGACGCGGCGCTCGGTCATGCTGGCTGACTCTGCTCTGGACGTCTGCTCGGAGAAGTCTTTTCGTTTTTTTTAATATTTCTTTTCTTTTCTTTAATTTGTTTATTTATTTTAGAGATGGAGGTCTTGCTATGTTGCCCAGGCTGGCCTTGAACTCCTAAGCTTAAGTGATCCTCCTTCCTTGGCCTCCCAAACTGCTGGGATTACAGACATGAGCCACCACACCGGTCCTTTTTCCCATGTTTTAACCAGATTTTCTTTTTTCTAGTTGAGTTGTATGAATTTTGTATACATTTTGCATATTAGCCTCTTATTAGATATATAGTTTACAAATATTGTCTTGCATTCTGTAGGTTGCTTGTTCGTTTGTGGATTGTTTCCTTTGCTGTGCAGACTGCTTTTAGTTTGATATAGCCCCCCCACCCCACCCACTTGTTTATTTTTGATTTTGTTGTCTGTGCTTTTGGTGTCATTAAAAAAATCATTGCCAAGGTGATTTCTCCCTGTTTTCTTCTAGGAGTTTCATAGTTTCAGGCTTATATTTAATTTTTAATCCACTTCTAGTTAATTTTTGAGTAGGATATATGATAATGGTCCAATTTCACTCTTTTGCATGTGAATATCCAGTTTTTCCAATACAATTTATTAAAGAGACTACCCTCCCCTCATTGTGTATTTTTGGCACCCTTGTTAATTATTAGTTGACCTTATGTGTGTGGGTTTATTTCTGGGTTCTCTATTCTGTTCCCTTGGTTGATGTGTCTGTTTCAATGTCAGTGCCATACTGTTTTGATAGCTTTGTAATACATTTTGACATCAGGAATTATAATGCCTCCATCTTTGTCTTCTTTCTCAAGATTGCTTCAGCTATGTGGGGTCTTTTGTTATTCCATGTGAGTTTTAGCATTGTTTTTTCTATTCTGTGAAAAATATCCCTTGAATTTGTTAGGGATTGCATTGAATCTATAGATTGCCTTGGGTGGTACAGACATTTTAACGATATTAGTTGTCTAATTCATGAACACATAATGTTTTTCCATTACTTGGGCTCCTTCAATTTCTTTCATCAATGCTTTATAGTGTTCAGCAAAAAGATCTTTCACCTCCTTGGTTAAATTAATTCCTAAGTGCTTTATTCTTTTTGATGCTATTTGTAAATGAAAATATTTGGCCGGGCATGGTGGCTCACGCCTGTAATCCCAGCACTTTGGGAGGCTGAGGCAGGTGGATCATGAGGTCAGGAGATCGAGACCATCCTGGCTAACACGGTGAAACCCTATCTCTATTAAAAACTTCAAAAACATTAGCCGGGCATGGTGGTGGGTGCCTGTAGTCCCAGCTACTTGGGAGGCTGAGGCAGGAGAATAGCATGAACCTGGGAGGCGGAGCTTGCAGTGAGCTGAGATCGCCCCACTGCACTCCAGCCTAGGAGACAGAACGAGACTCCATCTCAAAAAAAAAAAAAAAAAAGAAAGAAAAAAAAAGAAAATATTTTCTTAATTTCGTTTTCGAATAGTTTATTGTTAGTGTATAGAAACACAACCTGTTTTTGTAAGTTGACGTTATATTGTACAAATTTACTGAATTTATTTCTTAGTTTTAACAGCTTTTTGGTGTAGTCTTTAGGGTTTTCTATGTGTAAGATCATATTGGAGCAGATTTTTAACACTGCTTATATTTTACAAAAATTTTTTTCAAAATTCCACTAAAACATTATTAAAACCTTGCTCTTTAGAGTGTACTTTATAACATAAACTTACATTAATTTGTCCAACTCATATCTTCTTCTTACAACTTTTCTTGCCTTTTTGTTTTGCAATACAGCCCAGAATACACAATACCCAGACCATGTCAAAATGATATTGTTGGTAATTAAACTGCGTTATTCAGTTAATTATTTTCTCATTTGCATTTATTTTTCTTCACAGCAGAAACTATGGCAATTTAGGGCCAATTGTTTAACACTTTCTCATAATTTTCCAAAAATATGATATATTAATTTTTAAAAATACTTTGCATTAATCACACCAAGCACCTTGGCTGGAAGCTTACCCTCAATATGAGAACACATTATTTTTAAAGACACAAGTGTTGAAATATTTCATCTTGAGATGTGGGTTGACTGTGACAAAACAGCCTGCATTCATCACTTTGTTTATTTACTAGGCAAAAGTTCAGTGAGAGTGACCAATTTTTCACCCCTCCCGATATTCACAAATAGTGCCTTTCTATCATGGGTGGGGTGACCTGTCCCACCCCTGACAGTGGTTTCAACCATGTGACTTGCTTTGGCAGATGGGATATTATTTGACATAAATGCAAGAAGAGACTTGAGATGGGCTTGTGTGCTGTGGTTTGCTCTCTTGTGCCTCTGCCATCACCATGGGAACATGCATGAGCTCTCTTGCTAAAAGGTGAGAGACACATGGAGCAGAACCATGTCCTCAAATCACCCCCACTGTTCTGGTCAAGACTAGCCTAGATCAGCCCACTGCTAGCTGAGCCCCCAAACGTGAGCAATAAGCAATGACTGTTGAATGCCACTGAAGTTTTGTAGCAAATAATTACTAATGCTGTATCCTTTTCTGGCTTTTATGTTCAAATGACTTACTAGGGTCTGGGCTGATATCACCTGATTCTCAATGTGTCTCTTATATTCTCAGCCTTTGGAAGTTCTGGCAGAGCACTTTGCCATCCTTTCCCAGATTTTTTGTGAGCAGTTCCACTGACAGCCTTTTCTGCTGCTCTCATCTCAACTTTACTTAGTCCCTCAAGGCAGCTGTCTGGTGAGCACTGGAAGTTAGTGAGCACACTGAAGATAAGAGTGTAGGCGTGAAAATAAAGATTAGGGAGTTACAAAAATATGGTCCGTGGAAAAAGCAATGGGAATGAATGGAATTATCGCAGAAGAAAGCTCAGAAAGAAAAAAAGGAGAAAACAAGGGCTGAACTTGGGAACAACTCAATATGTAAGACCCAAAGGCATGGAAGAAGCTACAGCAGGGAAAACAGAAAGAAGATGTCAAGTGAGTAGGAAGAGAACATGGAGAGAATACTAGCTTGGAAGCCAATAATTAGAAAGTTCCAAGAAAAGGAAAGTGGCAGAAGTAAGTGTTCATTATTTTAGGATATTTCATTAGAAGTATGTCATTGGAGCTGAAAATTAAGACGTCACTGGGGATTTCTGCCAGAGAACAGAGTGAAGTAGTAGAAGCCAGACTGAAATGGAATAAGGAGTATGAGATGGGGAGGTGGAAGTGGGTATAAACCATACCAAACATTGTCTAAAGTGCATCAAAATCATTTGGATGATGTGGTGAAATTGTTGAAAAATAGAGATTTCTGGGTCTCACTCTCAGAAGTCCTAATTTAGTCTTACCATGAGCCAGAAATTTTCATTTTATAAAGCATCCTAGTTTTAATAAAGTCTGAACTATATTTTCAAAAAAGTTGATAATTTCAAAAAAGTTGAACTGTATTTTCAAAAAAAAGTTGGCAAAACAAATTAAGAACAAAGGGAAGATGCGGAAGGGAAGCATAAATGCTGGTGGGGGGTGACAAACACTTTGCAATTTTAAAATTGCTTCCTAGAGAAAGCTTCTCCCCTGGGGCAATAATGTGTTGATCAGTGAATATAACCAGCAGCCTGCTTAGCAGTTGTGCTTTTCATTATAAATTGTTTAATTGGTTTTTGGTATAAATCAGTCTTGCTTGAGTTTGGGCACCATGACCTAGCATATCCTAGGGCCTGATGAACCTTAGATAAATTGAAAGTTGATATTTTAGCCCTTAGTAAATATCCCTCATTTTTATGTCTCCTTTTTTTTTTTTTTTTTTCCCACCAAGAAAAAAGATTCCTAGTTGATAACCTCTAGGCAACCTTAGAAAAAAAAAAAAAAAAAGAAGCGTTTTACTGTTTTCAAGCTTTGCAAAAAAGCTTTTTGCTATTTTTAAGTCCTTAAGAGCCCTTTCTTCTTAAACCTCTTTAACCTATCTGAATTGTAACCCTCCTATTATACTAAAATAGTGCTATTTAAGGTGTAGGGGTGAAAAGGCAATATCTTTTTTGTCACCTATCACAAGGGTTGTGGCTGAATACCTTATAACAAAACACAGATTAACAAATTTAAAATAAATTTATTTCAAACACTTGAACGAAGTTTTACACGACATGGGCACCTTCAGAAATAAATACCTGAAGATCCAGGGAAAACTGCGTGTGTTTTTTTTAGCATTTATTTTTATTTTTTCTTATTTAGTCTTTTGAGAGTCTTGCTGTGTTGCCCAGACTGGATTCAAACTCCTGGCCTTTAGTGATCCTCCCACTTCAGCCTCCTGAGCACAGGTAGATTACAGGCATGTGACACTGCACGTGGCTTAAAACTTTGTGGTTTTATGCTAAGTCTGATGAAAGAAATAGATCATTGTGGAGAAAAATAACTGGACAAAAGGGTATAATCTCATGGTAATAAACTTGGGGGAACTTAGCAAGACCTGTTCACTCAGGTTCTTCTTGGCTTCTCTGTGTAGCATTTTTTCTCTATGAGCTTAGGGCAGAACACCTGACATGTGAGGGTCTCACGAGCTACTTTTAGGGGAGGTAGGTCAGAGAATCACCTTTCTAAGTTTTATTGCTTTGGGGAAGAGAGAGCAAAGAGGGAGACAAGAGGGCAGAGAGTCAGAGAGACCTTCTTGCTTCTGAGACCCTCCTGTTTTCTTCAGCTCAAAAGTACTCAGCATGTCAAGGTACTATACTTTGAGGTATTGTGTTCTGAGCCTGAGAAAAGTCACCCAAGGACTCCAAAATCCACACTGAATATCTGTTTGGTTTAAAATTTTTGACTACTCTGAAACATAAAGATTGTCAATGCCCCTTTTCTAAAGTTTTCTATTCTTTGGATGTTTCCTATTTTCCATCCTGCAGTCTAATTGTGGATGGCCACAATGCATCTTTTATTCAACATTTACATAGTAGTGTCACCTAGTCCGATAGATAGCAATGTAAACTATGCAGACTATTTAGAAATCTCTGATTTCCAACTCTGCCTTTTTTTTTAAAGTTGCTATCTTACATTTCTCACTGCCTGTTAGACTTTTTAACTTGGTGTCTATTTCTTTTAGCGATCCTACCATGCTTTTAGAATAAAGTTTCTCCTTTAATTTTGTGTGTAATTAATTTCTGACATCTATCATTTTCTCCTTTTTGATGAACTTTGGAATCAGTCTCTCAATTTCCATTCACGTTGGTATCAGATTTAATTTGGATCTTTTTTTAATGATCTGCAAGAATTAATGCAAAAGCATTTTTTAAAAGATTCACCTGGGTATAATTTACATACAATAAAATTTACTCTTTTAAGTGTATAATTTAACGAGTTTTGACAAACACATATACAGTCATGTTACTACCACTATGATCAAGATATAAAATATTGCCCCATTGCCCCAAAATGTTTCCTTATGGCAATTTGCAGTTACTTCTTTTTCTCAACCTTTAGCCTCTGGCAGCTGCCAATCTGTTTCCTGTCCAGATGATTTTGTCTTTTACAGAATGTCACATAAGTGGAATTGTTCTGTATGCACACTTTTGTACGAGGCTACTTCCACTTAGTGGAATGCTTTTGAGGTTCATTTGTATTGCTGCATGTAGTTCATTCCTTTTTATTGCTGAATAGCATTCTATCATAAAAGTTGTATCACGATTTGTCTATTTTTGGCCAATTGATGGATATTCGGTTGTTTCCATTCTTTGTCTACAATGAAAAAGCCTGCTGCAAATATTTGCATACAACTCTTTGTTTCCATATGTATTTTCCTTGCAATGGCACTTGAAGTCATGTCTCTGCTCTTGTTTCTCAAGTTCATGCTGCCCACAGAAAAATCTTAATAGTTGTTATAGTGTTTTTCACTTACTCTAAGACTTTTAGTGGTTTTTCATTACAGGGGATTTATTAGACAAACATCATTTTTTTAGATGACTTTGTTCATTAATCTTATTGTTCATTACTTAATCTTATTAGATAAACATCAAACCACTTGTCTTTCTATTAAAGACTTCCAAGGTTGATCTCAAAATACTTTTTCGAATTTACTGCCAATTACTCACTTTATGGTCAAACTATGCTCCTGGATTATTAACCATTCCTAGCATGACATCTTTAAGACTTTCTTCTTCTATTCATACCATTAATTTAAATTGAATTTAGCTAAATAAGCATTCACTGACCACCTACTATGTATAAGCTACAATGCTTTGTAGATACAAGTATCCCTTGCTAATCAAGTCTTATTTGTTCTTGAGGGTTTTTTTTTTTTTTTTTTTTTCACTCAGAGTCTCATCCTGTCACCCAGGCTGGAGTGCAGTGGCACAATCTTGGCTCACTGCAACCTTCACCTCCCAGGTTCAAGCGAGTCTCCTGCCTCAGCCTCCTGAGTAGCCACCATGCACAACTAATTTTTGTATTTTTAGTAGAGACTGGGTTTCACCATATAGGCCAGGCTGGCCTGGAACTCCTAACCTCAAGTGATCTACCCCTCTTGGCCTCCCAAAATGCTGGGATTACAGGAGTGAGCCACAGCACCTGGCTTGTTCATGAATTTTTGAGAGCAAATAGTAGGAGCTCAGCTAATATAGAATACTGACTGTATCTTAATTTATTTGTGTCAATTTGATCTCAGATAGCGACAGAAGAGTCTCTAGCCCCAGAAGAGATGCTTGTATATGGTGGGTGCCTAATAAATGTTTGTTTAAATAAGTTTAATTAATATCAATGGCATAAACGACGAAGTAGATTTCAGGTGAGTATAGTGAATTTATTTTTTGACATGTTGAGATACAGATGTCATGGGAATGTGAGATAGGAAGTAGGGATCACATTTGAAGACATAGCTTGGAGCAGGAATTGCACAGAAGTGGTAGCTGATACCAAGGGAGAGTGAATAAGTTTCCTTAGGGAGAAAGTAAAGAATGAGGAAAGACAGAGCTGGGAAAGCTTTGGGGAATGCAGGCATTTCATAGCTGCTTACTAGGGCAGGACTGAGATAATTAAAGAATAAGTGGAGCAAAAGCAGTAGGAGATATAAGAATATGCAGGGAATAGATGAGGTGGTAAGGAGAGTGTGGGAAGGTGAAATGCTTGGACATTTATTGAATGACTATTATGTGTCTGTTAGAGATTGATAGGCAATTTACTTAATTTGCCTCATTTAATCCTCATAACATAGCCCATGAAATAGGTAATATTATTCTCTTTTGATAGATGAGAAAGCTTATGCACAGATAATTTAACAAATTTTCCCAAGGTAATATAGCTGGAAAGTGATGTAGCTGGGTGAAATATTAAGCATAGTGAGGACATGTTGTTTGGCGTCTAACATTGTTCCATGTCTGCTTTGTTTACCGTTGATCCTCAGAACCTACTTTGGTCCCTGGTACACACTGTGCATTCAATAAGCACCCATTGATTACATTAAATCAAACTTAGGTCTGTTTGACTTCAAAGCCTATGGTCTTTGCATCATACCTTATTGAATGATCACAGAAACCAAGGAAGGTGAAAGTTTGAATACGAAAGCACACACTAACTCATTCAGAGCTGTTGAGTCATCACAAGGATTTAGAAGAGTTTATTGACTTTCTCAGTAAGGAGGTAGTCATTGACAAGCTTAAAAAGAACATTTTCCATAGAGTAGACTTAGAAGGCAGAATGTAATAGGTTGGAAAATGCCTTGCCTCAGCATACTTTGCTTTTGCAAACTGTTTCTTATATGTGGCAGCAACACTGCAATGCTCTGAGATAATTGCAGCTCATTAGCCCATTTCTACTGCCTCCAGATTTCTTGGGTGGGAGTCAGATACTATTCCCCTGTGTTCCTCCTAGCTTCGAGGTTCACATGCTAAGCTTCAAGAGCAGACTTATTGGTGCTCCCTTATTAGCTCGAGAGCTCCTGTCTCTCCAAGTAGGATGGGTCTCTAAGTACAGTCTTAGAAGAAAGAAACCCAATTAGAAATTCATCCCTTATCTCAATTTTCATTTTTTTCTATAATTTCAAGGTAGATGAGGGATTCAGGTATTGTTTAACTATTCTAATGATCTATTTTTTAAATTCTGCAAATGGTCTAGCACCTCCTTTGGAATGTAACATCTATTGTGTTGATGCCTTCATTGAAATTTATAATTTAACATCCTGTTTTATGAGCAAATTTTTGCAAATCAGTGTACCGAGGGCTCTATAAGAAGTATTAAAGGTGTGGAGCAAAGGAAAGCATGATCAAATCTCACCTGGGGTGGAGACGTGATCAGGCAGAACTTCACAGGAAATGTGATATTTGACTTTAGTTTTGAAGGATGGAAGTGTGTGGGTAGCATGGGGCTTAGACAGTGGGAGGCATATAATGTTCTCCCTGTAGCTATGTTTCCCTGCTGGCCTCTTTCCAAATTACTTTGGTATAGGTGATAACCTACAAGTGCATAGCATTGCATTTTTGTATTACGTGGAATAAATTTATTTCTTTTTTTTTCTTTCAGTTTATATAATAAGTAGTTCTACTGCCACTGCAGTAGCTTGCCTCACGGTTTGCTTATGTGCCATTGGTGGAAAATAAGAAGAAGAAATGACTTAAATAAACTTTTCAGGAACTAGTTATGGGAAGAGTTACTGTTAAAGAAATGGGATGACTATCAGGAATGTTATTGTGTCTACTGAATTTATTTAGGCATGTTGAGTCATAGACATAATTTAATGTGTTAAAATACATTCTCACAGATTGGCTAAATCAAATAACATTAATATAAATGTGGTAATAGAATAATACTTTGAGTTGAATTTTATACCATACAGATAGAATGAGGGAATGTGGAAGATACCTGTCATTTAAGAGATCACAAAGGACTCTTTCCTGAGGTGAATGGAAGGTGGAGGTGGGAATCTTGGTCTTGGAATGCATACCTGGGTTCAAAGTCCACTTTTGCTATTTTCTGTGTTTTGACTTTGGGGAAACTATTCTTTCTAACCCTCAGTTTTCTCATGTCTAACATGGAGATTATATCTTTGTTACATTTTGCTATGAGAATTAAATGACTTCATGTATATAGAGTGTCTCACAGTGTACCTGGACCAAAGTAGTTGCTCAGTGAACATAGATTAATTTCTTTCATCTCTTGTTTTCTTTTCTACTTCTCCTTTACCTCCTCATGCCTTCCTTTCTATCTCTTCTCCCACTGAAAGATGGGAAAAGGAAGTTATATTCAAGGAGATGTTTGGTAATGAACTATTCAAGAATTAAGACTCAGCACTTACATAAAAAAGTAACATAGACTTCATGTTGAAGATTTTACTATTATCAATATCATTTTATATATAAGGAAACTGAGGTGTGGAGGGATTAAGTAATTTACCAAGATTAATCTCGAATAAGTGTCAGATTCAGGACTTTAACTCCCCATCCTTTTGATGCTGAAGAACAAGCTCTTAATGACAATTCACAATACTGTGAAGATTACTGTGAATTCAACTAAATTCCTCAGTCCTCATTTCACCTGTTGCCTTTAAGCCACAGCTCCCTCAGCCTGTACCTAAATAACAGGCTTCTTTTTGTTTCTTTTTGTTGTTGTTGTTACAATGGCCTTACATTTATCCTGATTAAATTCCATCTTGTTAGATTTGGCCTATCTTTCCAGCCTGTCAAGATCTTTTTGAGTCATGATACTGGCATATTGTCATCCAACATATTCCCTATCCTTCTAAGCTTTTTATCAGGTGCAAATATAATACACATATATTTCCTGTCTTCATTAAAGTCATTGATCAAATTGTTGAACAAGATGGGGCAGAAGGCAAAGCCCACAGAGAGTGACATTATTTCATCATTAATCAACATCCTCAAGAAATGGCTTTTCAATTCGCTTCAAATCCATCCAGTTGTATTAGCATTCACTCTTTCTTTCTTTTGCAAGGGTATTAAAAAAGACTTTGTCAAGTCTTTTAGCCTTGATGAAGTCTAGATTCTTGATATCCACTGTATTTCACTGATGTACAAGCTTAGTAACCCTGTCAAAAAGGACTCTAGTTTTCAATCTAACTTTATGCATTACATGTTGTTTGCTAAAATGATTCCTTATGAAGGAGTCCCATTCAGTATTTTTATTTACAGCTGCCTAATTCTTTTTTTTTTTTTTTTTTTTTTTTTTGAGACGGAGTCTTGCTCTGCCACCCAGGCTGGAGTGCAGTGGCCGGATCTCAGTTCACTGCAAGCTCCGCCTCCCGGGTTTATGCCATTCTCCTGCCTCAGCCTCCCAAGTAGCTGGGACTACAGGCACCCGCCACCTCGCCCAGCTAGTTTTTTGTATTTTTAGTAGAGACAGGGTTTCACCGTGTTAGCCAGGATGGTCTCGATCTCCTGACCTCGTGATCCGACCGTCTCAGCCTCCCAAAGTGCTGGGATTACAGGCTTGAGCCACCGCGCCCGGCCAACAGCTGCCTACTTCAAGTGAAATGTAAATCCAGATCATAGAGCTCCTGACTACAGCTTTCTTTGTACAGAGCTTCTCACTTATGCCTTTTCTAAATAAAGTTGGACCTTCATATTTGTATGTTCCGTATTTGTGGATTCAACCAACAGTAGATTGAATATATTCCAAAAAAATTGTGTCTGTATTGAACATGTACATTTTTCCTTGTCATTATTCTCTAAATGATATAGTGTAACAACTATTTACATAACATTTGCATGGTCTTAGATATTATAAGTAATCTAGGGATGATCTAAAGTGTATAGTGGATGTGTATAGTTTACATGCAGGATGTATAGTATACATGCAGGATGTGTATAGTTTACATGCAAATAGTATCCCTATTTTATATCAGGAATGTGAGCATTCATCGATTTTGCTATTTCAGGAGGTTCTGGAACGCATTTCCCAATGGATATTGAGGGCAACTGTACTACAGTCTCATCCCTCATTCACTCACACGTGAAATTAAAACAATACATCTCCTGTTAATTTTTAGAATTCACATAGTCTCAGGAGAGTATGCTTAAAGCTTATAATTGTCCCTATATCAGGAATTTAAAGATTAATTCCAAGAAGTTGACAAAATAAAAATTATATTAAAAGTGACTGATTTTATTTTTCAAATAGAGGCAGGACTAGATTGCAGCTCTGACTTGGATGGACAGAGCAGCAGAGGCTCGCATCATGAATGTTAGCTTTGGAATGACTGCAAGAGCAAAGCAGGAATCCCGAGAGGATCGACAGACCTCTGAAGGAAGCAGACTGCTCCTGCAGGACCCAGGAGACACCCCAAATACTGTGAGTGCCCAAACCGTGGACGTGGGAAAGGGAGATCCTCTGCCCCTGAACACACACCCCCACTGGGGAAACTGAAGGTCTAGTTTGCAGGAGAAGTTTCCTACCTTATCTGGAGCTGAGTCAATTTAGAGCTGAGTGAAATACATGGGCTAGAGGAAGCAGCAGGAAAGGTCCTGGGAGCTCGCTGTGTCCCCAGGCAGGCCATTCCTGCCTGGTATCACAGGGATCCTTTGGGAGGGTGGCCAGAGGCAAGGGGAAAACACCACAGGGAGAAGATAGAGCTGAACTTTGTAAGAATTTGAACTGTGCAAGAAGCTTCCTGGCCGGAACTTGGGGGAGGATGTGAATCCAGCATGCAGACTCCACAGGCAGGGGAAGAACCAAAGCCCTTTCCTTTCAAAGCTGGGAGATGTCTAGCCTGGGGCAAGTTCTCAAGCCCTGCTAGCCCACTGGCCTGGAAACAGCCTTGGTGCTGTTAGAAGGGGCACTGCAGGAGTGAGATTAGCCCTTCAGATTGTGTGGGGGCTGGGTGAGGCCTGTGACTGCCGGCTTTCCCCCACTTCCCTGACAACCTGCATGACTCAGCAGAAGCAGCCATAATTCTCCTAGGTACACAACTCCATTGACCTGGGACCTCACCCCCATTCTCCATAGCAGCTGCAGCAAGACCTGCCCAAGGAGAGTCTGAGCTCAGACATGTGTAGCCCCACCCCCACCTGATGGGCCTTCCCTACCCACCCTGGTAGCTGAAGGGAAAGGGCATATAATCTCGGGAGTTCTAAGACCCTGCCACCACTGGTTCCTCTCCATACTACCACAGCTGATGCTCTCCGGAAAGCACCACCTCCCACCAGGGGCCAACCAGCAGGAAAATAGAACATTAAACCACCAAAGCTAAGAACTCTCACAGAGTCCATTTCACCCCCTGCCACCTCCACCAGAAGAGGTGCTGGTATCCATGGCTGAGAAACTCACAGACGGTCCACATCACAGGACTCTGTGCAGACAACCCCCAGTACCAGCCTGGAGCTCGGTAGACTTCCTAGGTGGCTAGACCCAGAAGACAGATAACAATCGCTGTAGCTCAGCTCACAGGAAGCCACATCCACAGAAAAAGGGTGAGAGTACTACGTTAAGGGAACACCCTGTAGGACAAAAGAATCTGAACAACAGCCTTCAGCCCTAGACCTTTCCTCTGACAGAGCCTACCCAAATGCAAAGGAACCAGAAAACCAACTCTGGTGATATGACAAAACAAGGTTTTTTAGCACCACCAAAAAAATCACAGTAGCTCATCAGCAATGGATCCAAAGCAAGAAGAAATCCCAGATTTACCTGAAAAAAAATTCAGGAGGTTAGTTGTTTTCTCTTTCTTTTCTTTTCTTTTTTTTTTGAGATGGAGTCTTGCTCTTTTTGCCCAGGCTGGAGTGCAGTGGCACAATCTTGGCTCACTGCAAGCTCCACTGTGTGCGTTCAAGTGATTTTCCTGCCTTAGCCTCCTGAGTAGCTGGGATTACAGGCACCCACCACCATGCCTGGCTAATTTTTGTATTTCTAGTACAGACAGGGTTTCACCATGTTGGTCAGGCTGGTCTTGAACTCCTGACCTCAGGTGATTCACCTGCCTCAGCCTCCCAAAGTGCTGGGATTACTGGTGTGAGCCACTGCACCTGGCCCAGGAGGCTAGTTATTAATCTAATAAGGGAGGCGCCAGAGAAAGGTTAAGCCCAGTGCAAGGAAATCCAGAAAATGATACAAGAAGTGAAGGGGGAAATATTCAAGGAAACAGCATAAAACAGAATAATCAAAACTTCAGGAAACGTTGGACACACTTATATAAATGCAAAATGCGCTGGAAAGTCTCAGCAATAGAATTAAGCAAGTTTACTTAATTTCTTTAATTCTTTAATTACTTAAAGAATTATATTCAGAGCTCAAAGACAAGGTCTTCAAATTAACCCAATCCAACAAAGACAAAGAAAAAAGAATAAGAAAATATTAACAAAGCCTCTAGGAAGTCTGGGATTATGTTAAATGACCAAACCCAAGAATAATTGGTATTCCCGAGGAAGAAGAGGAATCTAGAAGTCTGGAAAACATATTTGGGGGAATAATCAAGGAAAATTTCCCCAGTCTTGCTAGAGACCTAGACATCCAAATATAGAAAGCAAAAAGAACACCTGGTACATTCATCACAAAAAGATCATTGCCTAGGCACACTGTCATCAAGTTATCTAAAGTTAAGACAAAGGAAAGAATCTTAACAGCTGTGAGATGAAAGCACCAGGTGATCTATAAAGGAAAACCAATCAGATTAACAGCAGACTTCTCAGTAGAAACCCTGCAAGCTAGAAGAGATTGGGGCCCTATCTTCAGCCTCCTCAAACAGAACAATTGTCAGCCAATAATTTTGTATCCAGTGAAACTAAGCATTAAACATGAAGGAAAGACAACAGTCTTTTTCAGACAAACAAATGCTGAGGGAATTCACCACTATCAAGAAACCACTACAAGAACTGCTAAGAGGAGCTCTAAATCTCAAAACACATCCTGGAAACACATCAAAGCAGAGCCTGTTGAAAGCATAAATCACAGACAACCTATAAAACAAAAATACAATTTGAAAAGCAAAAACAAAACCCCAAAAAACCAAGGTACACAGACAACAAATAGCATGATGAATGGAATGGTGCCTCCCATCTCAATATTAACATTGAATGTAAATAGGCTAAATGCTCCACTTAAAAGATCAGAACTGCAGGATGGATAAGAACTCACCAACCAACTGTCTGCTTAATTCAGGATACTCACCTTACACTTAAGGACTCACATAAACTTAAAGTAAAGGGATAGAAAAAGGCATTTCATGCAAATGGACACCAAAAGTGAGCAGGGGTAGCTATTCTTATATCAGACAAAACAAATTTTAAAGCAACAGCAGTTAAACAGAAACAAATAGGGACATTCTATAATGGTAAAAAGCCTTGTCCAACAGGAAAATATCATCCTAAACATATATACAAGTAACACTGGAGCTCCCAAATTTATAAAACAATTACTAATAGGTCTAAGAAATGAGAAAAACAGCAATAAAATAATAGAGGGGAACTTCAATGCTCCACTGACAGCACTAGACAGGTCATTAAGACAGAAAGCCAACAAATAAACAATGGATTTAAACTATGCCTCAGAACAAATGGACTTAACAGATATATACAGAACATTTCATTCAACAACCACAGTATACATATTCAATTCAGCAGTGCATGGAACTTTCTCCAAGATAGTCCATATGATAGGCCACAAAATGAGCCTCAATAAATTTAAGAAAATTGAAATGATACCAAGCACTCTCTCAGACCACAGTGGAATAAAACTGGAAATCAACTCCAAAAGGGACCTTCAAAACCATGCAAGTACATGGAAATTAAAAAACCTGCTCTTGAATGATCATTGGGCCAAAAACGAAATCAAGATGGGAATTAAGAAATTCTTCTAACTGAATGACAATAATGACACAACCTATGAAAACCTCTGGGAAACAGCAAAGGTGGTGCTAAGAGGAAGGTTTATAGCCCCAAAAAACTACATCAAAAAGACTGAAGGAGCGCAAACTGACATTCTAAGGTCACACCTCAGGGAACTAGAGAAACAAGAACAAACCAAATCCAAACCCAGCAGAAGAAAGGAAATGACCAAGATCAGAGCAGAACTAAATGAAATTGAAACAAACAAAAATACAAAAGATAAATGAAACAAAAAGCTGGTTCTTTGAAAAGATAAATAAAACTGATAGTCCATTAGCAAGATTAAACAAGAAAAGAAGAGAGAAAATTCAAATAACCTGATTAAGAAACGAATCAGGAGATATACAACTGACACCACTGAAATACAAAAGATCATTCAAAGCTACTATGAAAACTTTTATGCACATAAACTAGAAAACCTAGAAGAGATGGACATCTTCCTGGAAAAATACAACCCTCCTAGCTTAAATCAGAAAGAATTGGATACCCTGAACAGACCAATAACAAGCAGCAAGATTGAAATGGTAATTAAAAAATTATGAACAAAAAGAGGTCCAGGATCAGACAGATTCATAGCAGAATTCTACCAGACCTTCAAAGAAGTATTGGTACTAATCCTTTTGACACTATTCCACAACATAGAGAAAGAGGGAACCCTCCCTAATTCATTGTATGAAGCCTGCATTACCCTAATACGAAAACCAGGGGCCGGGCGTGGTGGCTCAAGCCTGTAATCCCAGCACTTTGGGAGGCCGAGACGGGCGGATCATGAGGTCAGGAGATCGAGACCATCCTGGCTAACACGGTGAAACTCCGTCTCTACTAAAAAAATACAAAAAACTAGCCGGGTGAGGTGATGGGCACCTGTAGTCCCAGCTACTTGGGAGGCTGAGGCAGGAGAATGGCCTAAACCCAGGAGGCGGAGCTTGCAGTGAGCTGAGATCCGGCCACTGCACTCCAGCCTGGGTAACAGAGCGAGACTCCGTCTCAAAAAAAAAAAAAAAAAAAAAAAAAAAAAAAAGAAAACCAGGAAAGGACGTAGTAAAAAAAGAAAACTACAGGCCGATATCCCCGATGAGCAGATGAGCATAGACACTAAAATCCTTAACAAAATATTAGCTAACTGAATCCAACAACACATCAAAAAGATAATTCACCATGATCAAGTGGGTTTCATAACAGGGCTGCAGGGATGGTTTAATATATGCAAGTCAATAAATGTGATACACCACATAAACAGAATTAAAAACAAAAATCACATGATCATCTCAATAGATGCAGAAAAAGCATTCAACAAAATCCAGCATCCTTTATGATTAAAATTCTCAGCAAAATCAGCATACAAGGGACACATCTCAATGTAATGAAAGCCATCTCTGACAAACCCACAGCCAACATAATACTGAAGGGAGAAAAGTTGAAAGCATTCCCTCTGAGAACTAGAACAAGACAAGGATGCCCACTCTCACCACTCCTCTTCAACATAGTATTGGAAGTCCTAGTCAGAGGAATCAGATAAGAGAGAGAAATCAGTGAAGAGGAAGTAAAACTGTCACTCTTTGATGACGATGCAATCATTTACCTCAAAAACCCTAAAGTTTCCTCCAGAAAGCTCCTAGAACTGATAAAAGAATTTGGCAAAGGTTCTGGATACAAGATTAATGTACACAAATCAGTAGCTCTTCTATACAACAAGAGCAACCGAAGTGCAGAATCAAATCAAGAACTCAATCTCTTTTACAATAGCTGCAATAAATAAATAAATAAATAATAAATTACTCAGGAATATATCTAACCAAGGAGGCGAAAGACCTCTACAAGGAAAACTACAATACATTGCTGAAAAAAAAATTATAGATGACACAAACAAATGGAAATACAGCCCATGCTCATGGAAGAGTAAAATCAATATTGTGAAAATGACCATACTGCCAAAAGCAGTCTACAAATTCAACACAATCCCCATGAAAATGCCACCATCATTCTTCACAGAATTAGAAATAACAATTCTAAAATTCATATGGAACCAAAAAAGAGCCTATATAGCCAAAGAAAGACTATGCAAAAAGAACAAATCTGGAGGCATTCCACTACCTGATTTCAAACTATACTGTAAGGCCATAGTCACTAAAACAGCATGGTACTGGTATAAATATAGGCACATAGACCAATGGAACAGAATAGAGAACCCAGAAATAAACCCAAATACAGCCAACTGATCTTTGACAAAGCAAACAAAAACATGAAGTGGGGAAAGGACACCCTTTGAACAAATGGTGCTGGGATAATTGGCTAGCCACCTGTAGGGGAATGAAACTGGATCCTCATCTCTCACTTTATACAAAATCAACGCAAGATGGATTAAAGACTTAAATCTAAGACCTGAAATTAAAAATTCTAGAAGATAACATTGGAAAAACCCTTCTAGACATTGCCTTAGGCAAGAATTCCATGACCAAGAACACAAAAGCACATGCAATAAAAGCAAAGATAAACAGCTGGGACTTAATTAAACTAAAGAGCTTTTGCACAGCAAAAGGAATAGTCAGCAGAGTAAACAGACAACCCACAGACTGGGAGAAAAATCTTCACAATCTATACATCTGACAAAGAACTGATATCCAGAATCTCAATGAACTCAAACAAATCAGTAAGAAAAAAACAATCCCATCAAAAAGTGGGCTAAGGACATGAATAGACAATTCTCAAAAGAAGATACGCCAATGGCCAACAAACATATGAGAAAATGCTCAACATCACTAGTGATCAGGGAAATGCAAATCAAAATCACAATGTGATACCTCCTTACTCCTGCAAGAATGGCCATAATCAAAAAATCAAAAACCAATCGATGTTGGCATGGATGCAGTGATCAGGGAACACTTCTACACTGCTGGTGGGAATGTAAACTAGTACAACCATTATGGAAAACAGTGTGGAGGTTCCTTAAAGAACTAAAAGTAGAACTACCACTTGATCCAGCAATTCTATTACTGGGTATCTACCCAGAGAAAAATAAGTCATTATATGAAAAAGATACTTGCACAGGCATGTTTATAGCAGCACAATTTGCAATTGCAATACACACACGCGCGCGCGCACACACACACAATAGAATACTATTAAGTCATAAAAAGGAATGAATTAACAATATTTGCAGCAACCTGGATGAGATTGGAGACTATTATTGTAAGTGAAGTAACTCAGGAGTGGAAAACCAAACATCATATGTTCTCACTGATACGTGGGAGCTAAGCTATGAGGGCACAAAGGCATAAGAATGATACAATGGACTTTGGGAACTTGGGGGGAAGGTGGAAGGGGGTGAGGGATAAAATATTACAAATAGGGTACCGTGTATACTACTTGGGTTATGGGTGTACCAACATCTCACAAATCACCACTGAAGAACTTACTCATGCAACCAAATACCACCTGTTCCCCAGTAACCTATGGAAAATTTTTTTTAGACAACTGACAGATTTAAAATAGAATTTATTTAAGTCAAGAATATTTAAGATCAAAAGTATATTTGATTGTATATTTTAAGGATAGAAATATTAAGCATATTTTTTGGCATAAAGATGGCAATTGCAAAACTTTTATTTAGGTCTTTGTAATTGCTATGTAAGGAGATTTACATATTTGTAAAACCCCTTCTGCTTTAGGAACTTTCAATGTATCGATGTGGTGGTATTGGGAAGGCTGGGGATATACATGAAAAGAGGTTTATCAAATAGTTAACATAATGTTTATAGGCTTTGACTTGGTACTGAAAAAACAGTAATCTACACCCGAGTATGAGTTCAAATTATAATAATACAGCATAGGAAATGATCGGCTAAGATTATCTGGATGTAAGTGATCACGGGTTTACTGAATTTTTTTAATTTGTGGGGATTACTATTTTAGAATAATATGCTAGCTCAAAGACCCTGAGATAAAAAATTAGGCAAAGAGGATAGTGGAGATAAATAAATTCCACAAATAAAAGTTGAATTTTGTTTTGTGTTGATTTTGTTTTTAATAGAAAGTCTCGATCTGTCCTGCCCAGGCTGGAGTGCAGTGGCGTGATCTCGGCTCATGGCAACTTCCACCTCCCAGGTTCAAGCCATTCTCCCACCTCAGTCTCCCAAGTAGCTGGGATTAAAGGCGCCCGCCATCATGCCCGGCTAATTTTTTTGTATTTTTAGTAGAGATGGGGTTTCACCATGTTGGCCAGGCAGGCCTCGAACTCCTGACCTCAGATGATCCACCTGCCTCGGCCTCCCAAAGTGCTGGGATTACAGGTGTGAGCCACCGCGCCCAGCCAAAAAAAGTTGAATTTAAGACAGTAATTCCAACTTCTATTCTACAGTAAAGTTCTCCTTTTCATACTATTGTTAAGAAGTATTATTTAAAATTTAAAAATAAGGCAAAGGGATGAAGGTCAGTAGGTTTATTCATTACCACACTGGGGCTTCATTTAATGAGCTTACCTAAGGATATTTTAATTATCTAGGGGAATGTATCTGTGTTTCATTTTGCTATTTTCTATTTAATTGGAGTCCAGACATATGTTAATTTGAATTTTTCTGTTCAGAAAGGGAAGATAAGAAAGAAAGAGAAGATAAGCCCAAAGGTTATGGTTTTATAACACTGTAAGACACTAATCAAATTTGTATCTTACCTAGCAAACTTATTTTTATCCTTACATTGTTTTCCCAAAATGCCTATAAATGCCAGTTCCTCAAAATACTCTCAGAACCAGCTTTAAGATCTTAGTGGATCCCTCATTAATGAGCTAAAACATTTTTGACATGTATTCATCTGTAATTGTAAGGAAAGCATGTTTTTAATTTTTTTGAAAATTGTACTTTGACTCTGTAGACAAAAGGCAAATAGAGTACTTTATGGTTTAGCTTTCTGGAGCTGAAATAGCTAGAAAGTAGGAGCCAGGTATGAGTCATTTCCTTAGAGTCTAATATATTGATGTCTCTTTTAAGATAGATAGCTTTTAATTAGTAAGCAAAAGTATGAACCATCTCTGGTTCATTACATTAGGTAGGATGATATGAAATTGACATTTTAATAAGTCAAATAATTGAATATTGAACATTTCATATGACTTAACCTATTAATTATTTGCAATTGAGAAAGAGATGTTATTGAAAAAATTTCTCTGTAATTGGTTAATAGCAGAAAGAGTCTCGTTTGAGTATGATTTCTGATGCAACGGAGCCATTTTCATCTTGGAGTTTATTCTTCTAATTGGCACTGAATAAATTTCCCATATTATGAAAAGGAATGAATGCTCATGTCATGCCAGAGAAGAAAATATACAGCATTTGGATGCCCAAATAGAATCTTTATGGTGATGAAACAAACAATACGCGCAATTCTTGCCAAAGTGAATAATCACTGCTCTGAAAAAGTTAAGCTGGAGCAGTGTTTAGCTTTCGAGGACAATGAACAGATGGCCTGTTCTCATAATAGGAATGACGCTGGGTCACTTATTTGAGTTAGTTACTGTGATTCATTGGTTTTACATCATATGTTGGAAAACAAGATTAGTTATGGAAATGTTTGGATGACTTTGCTTGTCAGCTTCCTTTAAATACTCTTAAAAGATTTAAAACCCTGAAATAAAAGAAGTGAGATGGAAATATTGGATGACTTATTTATTGTGCATTTATAGAATCTGGTATTGATCTCAATAACATTTTTGGAGGCACTACAGAATGAGACAAGCGGCATGGTTGTAAACTTTAGCATAAATTTTTATTATAAAATTCGGTGCGTTTTCCAAAATAGCACTTTGTCCTTGGAATGTCTTCCTGAACTTTCTTTGCTTGAACCTATTAAGTGGACTCTTTTTGTTAGTTAAATGTATCCTTAAATCTCATCTCTTTTTCAAAATGTTTCAGTGCTGATTGTATTGTAGAACCGTACACTCATGAGGCTCTACCTCATCTTTCTTCAGTTTTGAATTGCATTGGATATATACCTTGCTGTATATGTGTGTCTTACTTAGAAGTTCTTATTCTGTTGATTTTCATAGGAATTTTATCAATTTATAATGGTATCTCTACAAGGGTAACCATAGCAGCAGACATACACCAAATGAGATACTGCATGTGACGTGTTTTTTGAATTGTAAAATAGCAGACAGATATAAATAATAATTGCTAACCTATTTCTACTGAATTGTAAAATCCCACAATATAGTGGTTAGGCCATATTTATGAAATTCCTTGTTATCTCATTATGCAAGGTGATGATGGTAGTTAGAAAGGGGGAAGAAGTAATAGCAGTACAGCTTTTGTATGTTCTTGGTTCCATTTAAGATCTAAAGAAAAAGCTTGTCACTTATTGTACAATTCTAAAAATTATTAAGTACCATTGTGATAGTTTAAGAGTTTTGTGATTATTGCTGGGATCTCCCAGGACTTAGTGCAGTAGGAGCTTAATAAAATTTGTTAATGAATTAGTGAAATGCAGCCATATGATAGATAAAAAATTATTTTTAGGACTATGTATACTCTGTCTAACTTGGCTATTTAGAGCCTTAACATTTGCTAAGTTGTATTTTCTGATATAACCCATTTGAAAAAGTAGTCAATAAACATAGATGCATGAGAAGTTAACTATTGACTAACTAAAGGAAGACACTGAGTGATTTGATATACCCTAAATTATAATTCATCTCTGTGGCATTGTAAGCTTCTCTTTTTCTTTTTCTGTCTCTCTATATACACACATACATCTACACATACATATACATATATGTACATAGAAGTGATAGAAATTTTTGTTGCTTTATAGTGTTCAGGTCTTTTTTATTCATTCTTTTACCTACAAAAACAACCTTTAAAAAATGGCATTACCTAATATTTATTCTTCAAAGGAATACTGTTTCAATGTATTTTTTTAAGAAATTAGCTGTGAATATTTCTCAAGGTAGACTATATATGTATAGGGTCTTTTGTTACGATATTATACATATTTAAGGGATTGCTTGATGATGTTAGAGTAAAATGATCACTTAGATGTCACATCAATGTAAAATAAAAGTCAATAATTTTAAAAGCAGTTTGAAATGATTCATATTGATAATTTTTTACAATAGTACTATCATTTGTTTCTTGAAAGAAATCCATTTACTTTTATAGTGAACTTTAACAGTCACTTTCTCTTACATTTCATTTTAAAATTCTTTCCTACAATAAATGTCCACAAATTGTAGAAATAAAATGCCAACTACAGTACAATCACATATTAAACCAAAATAGTCCATCGTCTTTTATTTATAACTAGGTACCAAATCATAGTGCAGAGAATAAAAATAAGAAAAACCCATATGTACCAAGCTGTGCAGTTAAGGGTGCAAAACTCCCGGATCTATTCCTTGGGTGATCACAAGGTCTTTATTTTTAAATTTTATTTGTATTTTTTAAAAATTCCAACTTTTATTTTAAGTTCAGTGTTACATGTGCTGGGTGTGCAGGTTTGTTACATAGATAAATGTGTGTCATGATAGTTTGCAGCACAGATCATCCTATCACCCAGGTATTAAGCCTGGCATCCATTACCTGTTCTTGCTGACACTCTCTCTCCACCCACCCCTCACCCTACAACAGGCCACAGTGTGTGTTGTTCTCCTCCATGTGTCTGTGTGTTCTCATCATTCAGCTGCCACTTATAAGTGAGAACATGGCCGGGCGCGGTGGCTCAAGCCTGTAATCCCAGCACTTTGGGAGGCCGAGATGGGCGGATCACAAGGTCGGGAGATCGAGACCATCCTGGCTAACACGGTGAAACCCCGTCTCTACTAAAAAATACAAAAAAAAAACTAGCCGGACGAGGTGGCTCGGGCGCCTGTAGTCCCAGCTACTCGGGAGGCTGAGGCAGGAGAATGGCGTAAAACCCAGGAGGCGGAGCTTGCAGTGAGCTGAGATCCCACCACTGCACTCCAGCCTGGGTGACAAAGCAAGACTCCGTCTCAAAAAAAAAAAAAAAAAAAAAAGTGAGAACATGAGGTATTCGATTTTCTGTTTCTGCCTTAGTTTTCTGAGGATAATGGCTTCAAGCTCCATCCATGTCCTTGTGAAGGACATGATCTCGTTCTCTTTTATGGCTGCATAGTATTCTATGGTGCATGTGTACTACAATTTACTTATCTAGTCTATCATTGATGGGCATTTAGGTTGATTCCATGTCTTTGCTATTGTGAATAGTGCTGCAATTAACACACATGTGCATGTGTCTTTATAATAGAACAATTTATATTCTTATGGGTATATACCCAGTAATGGGATTGCTGGGTTGAGTGGAATTTCTGCCTGTAGGTCACTGAGGAATCACCACACTGTCTTCCACAGTGGTTGTACTAATTTACACTCCCACCAACAATATAAAAACATTCCTTTTCTCCACAACCTCAGCAGCATTTGATTTTTGACTTTTTAATAATAGCCATTCTGACTGGTATGAGATGGTATCTCATTGTAGTTTTTATTTATTTATTTATTTATTTATTATTTATTTATTTATTTATTATTTTTTAATTTTTTTTATTTTTTGAGACGGAGTCTCGCTCTGTCGCCCAGGCTGGAGTGCAGTGGCCGGTTCTCAGCTCACTGCAAGCTCCGCCTCCCGGGTTTATGCCATTCCCCTGCCTCAGCCTCCCGAGTAGCTGGGACTACAGGCGCCCTGCCACCTCCCCCGGCTAGTTTTTTGTATTTTTTAGTAGAGACGGGGTTTCACCGTGTTAGCCAGGATGGTCTCGATCTCCTGACCTCGTGATCCGCCCGTCTCGGCCTCCCAAAGTGCTGGGATTACAGGATTGAGCCACCACGCCCGGCCCTCATTGGAGTTTTGATGTGCATTTCTCTAATCATCAGTGATGTTGAACTTTTTTTCATATGTTTGTTGGCCTCATATATGTCTTCTTCTGAGAAGCGTCTGTTCATGTCCTTTGCCCACTTTAAATGGGTTGTTTTTTGTTTTTCTTGTAATTTTGTTTAAATTCCTTAGAGATGCTGGGTATTAGACCTTTGTCAGATGCATAGTTTGCAAAAATTTTCTCCCGTATTGAGGTTGTCTATTTACTCTGTTGATAGTTTCTTTTGCTGTGTAGAAGCTCTTTAGTTTAATTTGATCCCGTTTATCGATTTTTGCTTTTGTTGCAATTGCTTTTGGCATCTTCATCATGAAATCTTTGCCCATGCCTATGTCCTGAATGGTATTGCCTAGTTTTCTTGTAGGATTTTCATAGTTTTGGGTTTTACATTCAAGCCTTTAATCCAACTTGAGTTGGTTTCTGTATATGGTGTAAGGAAGAGGTCCAGTTTCAATTTTCTGCATATGGCTAGTCAGTTCTCCCATCACCATTTATTAAATAAGGAATCCTTTCCCCATTGCTTGTTTTTGTCAGGTTTGTTGAAGATCAGATGGTTGTAGGTGCGCAACCTTATTTCTGGGTTCTCTAGTCTGTTCTATTGGTCTATATGTCTGTTCTTGTACCAGTACCATGCGTTTTTGGTTACTGTAGCCCTGTTAAATAGTTTGAAGTTGAGTAGCTTGATGCCTCCAACTTTGCTCTTTTTGCTTAGGATTGTCTTGGCTATTCGGGCCCTTTTTTGGTTCCATATGGATTTTAAAATAGTTTCTTCTAATTCTGTGAAGAATGTCAATGGTAGTTTGATGGAGAAAGCACTGAATCTATAAATTGCTTTGGGCAGTTTGGCCATTTTCACGATATTGATTCTTCCTATCCATGAGCATAAAATGTTTTTCCATTTGTTTGTGTCCTCTCTGATTTCTTTGAGCAGTGGTTTGTAGTTCTCCTTGAAGAAGTCCTTTACTTCCTTTGTTAGCTGTATTCCTAGGTTTTTTTACTTTTTGTGGCAATTGTAAATGGGAGTTCATTAATGGTTTGGCTCTTGGCTTGCCCGTTGTTGGTGTATAGGAATGCTAGCGATTTTTGCACACCGATTTTGTATCCTGAGACTTTGCTGAATTTGCTTATCAGCTTAAGAAGCTTTTGGGCTGAGACAATGGGGTTCTCTAGATACAGGATCATGACATCTGCAAACAAAGATAGTTTGACTTCCTCTCTTCTGATTTGAATACGTTTTCTTTCTTTCTCTTGCCTGATTGTCCTGGCTGGAACTTCCAATACTATGTTGAATAAAAGTGGTGAGAGAGGGCAACTTTGTCTTTTGCTGGTTTTCAAGGGGAATGCATCCAGCTTTTGCCTATTCAGTATGATATTGGCTCTGGGTTTGTCAAATATGACTGGCTCTTATTATTTTGAGATATGTTACTTCAACACCCAGTTTATTAATTTTTTAACATGAAGGAATGTTGAATTTTATTGAAGGCCTTTTCTGCATCTATTGAGATAATCATGTGGTTTTTGTCTTTAGCTCGGTTTATGTGATGAATCACAGTTACTGATTTGCATGTGTTGAACCAACCTTGTATCCCAGGGATGAAATCTACCTTGATCATGTTGGATAAGCTTTTTGATGTGTTACTGGATTTGGTTTGCCAGTATTTTGTTGAGGATTTTTGAGTCAATATTCATCAAGGATATTAGCATAAAGTTTTCTTTTTTTGTTGAATCTCTACCAGGTTTTGGTATAAGGATGATGTTGGACTCAAAATAAATTAGTGAGGAATCCCTCCTTTTCAAATTTTTGGAATATTTTCAGTAAGAATGGTTCTAGCTCTTCTTTGTAACTCTGGTAGAATTCAGGTATAAATCCATCTAGTCTCGGGTTTTATTTATTTTTTTGGTTGGTAGTCTGTTTATTACTGCCTCAATTTCAGAACTTGTTATTGGCCTTTTCAGGGATAGAATTTCTCCCTGGTGCACTACTGGGAGGGTGTATGTGTCTAGGAATTTATCTATTTTCTAGGTTTTCTAGTTTATCTGCATAGAGATATTTATAATATTCTCTAATGGTGAGGTCTTTAACTGTAATAGACTTAGAATGTTTTTTTCTTTCTTCTTGCAAAGATTACTCTGAAATAAAAGAATTTAATGACTAAACAAATGATTTCTCCTGGATCCAATTTTGAAAATATTTGACCTTGAATAGTTCAAAATAAGGGCATATTTGCCTTAGTCTCAGGAATAGAACTCACGTATCTAAATTCTTGCAGTTCTAGTATCAGTCAATTGGTAATTCTATACAGGACTCTTGCATATGTGAATCTCTTTCTTGTCTCCTTTCTGTACCTGGGCAACTTTTAGTTACCCTTCAAATTTCAACACAAATGTCCCTTCTTTGGGGAAGCCCTTTTTAATGACCTCAAATCTCTTTATTATAAGCTTTCTTATTACCATCGCCTTCTCATTTATAGAAATTATTTTCGTACTTTTGTATGATTCTTTGATTATCTTCCCTATTTTCCATTCAACTGCAGTCTTTGAGATTAAGAACTGTTTTTGCAAGTTGGGAAACAACAGGTGCTGGAGAGGATGTGGACAAATAGGAACACTTTTACACTGTTGGTGGGACTGTAAACTAGTTCAACCATTGTGGAAAACAATGTGGCAATTCCTCAAGGATCTAGAACTAGAAATATCATTTGACCCAGCCATCCCTTTACTGGGTATATACCCAAAGGATTATAAATCATGCTGCTATAAAGACACATGCACACATATGTTTATTGCAGCACTATTCACAATAGCAAAGACTTGGAATCAACCCAAATGTCCATCAGTGACAGACTGGTTTAAGAAAATGTGGCACATAGACACCATGGAATACTATGCAGCCATAAAAAAGGATGAGTTCGTGTCCTTTGTAGGGACGTGGAAGAAGCTGGAAACCATCATTCTCAGCAAACTATTGCAAGAACAGGAAACCAAATACCGCATGTTCTCACTCATAGGTGGGAATTGAACAATGAGATCACTTGGACACAGGAAGGGGAACATCGCACACCGGGGCCTATTGTGGGGAGTGGGGAGTGAGAAGAGATAGCATTAGGAGATATTCCTAATGTAAATGACGAGTTAATGGGTGCAGCACACCAACATGGCACATGTATGCATATGTAACAAACCTGCACGTTGTGCACATGTACCCTAGAACTTAAAGTATAAAAAAAAAAAAAACTGTTTTTGCTTTTGCTTATTTTTTTTCACTGAGTATAGTGGTTGGCTTATTGTAGGCATTAAATACACCACAATTGAATGAATGAGTATGTTAATTTGTACTCAAAAATTAATTGAAGATAATCTGAGGGAAGAAGAGAAAGAAAATGAAGGAAATAAAAATGCATTTGGAGATGGTGGGATGAGTAGTAAAATATTATCCTCAAATTTAAGGTTGGTGTACATAACTCATTGTGTCCCAGCATAGCTTCACTGCATTGCTTAATTTGAAGTTACCTAAATAAGAAATGTAATAGATATAACAACGACATTCTAGCCAAGATTTTTATACCCATTGAGGGCCTAATCACAGTGCATAATGCAGTTTGTTATGGTTTCATAGCCCCCCATTAAAGAAAGCTATTGGAATGACAACAACAACCATTACTAAGTTTTACCCACTATTTAATTCCTTTAATTTATTATTTCTTCAGCCAAAGAGTATGTAGAAAATGAAGGCAGGAACTTGTATAGGAAGTTGGTTATTTTATAGCTTCACAATCAGTTCTCAGATAATTTAGGAAACAGTGGATTATCACTCCAATGATTTAACCAAATAATTTTAAAAATCCTTCTGCTAATATTGGGATGAGATTGGAAAATTTTAAAATTTAAATTTAGTATTTTAACTCTACTGCATATGCTCAGTGTTTATTTTGGCTGTTTTTGTTTTGTTTTGTTTTGTTTTGTTTTTTTTAAGAGGACTATGATATGGTCAAGATTGATAAAAACGCTGATGTATGTTACAGGAAGACCCGTTCCTAATTCAACCTTGCTTTATGCTTTAATATATGTTTTAGGTACAAGAAATTCCGGTACTTTTTTTCCCCCAGAAGGTATTAAGAAAACATTTGTAATGATGAATGACAATGTTCCCAGTAATTCTAATATAAAAATCTGTGCTCTGAAATACAGAAGTATCCCTACAAAAATACTGTTGGTGGCTTGTACTGTTCGTCTTACTGGCTCCCAGGTCTTCATCCTTTAAGTCTTTTCATCATGAATCAGGCTCAGATAACAACTCCCTGGTATTTTTACAACTATGGATAATGTGGACAGAATTACCTCCCTCTAGAGAGTCATCACAATCTGCTATGGTACTGCTGATAGCCTTTTTATCTGCTGCAACGTAGTAAGTCTTTTCCTTAAAAAAAGCTTCTGCTTATAGCTAGTTAGCTCAGTTCGTTAGGTTTTATAATGAGGCCAAGTTCATGGTGCAGAACTTTAATAGAGTCAATCAGCTTTGTACCATATTTTAGCCATGTACTATTCCCAATCCCTGTCCAATTGTCTTACAAAACGCATGCTGTCATTAACAATAGGAACTGGGCAAGAAAGCAAATAGATCATGACAAATATATCACTTCTGAGAAATAATCAGCCAAA
The DNA here is from genome assembly GCF_007565055.1 of Rhinopithecus roxellana. Classification (NCBI taxonomy): domain Eukaryota; kingdom Metazoa; phylum Chordata; class Mammalia; order Primates; family Cercopithecidae; genus Rhinopithecus; species Rhinopithecus roxellana. The sequence continues at coordinate 126,263,835 of NC_044558.1, read as the reverse complement.
ATAGATAGGAAAATAAAATAATATCAGTTTTGTAAATAGAGGTCAACATATCATTACTATGGTAAATTGTTTTCCCAAGAAGTTGTGGTTCTTCTCATTGATTATTTGACTATTAAGCTCTCCCACTCTCTGATTTCTTCTTTTATATAGAAATGCTCAGATTTTATCCAGGAATGATTGCTACACTTACAAATGTAGAATAGTGCTTTATATGCAGTAGACTGCCAATAAAGGTTTATTAAATGACTTTGGAAGTTTGAGTGCAAGAAAGAATAACAAACCATAGGGACTTTGCATTGTCTTCTAATTTTCTAAGCAAATAGTAATTATGCTATTTGGTGTCAATAGAATAAATAATTCCAAATATTTCGTTAAAAATAGACTGTCATATATTATGTTAAATTCAATTTACTTTTTCTGACTTGCCGTCTGAGCACTCTTGCCTTATTTGCAATTACCTATGAAATATTTACATTGGATATCCGAGCTCTATATGCACAAAAGAAAATGCCTGGAAGATGTTATATTTCCATTAATAGTTGGACTTTCGTATGAAACTCCAGTGTAGGTTCCTGACGGAGATTGGGGATGCCTTGTACTTTTAAAATAGTAGAGTTGGCCTAATCCTCCCATCTTGGCCCAAGCTGTGCTTTAATAGTAGCCAAAATTTATCTCCCAAATAGTGCAGAAATTTGCAGCTAAGAATGTCATAAAAGCCATTCTGAAACCAGTGAACATTAAAAAACTTTAGCAGAAGAAAATATAAATTTAATCCACAGTGGTCAACCTCTATAGTCCAGGACACATGTAACTTTTGTAATTGATAAATCCCACTGAATATGAGAAATATGACAAATCATGCAACAAGATAAACAGATGAAATAAATGAAAGTATTCATACCTAAGAAGAACCAGAATTATCTAAGAAAAACTCTAAAATAAGTGTGCCTAAAATGTTCAAAAATTATCACTTGAGAAATAAGATAATGCACAAAACAAGAGCACAGCATCAGAAGGAAACAGCAGACAGATTTGTAAATCACCAAATAAACATTATATAAATACAAGGGGTAGTTATTGAAATAAAAATGTCAAGGATGAATTAACAGGAGACAAGGTTGGAGAGAGAATTGTTTAATTGAGTGACAGCTCCGAGGAAATAATTCTGAAAGTAGTATAGTAAGGATAGGGGCAGAAAATATTTAAGAGATGTGAGAAGATGTGAAAAAGGCCTAAAAGTTCTGATTGCCTAATATACAATGTAGACTAGAAAGTGAATTAGGAGGCAGAATTGAACAAAGATTTGAACACTCATATTTAAAAAAAGCATACAGAGCCAGAAGAAAGATAAATAATAATAAATCTATACTTAGGCATTGTTTATTCATTCATTATGCAAAAAAATTTTTTTGGAGATTTATTATGTGAGGTACTGTTCCAGACACTTGGGATTGGTCAAAGTAGACAAATGTACAGTTCTCATGGAGCTTACATTGTAATACGTGGGTGGAGAAGAGAGATAATAAATAAATGGTACATCTGGTAGTGGTGGGTGATAAGAAGAAAGTAAAGTAAAGATAGGGAGTAGGAAATACTAGGGGTGGGGCAGGGTAGGTAAAGGTTCTTATTTTATATAGATATGCCAGGAAAGACTCCTTTGAAAAGGGCACATTTGGACAGAGAGACTTGAAGGGAGTGAGTTATATAAGTATATGTATGCAAGTAGGCAGTAAAGAACGAGGAAGTGCCTGGTATGATGAGGAGCAGCAAGGAGTCCAATGTACCTGGAGTAAAGCATTAATCAAAAAGGGAAAAATTGATAAATTGAACTATAGTAACATCAAAACATTCTGTTCCTTAAAAGACGCCATTTTTTATGGCAAGGTACAGAGTAGAGAAGGTATTTTCAGTCCTATTAAAGGACTGCTATCTACAATATATGAAAACGATAAGAGTAGTAAGAAAAAGACAAAACACTTAATAGAAAAATGGGGAAAATATTTGAATAAACTTCAAAAAGTAGGTATCAAGAATGTCTATGAATGGAGGAAAAGATGCTCAATCTCATTAGTTATTAGGAATGTGGAACTTAAAACCACATTATGATGTCACATCACACCAAGAAATGGCTAAAAAAGATTTACAATACCAAGTTTCAGTGAGAATATGAAGCAACCAGATTTCTCAAACGCTGCTAGTGGGAATGTAGACTAGTACAACTACTTTGCAGAACTAGGAGTGTCTGTTAAAGTTGAACACAATTACATCTCACGACACCATAATTCCAGTTGTAACTACTACTCAACTGAAATGTGTACATTTGATTACCATATAATATGCAAGCACATGTTGCATATTGATGTTTTAGTCAGTGATGAATTGCTTATATGACAGTGGTCCCATAAGACTATAATGTAATGGAGCTGAAAAATTGCTATTGCCTAGTGACATTGTAGCCATCACAGTGTCATAGTGAAGCACATTACTCATGTGTTTGTGCGGATGCTGATGTAAAGAAACCTACTGTGCTGTCAGTTGTATAAAAATAGAGCACATACAATTTTGTAGAGTACATAATGCTTGATAATGATAATAAATAATGTTACTGATTTAATATTTACTATAGTATGCTTTTAATTATTATTTTAGAGTGTAATCCTTCTACTTATTAGAAAAGTTATCTGTAAAATAGCCTCAGGCAGATCCCTCAGGAGGTGTTTCAGAAGAAGGCATTGTTATCATAGGCGATGACAGCTCCACATGTGTTATTGCCCGTGAAGACCTGCCAGTGGGACAAGATATGGAGGTGGGAGACTGATATTGATGATCCTGACCCTGTGTAGGCCTAGGTTAATTTATGTTTACCTCTTAGTTTTTAGCGAAAAAGTTTAAAAATTAAAAAAAAAAACTTTTAAAAATAGAAGAAAGCTTATAGAATAAGGATATAAAGAAATACAATATTTTTGAACAACTATACAATGTATTTGTGTTTTAAGCTAAGTGGTATTAGAAAAGACTCAGGACGTTAAAATAAATTTTGTAGATAATATACAAAAACCAACTCAGTGGATTCAAGACTTAAATGTAAAACTGGAAGCAATAAAACTCTTAGAAGAAACAGGGAAAATGTTTCTAGACATTGAACTGGAGAATGATTTCTTGATTATTATACCAAAAACATAGACAACAAAATAAAAAACAGACAAGTGGAATTACATCAAACTGAAAACTTCTGTACTGAAAAGGCAGCTAATAAAGTAAGGGAAAATATTTGCAGACCATATACTTGATAAGGGGTTAATACCTCAAATTATAAAGAACTTCTACAACTCAGTAACAAAACAAATAAATAATCCAGTTTCTAAAATGGGCTAAGGACATGAATAGACTTTTTCTTAAAGAAGACATAGAAATGGCCAAAATTTATATGAAAATGTGCTCAACATCACTGATCATCAGAGATGAGATATCATGTCACACCTGTTAGAAAGGACAAGTGTTGGAGTGGATGTGGTGGAAAAATAAAACCCTTGCACACTGTTGGTGGGAATGTAAATTGGCACAGCTTCTATGGAAAACAAGAAGGCTGTTTCTAAAAAAAAATTTTAAAAATTACGATCGGAAGGCCGGGCGCGGTGGCTCAAGCCTGTAATCCCAGCACTTTGGGAGGCCGAGGCAGGCGGATCACAAGGTCAGGAGATCGAGACCATCCTGGCTAACGCGGTGAAACCCCGTCTCTACTAAAAAATACAAAAAACTAGCCGGGCGAGGTGGCGGGCGCCTGTAGTCCCAGCTACTTGGGAGGCTGAGGCAGGAGAATGGCGTAAACCCGGGAGGCGGAGCTTGCAGTGAGCTCAGATCCCCTGCACTCCAGCCTGGGCGACAGAGCGAGACTCCGTCTCAAAAAAAAAAAAAAAAATTACGATCAGGAGCTAGCAATCTCACTTCTGGATATATAGCCAAAGGAATTGATATCTAGATCTTGAAAAGAATTTTGAAACAATCCCATGCGTATTGCAGCACTATTTACATTAGCCTAGATGTGGAAACAACATAAATATCCATAAACAGAAGAATGGATAAAGAAAATGTGGTATATACACACAATGAAATATCATTCATTTTTTTAAAAGGAAAGAAATCTTGCCATTTGCAACAACAAAAGTAGACCTGGAGGAAATGATGCAAAATGAAATAAACATGACACAGAAAGACAAATACTGTATAATCTCACTTACATGTGGATTGGAAAATAGTCAAACACATAGAAGCAGAGAGTAGCAGGGGCAGGGGGAAGGGAAAATGGAGAGATGTTGGTTAAAGGGTACAAAGTTTCAGTTATGCAAAATGAGTAAGTTCTGTAAATCTACGGTGCAATATAGGGCCTATTATGACCAGTATTGTATTGTATCCTTAATACTTCCTAAGAGGACAGATCTTATGTTAAGTGCTGTTACCACAAAAAGAAAAGAAACATTATAGGGGTGAGAAGATTCTTTTGGAGGTGATAGATAAATTTACTACATTGATAGTTATGAGAGTTTGATGGTTTCACAGGTGTGAACTTATTGCCATGTACATCCAATCGTATATGTTAAATATCCATGGCATGTCATATGTTAATCATAAACTGGTTAAAAAAATTTATCATCACTATCATCTCAAGCTATAAAGTGTTCATTTTAGTCAGCAGTTGAGCTTTGTGAATATTATCTACAAGAGACCTGGGTCCCAGCAACATAAATATAGTCAGTACTATTACTACTATTGTTGGTATCATTTAAGTACTATTATTTTCAGTTTTACTGAGACTCACATAAGTAACTTGTCCCTGGTTATATAGATAGAACAGTATGAGAACTTGGATTCAGAACCATTTCTTTATAATGCTAAGACCAATGTCTTTAAGTACAAGTCATTTAATTCTCAAGTAAACATCTAAACTGATTAGTTGACTTATATGTAATCATCTTATTTACCTAGGTGAATGTTAGGCCACATGAAATGACGACTCCAGCTATAAGTTACTATCAGAGGGCTCAGAACAGCATAAAACAGAGCATACACATGGCATTCCCCTTTGACAAGACTGGTTCTGAGCCGGGATGATTTTGCCCTCCAAGGGTTATTTGGCAATGCCTGCAGACATTTTTGGTTGACATAAATGAGAAAGTCATTTAGGGAGTAGAGACCAGGGATGCTGCTAAATACCCCTATATTGCACAGGGCAAGCACCCCCACACCAAGGAATCATCTGGTCCAGCTGTCAGTGGTGTCAAGGCTGTGAAACCCTGGCCTATAGGATGGTTTATGTTACCTGGCTTCTTCACGATTAGTTGCTCAGATGGTAAGATTGTATTTTGAAGGTGCCAAAGTTTTTTTTTTTTTTACTTTTTCTGCTGACAAACACCATCCACTAGCCCCAGGATTATTGGAGTGCTTATATTTTATAGTAAATAGTGAAGGTATTCTCTTCTGAGAGTTTTATTTAGGACTTAAAATTTTTATCAACACCATTGCCATCTTAGCTCTAGTAAAAATGATAGCTATTATTAAATTAATATCTATTTTGGGCAAGTTGCTTTTTTTTTTTTTTAAAGGCAGAGTCTTGTTATGTTGCCCATGATGGACTTGAACTCCTGGGGCTCAAGCAATCCTTCCGCCTCAGCCTCCTGAGTAGCTGGATCTACAGGATCACATTGCACTTTTTGTTTAACATTGCAAATTCTTCAGAAATTTAGGTACAGGTTGAGCATCCGTAATCCAAAAATTTGAAATCCAAAATGCTCTAAAATCAGAAGTTTTTGAGCATCAACATAATGCCATAAGTAGAAAATTTCACAGCTGCCCTCATGTAATGGGTTGTAGCCAAAACTCAGGTGCACAACACAGTTTATTTGTTGTCTCCAAGGGGAAAAAGACCCTCCCAGTCCCCTTCAGCTGTAATACATCATTTCTATACACACCCAGATTCCCTTACGCAAGCATGCTCTTGAAGAATAATAAAATGGCTCGCGTGCAGGTCAAATGTGCCAACGGCAATTTCTTCACAATGCCCCACATAGAGTCAAGACCTATGCATATTACCTACTGTGTTCTTTTGATTATTCTCTGCTCTGTGGTGTGAAAATGTCAAAAAAGCCTGCAGATGCACCTATGTGTAATGGCGATAAGAAAAAGAGGAAGCATTTATGTATAGCACAGAAAGTCGAACTGTTAGAGAAAATTAACAGTGGTATAAGTGAGAAAGGTCTTTTTTTTTTTTTTTTGGGAAGGAGTCTTGCTCTGTTGCCCAGACTGGAGTGCAATGGTGTGATCTCGGCTCACTGCATCCTCTGCTCCTGGGATCAAGCATTCTCCTGCCTCAGCCTCTTGAGTAGCTGGGATTACAGGCATGTGGCACCATGGCTGGCTAAATTTTGTATTTTCTTTTTTTAGTAGAAATGGGGTTTCACCATGTTGGCCAGGCTAGTCTCGAACTCCTGACCACAGGTGATCCACCTGCCTCAGTCTCCTGGGATTACAGGCAGGAGTCACTGCACCCAGTCAGGAAATGTCTTATAGAAGATTATGGTGTGGGAATGACCACTCTATATGACCTGAAGAAAAAGAAGGAAAACTGTTGAAATTCTATGCTGAATGTGATCAGCAGAATTTAATGAAAAAAAAAAAAAAAAGAAAACACTGCATAAAGCTCAAATGAAGATCTTGATTATATATTGAAGGAGTGGATCCATCAGCATCACTAGGAGCACACGCCACTTGATGGTAGGGTCATGAAACAAGCAAAGATCTATCACAATAAGCTGAAAATTGAAGTGAACGATGACTATTCAGTAGGACGGTTGCAAACATTTGAGAAGACATGGCATTACATTTTTAAAGATTTGTAATGGCATTGCATCTGCTGATCATGAAGCAGTGGGGAAGTTCATTGACAAATTTACCAAGGTCATCACTGATGAAAATCTTATGTCAGAATGAGTTTGTCATGCTGATGAAATGTCACTGTTTTGATGTTACTGCCCCAGTAAGACACAGACTCCAACTGATGAGACAGTGCCTACAGTAATTAAGAATGCCAAAGACAGAATAACTGTGCTGGGATGTTCCAAGGTAGAAGGCAGGCATCAATGTAAACTTGTCATGACAGGCAAAAACTTGCATCTTCACTGATTTTCAGGATTGAATTGCTCACAAGTCCACGATTATGCTAACAAACAGGCATGGATAACTGGGATATCTTTTCTGACTGTTTTTGCAAACATTTTGTACCAGCAGCTCATGGTCACTGCAGGGGAAACTGGACTGGATGACAACTGTAAGATTCTGTTATTATTTGACAAGTGTTCTGCTTGTTTCCAGCTGAAATTCTCATCAAAAATAATGTTTATGACAAAAAAAAAAAAAAAAAAAAGGCTAAGTGTGGTGGCTTACTCCTGTAATTCCAGCAATTTGGGAGGCTGAGGCAGGAGGATCACTTGAGGCCAAGAGTTTGAGACCAGTTTGGGCAATATAGTGAGACCTCATCAACAACAATAATAATAAAATAATAATATTTATGCCATGTATTTTCCACCAAATGAGACCTCATTAATTCATCCATGTGACCAAGGTATCCTTAGATCAATGAAGAGTAATATAAAAACACTTACTTGGACAGTATGTTAGCAGGAATGAACAGAGATGTGGGTTTGGAAGGTCTTCAAAAGTACTTTATCACGAAGGATGTCATATATACTGCTACCAACACTTGGAATGCATGATAAAAGACCCAGCTGTGCATGCCTGGCACAACCTCTGTCCCGCAACTATGTTTAGTCATGATGATGAACAAGGTGGTGACTTTGGAGGATTTTGTATGTCAAGTGAGGAAAAATAGATGTCTGACTTCTTTCACGTATGCAGAAAATATACCTTCAGAGTTTTTGTCAGTAAGTGGCAGAAGTGTCCATTGAAGAAGTTTTAACATCAGCAATAAGGCTCCAGTTGTTTATGTATTGACTGATGGTGAAATAGCTGAAATAGTTCTGAATCAAGGTGACCATGATATGAGGAGGACATTGTTAATTTTGCAGAAAAAGTATCTATAGGCAGCATGATGAAAATATGTGATGGGCTTATTGAAGGTCTAGAGCAGTGTGTATTCATAACAGAACAGGAACTCGTGTCAGTTTATAAAATCCAAGGCAGGCTCCTGGGATGGAAAATCCTTGTTAACAAGGCAGATGGCTCTGGGGGAAAGATTTTTTAAAAGCCATTCGGCAGAATGTCTTGTCATCCCTAGAGAATCCAGTTCCTGGTTGCTCAACTGCTTCTGATGTGTCTTCTCATCTAAAAAAATAAAATGTGATGTACAGTAACCTTTTAATCAAAACATAGAATTGGGGGTGGAGACTGAAAGCCTGCTGTTTGCTATTGCTGTTGACAGCTGATATAGGTATTGTGGTGATGTTGCTGGGACGCTTCCTTACCCTGAACACATTGTTTTTTCATTGTACAAATGGTGTATTTACCATTATGTGCGAATAAGTGTAAGAAAATGACTGCCTATTGGTAGTGTGTAAATTCAGAGTGAGGAATGATGGTGATGCTAAACAGCCACAGACTGTCCCCATGGCTGGCTGAGATGATGACACCTTTACTTTCTGATGGCTCAATGTACATAAACTTTGTTTTGTGCTCAAAATTATTAAAAGTAGTGCATAAAATTGCCTTCAGGTTTATGTGTATGTGGAGTGAATAAAATATAAATGAATTTTATGTTTGGACTTACATCCCATTCCCAAAATATCTCATTATGTATATGCAAATATTTCAAAATGTGGAAAAATCTGAAATCTGAAGTGCAAATATTTCCAACTCTGAAACAATCTGAAATCAGAAGCACTTCTGATTCCAAGCACTTCTGATAAGGGATATTTACTCTGTATCATTATCTGCATTTTACAGGAGAGCAAACTAAAATTTAGAATTTGAGACTAGTCAAGATCACACAGCTAGTAAGTAGTGGAAACCAGCTCCGTACAGTTTCAGATCATGTGTTTGACCCACATTTCTTGTTGTTAAACCTTCCAGGAATGACCAAACACCTCATTTTAATCTTTCTGTTTTATGATTACTTATAAAAGAACCCAATCTTTGTTAAATTACTTGGGTTATTTAGATTTTTTCTTAGCTTAGAAAAAAGTTCTTACGTTAGTTGGAGGCATTAGTACATTTATAAATATTTTTCTAACGTCTTAGTAATTATCATAAAAAATTTGCATTTCTAGGTTCCTTGGATCTACTGGACCCATTGCAACACAGAGTCACCGATTATCCCTTTCTAGCAAGATACCAAAACCTTGGTGCCCTTTATCATCAGTTTCTCAGCGGAGCCACTGAATAGACTTAGAAGGATGTTTAGTAGCTGCTGCTTCAGGGAACATAATTGTTGCCCCATGTTTTATTTCATAAGCTGATTTTTTTTTGACCCACCCAGCTTCACAGTTTACTCTCTATATTTAGAATAGAATTTAGAAATGAGTTGGCAAGTAGCTAGTACAATAGATACTATATGACATGTATCCCTACATGTGGTTAAGCAAAAAATTCTATTGTTTAAAGCACTCTAACAAAATCTATCAAAATGGAGATATAGTCCAACTCCTGGATCTCCTCTGCTTATAATCCAGTAAAAAGAGAAACCTTTCTATTTCTCATACTCAGTCTGCTGCAGAGGATTCTCATCCAGATGAAGCGAGAAGGCAATTTACTGTTTTGTTAAATTTGAACTTTTAGATTCTCCAAATGCCAAAACATTTTTTTAAATCAATTCTTTTTAGATTTCTCAACTTGAGGTCATCTGAAATAAGAGATCTTTCAGGAGAAATAACGATACTCGATAGATACATACACGTGTGTGTGTGTGTGTGTGTGTATGTGTGTGTGTGTGTGTATGTGTTAGACTTATTTGGAGAAGAAAGCTTTGCTTTCTTAGACAATTGAGATTCTTTATACTAAGGTGAAATTAGTTTTCTCTCGATTTCCCTTCCTATGGTATATATGTAAGAGTGGCTTGTTGGCAAAACACACTGTTCAGGGGCGAGGGTAGGAGATGGAGAGTGAGTTTTTCAGTTTGGTAAGTGAAACTACTCCATCCTGAACAAGATAGGATGTTTTCCTTCACAGAAGGGGCTACAGTATTTTTTTTTTTTTTTAATGAGCAAGTAAATAATATAGAGCTGAAAATCAGGAAAATCTTGAGCCCAATCCTTGGATGCTTGTGGAGGAGCAGTTTTGGAGGATCTAGATTTGAGTGGTGCTGGTTATTATGGAAATTGCCAGAGATTTTAAGACCCTTTTGATGAGACGTTTTGTCTTAATTTTGAAAAATAATAATTCTATTTAATAAAAAATGTAGGCCGGGCGCGGTGGCTCAAGCCTGTAATCCCAGCACTTTGGGAGGAAGAGATGGGTGGATCACAAGATCAGGAGATCGAGACCATCCTGGCTAATACGGTGAAACCCCGTCCCTACTAAAAAATACAAAAAACTAGCTGGGCAAGGTGGCGGGCGCCTGTAGTCCCAGCTACTTGGGAGACTGAGGCAGGAGAATGGCGTGAACCCGGGAGGCGGAGCTTGCGGTGAGCTGAGATCCGGCCACTGCACTCCAGCCTGGGCGACAGAGCGAGACTCCGTCTCAAAAAAAAAAAAAATAAATAAAATAAAATTAAATTAAATTAAAAATGTAACATCACCATATATATTTATACTTAAACACCTTCTAGAAACCATGGGCTCTTTCAGTTTATTTCATTTATTTTATTTATTTCATGTGCATTTCAATTTATATTTATTTTACTCTTTCCTCAAATGTTTCTGCCTATTTGGGAGGAGGGTCAGGCAGCAATGAGATGGGAGGGAAATATATGTTTACCTTGTTTGGTGTCTCATTTTATTCTTTGCTTTTCTGCAACTTACGATGTATAAGCTGGAATTCTCAACCTTCATAAAATAAAAGGTAAGTTCAGTCATAATATGACTGGAATATGAAATAGAGAAATGTGCTGAAATTCACCTTAATTTGGTTTATGATAACAGGCCATTTGCTGGCAAGACAGCCGGTTTTATCTGCAAGTCTTTAATGAATGGACTTACAAGAGGAACAAAGAAAGATTGCTCTTCCCTGAATCTTATCATCTTTAGTCCGTGTCTTCATGATGACAGTTGATGTCTAGTTGTTTCAGCTCATCTGAGTACAGTGCTTATCAGTTCCAGATCATTAATTCCATTCCCATACGGGCCAGTTGGTTTTGTTTAGTTCTGTGACCACAGGTTAACTCTGAACTGTCATCTTACAATGAATGCCATTGATCACGGAAGACAGAACCAGAGATTGTGAGTGAATAAGCACAAATTCATCATCATTGCCAGAACAGAACTCAAAACACAGGCTTAGCATGGCAAATTAGTTTGAACTTTTGTGTCTACAAAAGAAAATACTATCTTTATTTACATTGGGATTTAAGGTCTGTATAGTACTTTTAAGTTAGCTCATTTAAACCTCACAATAACTCATTGAGGTAGAAATTTTCTCCCACTTATGAGAAAATGAGACTCAGGTTGAATATGGCAGAAGGGAAAAATGATGTGCTTTGGACACTTAACTGTTTGAAATCTAGTTTTGATCATACATAACAGTGTGAGGTGGGAAAAGACACTTCGTTTTTTAAAATAGAGTGAAAAATATTTGCCTTACATTGTAAAGGTTGAAAGAAATGATATAATGCACTTAGTATTTCGCCTGGCACATAATATTTTAATTAAACGATCTGTTTGAGGTCATGCAGTTAGTTAGGTGGCAGAACTAGGGCTTGTACATGGGTGCTCTGACACCAGGTAGAGGGCTCTCTCCGCTTCATGACAGCTGATATTGTGTGAAGTGAAGGATAGAGGTGGAAAGTCATCATCATTTATCTCTACACGGTAGTTCCCAAGCCTGCCTATGTGTTAGACGCTCTTAAGGGGTAGGGTGGGGGTATGTGAGTCTCCTCAAACCTGTTTTTCACTTCTTCCTGGGCACATTGCAGTCCAGATACAGACTATGTTTCCCAGACAAGTGATGAAGTTGTTTTCATGAGAATCAGGATGGAAGTGGTGTGGGCAACTCCTGCCCTACTTGCTGAATACATAAAACTGCTGAGCTTGAACCTTTAATCTTTCTCTTCCGAGAGTTGTAAAGTGAATGCGCCAGTGGCTCCACTTTGACCAAACAAAGGACATTATGTTTATAAGTGCTTTTTGATTGTAAGTTGGCCCCTTGGATGAACAAGATGGAAGGAAACTGGGATCATTAATGATTAGGCAGAGTCCATCTATCCTGCCAATCTGGATCCTGGTGTTAGGACAGTTAAGTGAGAAAAGAAATACATTTCTTATTGTGTGCATGTGTGTGTGTGTGTGTGTGTGTGTGTGTGTGTGTATTTTTTTTTTTTTTTTTTTTTGAGACGTGCTCTTTGTTTCAGGAGATTAATCTTTACCCTAAACCAATTTGATTTTCAAGCCCTAACAGACTTATGAAATCACAATAATCTTTGTGAGCGAGGCTCAGGAATATATGTTAGTAAAACATACTGATGTATAATAGACGTGAAAACCCCTGGTCTCTATAACAAAGACTTCTGTCTGTGGAAGCCTTCACTCTTTATAGAACAAGAAAGATTACGAGAAGAGAGGAAAACCTAGACAGTAGAAAAGAGTAAATGAAAAGAGAGAAGCTGAGACAAGACTGAAGAAGTTTCCTAGTATTTCTGCTGACATTCCTATTTTTGGATCCAGTTCCTTTTTAAGGCTAACTTAGCATTCCTGCTCTTGAGATACTTGTATGTCCTTAAAACTATGAAAAACAAATATTTTTTGAGAAGTTGTTTTGCTCTATTGCCCAGGCTGGAGTGCAGTGGCACACTGTTGGTTCACTGCAACCTCTGCCTCCTGGGCTCAAGTGATTCTCCTGCCTCAGCCTCCAAGGTAGCTGGGACTACAGGCATGTGCCCCCACACCCAGTTGATTTTTGTAGAGATGGAGTTTTGTCATGTTGCCCAGGCTGTTCTCAAACTCCGGGACTTAAGTGATCCACCCGCCTCAGCCTCCCAAAGTGCTAGGATTACAGGGGTGAGCCACTTTGTCCAGCAAGAAAATACTTGATCCTTCAATTTTCTCTGCCTTCCAAGGAGGTGGCTACCTAGTCCCATGGGTGAAACACACAGGCTGGGGAGCTACACATGTCAATTGCTTCGTGTAGGAAAGGAAGCTCAGGTCTAAGTCCCAGAGCTTAACTGGAGGGACTGGAAGAGCTGGACTTGGAGAGAGAAAGAGAGAGACTGTATTGAGAGAGAATATTTTGAAAACCAATGGAAGTTTAGCTATACTGGAAGAAATATAAACTCTCTTTGCAGTCTTCTCACAAAAACTTCAATAACACATCTTTTTGTGTGTGGATCATACATTGAAGAGCTGGATCTATGTGATCTATGTTTGAATGTCTGTGATGTTTCAAAGTACTAAGTCCAGTTTGCAGCTTGGTGTGAGATGAATGTCTGTCCAGAAGGATCCAACCAATATTTGTTGCAATGAATTGTTTTCTATAACTAACAACCAAAAATAAAAAAGCACCAATTAGTTGGTTTGTATGGGCATAGGTACAAACTTAGCCTTTTGGTATAATATACATGCTAATTTATATATACCAGTTCTATTTTTGATATCCACCTCTTCATGATTTTTAATACTGGCCCTCAATGTTTATTTCCTGTATACCTAATACTTACACTTGAGATATCAAATCGAGTTTAGGATGAAGAAAACAATGCCAGCATTTTCAACTGGGTGTAATAGTCATCTTTATCTTCCTGTTTTAGACTGCTAACTCATGATGAACAATCTCATTTCTCCTCACAACAGCTGCATTTTATGGATGTAGCTCGTTATGTTTGTAAAAAGCCCATAGGTTACAAGTTGACTTGTGTGCAAAGTGCTGTGATTAATGATCATCTTCAAAATGACAAGTGATAAAGTACTTGAGGATGCAGTGGATGAGAGACAACCTTGTAGCCTTATTGGAGGTTTCTTCATCTTCTAGTTACTATGAAAAACAGCTTTTCAAAGATGGGCTAGCTCTCACATCCTCCAAGACATTAGGATGTGGGACAACAGCTCTTGTCAAAGAGCTGTTGCTTTAGTCAGATAAAGGTCAGAGGATGTACATGATATTTGAAAACTGTAGGAGACTCTGTACCGTAATACATACTGTTTCTATCTTTTGCATTTAGGCTATAAACCCATAAAATCCAGGATGCCATTTTATAACCACAAGACAGTATATTCAGAATTTCAGGAATATCCCAGAAGTTTTAATAAGGAAGACAATGCTGAGAGATTGATCTGTTTGTGGATGGTTTTGCTGTTGTTATTTTGTTTGGCTTTGTTTTTATAATTTTTCAGAGGAGGAGAGTAACTGCTTGTACTGCTATTCCTTTTCCCCTGGACACCATATGGGACATATTTTACATGAAGTACAGTCTCTTGTTGGCAGTAACTTCCTTTCATTCCACTATGTTGTAAAGCATCCTTTTCTTCAAGCCATCTCTGAAAATTTACATCTGGAATAGGAAAATAGAGGATTCTAAATATGTCTTTGAAAATTAATTTTACAATAAGTCTTTTGCCATCCTGGGAATTGAAACTTAGCTGCAGAGTCTCTTTAAGTGGGCTCCCAGGATGCAGGGCAGGCTTCAGTCGGTGAATGAGAAGACTGTATTGAAAACAAGGGAATGTTAGTGATGGCAATCAGCAAGCGTTAAACAGCTCATGTTTGGAAAAAATGAGCTCTGAATCAGAAGTCATAATCACTCAGTCACCTGCTGGGTTCATTTGCCCTTCAGAAATAAGGACATCTCGAAGTGTAGAACATTTTAATAGAATAGTGGCAGACAAGCTTGTTACTTAGAATTTTATTTGACAGGCTGGAGCTTGTTTTCAATATTCTTTTTCTGAACTACATGAAAAACTTTATTATAGGGTATATTGTGGAGGGATAAATTGTAGATGATATAAAAATTAAAAAAAAATTGTTTCTCTGGCTCCATACAGAGATTATCTTCCTGTGGCTGTGACTTACCAGATCCCATGATAATGCAATTAAGCAGTCAGTTCATTTAAAAAGGTTACTCCAATATCAGGCTGGAAAAATAAAATACCACAAATAGATGTGCCATTTGAGCAGAGAATTTGGTAAAATATACATAGTAGAGGCATTATAGTGAAAATGGTAAGGGAATTGCAACTAATGATTATTTTTTCTTTGTAAAGTCTTTGTAAAGACTTTCATACAAAGTGACTTTCCAATCTTGTCTTCTTAGAGAATAACAGGATTAACTTGGTTATTAATTTTTATCTTTGTTGGAAATTTTGAACACATTTACTATTTCTGATAAGAGGAAGAGTTCACTATTCTTCTGACTTTCAATCTGTGCTCATGAATATATAAAGTTCTGCCAATTCATCTATACACAATTTGACCTACAGTTCATGAAAGCAAAGCAGACTGAATTGGATGGGAAATGATGACTAGTCTTCCATGATGTGTTCTTTCACTGTTTAGGAAGAGGCTATATCAAAATGGCATCTGAATAGTACATTGTAGGGTATCCTGGGATGTCAAAATACCATCTAGCCTTGTTTCTCTATACACATTCCAAATAGCATTTCCTCTATGCTTTTGAACAGTATCATAAATCATATGCTTTTATACCTTATTTCACAATTGCGATTATATAACTCTGTTAATTGTAGAAAATTTAGAAAAGATAAACAAAAATCCTAAAATTCTACCTCCATACATAAATGGTATTAACATTTCAGTCTCTTTCTTTCTTCCTTCCTCTTACTCTCCTCCCCATCCTTTCCTCCTCTTTCCTACATTTCCTTCCTGTCAGATTAAATTAAATTGTAAATAAAGAGGACAGTCACATAGAATGCATCAGAGGACCCATCATTTGGAAGTAGGGTATCTACCTGGCCACTATGGTCCATCCGTTTCTTCGGTGCGTGTTGGAAGAATGCATACATAGACATTTGCCCAGTGTTTAGGATGTAGCTAATGAGTTACTTACTTTTTTTTTTTCTACTTCCTATATAGAGTTTTCACATAGGGCCTGATACATCACTCATAACATTGGCGTTAGAGACTGGATTAAGTTGCTGCTCTTATGAGACAGTATCTTGTCTTGGCTTTAGCATAGGCTCAGCTCATGGAGAGCTTCTGGGAGGGAATAGCAAAAATGTTTACTTTTATTTTTTCATCTCCAGGTCAGTAAAGAGCTATACAAAGGAAAATGGACTATTTATGAATAATGCAGTAGTAAACAGTACAAGTTCTTGTGTCAGGCAGACCTGGTCATGATCAGTGACTTTAGAGAAATCTATTAAGTTCTAAGCTTCCATGTCTCCATCTGTATCATCTGTAAACTATGGATAATTACAGTCTCTAGCTCTCAGAATTTTTGTGAGCATCCATCTCTCTCTTTCCCTCTCATTCTCCTCTCACGTTTTATGACATATTCCTCCAAAAGAAGCTTTTGTATTCATTTTGACAGAGGTTAGGGTGCCTTAGGTTGAGTTCCTGGAAAAAGGCTCAGGACAGCACCTGGAAGTACAAAGGGAGGCAGGAACAGGCAGAAAGAAAAGATGATCTGTGATGTAGTTGCCACAAAGGCCATAGGCAATCAATTCCTCAGGAAGCTGTGGTCTGGGATGGCCATGCAGAGTTGCTCCAAAATGAGGCAAGGGTCTGGACCTTTGTACACCTGCATTGAGCAGCCATTGGATGTGGCCTGCTCCAGGGAAGAGGGAATGAGCTTGCATTAGGTGTCTCCTCTTGAGTGACGATAGTTCCCAGAGAGGGATAAAGCTTTGAGGTGTCAGCAGTCAACATTCTTGGCGGCGGTGGAAATGAGTGCCTCAGTCACAAAGGGGATGTCTGAGTAGTGCGTCACTACATCCTCTGCTCTCCACCCCTTATGCTGCTTGGATCCACTTGCCTCTTAAAGTATCTTTCTCCCGTTTAGAAACAGGTTCTCCAGAATTCTGTGTGTGTGTGTGTGTGTTTTTAAGTTATTTCCGGGGAAAACTTACCCGATAAAGCTTCGTTGGAAGAAACCACAACCCCCACTGCTGCTGCTGCTAGTCTCAGGACTGCAATCAATACTCACGGTCTCCCTCCTCTATTATCTGTTCTAGATGTTTTAACTCTCAACTAGCACCTCTGCTGCTCTGGTGGCTTACTTGTGGACAGCCTAGACTCTTCTTTCTTAGAGATTTGAGTTCCTTGTCATCATGCTTTTCTTAGGACGTGGCTGTTGCTTTTGTCCATTTACCATCAACATTTGGCAAGGGGAGTCCCAAGTCAAAGTCCAGGGCCAAATGTCTTCCTCCTGTCAACATGAGCAATTACTTCTTTGTGATGTTCAGCATCAGTTACACCTGTCACTGTGACTCTTTCCTCGGCTCTGATTGCTTGGCACACAGATCCTGAAGTGACCGGTAAGAGGCATAATTTACTATATTCCCCTGTGAAAATATTCACCCTCTTGGAACCAGAACTTCTACACTGGCACAGTCCAAATCTGTAGGGATGAGACACACAAATTCTCCAAGTGGGTCATGGGAGTGTTGTAAGTAGGGCCACTCCTACTGCCACACTTTACTTCTAGGATTCATGTGTTTTACCTCACTGGGGACTCACGACCATGCAATAGTCATTGCTTTAGGGCATATGCTGTGTCCTCAACGATGGTGCCTCATCCTCACAAGCATCTTCAAGCTGATGTCTTACCTATGCCTTCAAAGACTGTTCCACTGCTCTTTCAGCCTGAACATTTCTGGTGGTGTGCTTTGTAATGGGGGACAATTATTCCCATGGTCATATGCTCACTGCTACATCCACTCTGCTCTAAAATGTGTCTCTTTATCCAATGCAGTGTTAAGGTGGATTCCCATGTCAGTGGATCAAATACTATTGAAGTTCTTATAGAGGGGTACTGGCCAAGACCTGCTGGGCAGGAAAGACAGTCCATATTTGGAATGTGTTTTGGTCTTAGTCAAGAAGGGCTGCCACCTCTTTGAAAGTTGAAGGGTTCCAATGAAGTCAAATTGCTGCCAAGTAGTTGATTGAGTCTTTTCTAGAAATGCTGACATTCAGAGGCTTCCCTCAGGGAAGGGTCAAGGTAGCTCCATTCATTCAAGGGTAACTTTTGGAGGGCAGGTAGTTTTGCTCCTGGCTACTAGAGGAACGAGTGTCTCAGTCCTGAAGGTATTCTGAGTGGCACACTACAGCATCCACTACATATAAAAAACAAAACTAATTGGCTTAAATTTAAAAAAGAAGACTGTAAAGGGAAGCTTATTGGAAGAATTTTGGCATAAGACATGGAATCTAAACATGTGTTGAACATCTAGAAAGGCAGGAAGCAGGCTAACTCTAAAGATTTCAGATGAATAAGTGTTGCTGTTAATTTGATTCCTCTTCAACAACTACTAATCTTGTTTTGAATGTCTCACTCTCAAATTTTGAATTCTTAGGAAATCAAAGGTGATTGACCCAGTTTAGGCCAGGCGTCTTCCCTCAATCAGTCAATGTAGTCATTGAGGTAGACTCATGTTTCAGATATATGGCCTCAAAGAACCCATTCTACCTAGGGAGGCTTTACCCAGATGAGGGGGATTCACTGTGAATCTAGCAGCCTACCTAAAAGGTATTTAGTTATATTTTCCCTTTTGTTTCTCATGAAGATATGAAGTTTTTACATTTTGCAACCATATTTTTTTTTCAGAACCAAAGTTTATTGCACATTCTGATAATTTTGGTATATATAGCCTAAGCTACCATTATGTATCCTATGTAAATTCAAGGTGTTTATAGCTCAGTCCTGCATGAATTGCAGTTCAAGAAATATTTTCTGTAACTAGGGATTTATTTCTAATTGGATTAGTTTGAAGCATTTCAAATCTTTACTATTGTTAATGGAAAATATGTACACCGAGGGGAAAGTAAAGTGTGTTATACAGCACAACTCACCAAAGCTCCTTTAAAAAAAAAGCTTTTCTATTACGATTCTTGAAAATTCCAAGGAAAATTTAGTGCCGATGCTCTAAAAGTCTCCTTACATTTCTCCTTCAATATCTCTCTTATGGTAGATTGATTACATTGATGATGTCATTACATCGATCCTCTCCCTGCATCCACACCTGTAGTAGCTTGTTACATTAATAGTCCCTAATAATCATATTTCTCTGTATCCACACCCTCCTGAACTGATGCTGGGCTTGGTTCTGTGATTTTTCGTTGACCACACAACTTGCTTTGGCTGATGGGACTTTAGCAATCATGACCGCGAAACACTTGTGCAATAGAATATGCCCTCTCTTGTCACTTTTGTAAACCAGCCATCATGAGAAATCCTGGGTTAGTCTGTCGATTGATACACGATCCAGCTGATAGCCAGCACCAACTGTCAGACACATGTGTCAGGACATCTTACCTTATCTAATCTCAGCTACATTGTTGGTTGAGCCTCCAGAAGACTAACTCTGAATAGTAAGCAAATTAAATGGCAGTTGTGTTATGTTACTAAGTTTGGGGGTAAATTTTTAATGGAGCAGTAGAAAACACAGTACCCTCTGCAACATTATCTAATCTCAGCCACATTGTTGGTTGAGCCTCCAGAAGACTAACTCTGAATAGTAAGCAAATTAGATGACAGTTGTGTTATGTTACTAAGTTTGGGGGTAAATTTTTAATGGAGCAGTAGACATTTAACACAGTACCCTCTGCCACATTATCTAATCTCAGCCACATTGTTGGTTGAGCCTCCAGAAGACTAACTCTGAATAGTAAGCAAATTAGATGGCAGTTGTGTTATGTTACTAAGTTTTGGGGTAAATTTTTAATGGAGCAGTAGATATTTAACACAGTACCCTCTGCCTTTGATTTTATATTTTCTCTTGCTAACAAGAACGAGTCTATTTTTCCCTCTCTTAATTCTGGTTTGTCCCTGGGACTTGCTTTGAACAATGAGATGTTAGCAGATATTGACACAAATAGAGACTTTAAAAAGTACGTTTGTATTTTTGCTGTATCTCTTGTTTCTCTTTGTCACAAGAAAGGCTAACTTGCTGGAGAAGAAACCCAGTTCTGAATTGCTCCAGCTCCCATGGAGGCTATCCAGGATCAGCTGACTCGCAGCTGATGGCCAGACACGTGAGTGCATCCAGCTAAGGCTGGAACTGTCATGCCAACCTCATGTCTAAATTGATAACCCACAGACGTGTAAGCTCAATAAATGCCCATTGTTTTAAGCCATGAGTTTTGGGGTAAATTGTTAGGCAGCATTACTATGACAATGGATAACTAATGCATCTCTCTTGCCTAAATGTTATGCACTCACAGCAGCTGCAAAAACACTGTCTTATCTATCCAAATGTCCCCATATGGTCTTCTCATTGCTCTAATTTTCTCGGTTCATCCTCTTTTCTCAAGCCCATCTTGGTGACTCAGGTCTGAACTTGATTATTTAGTCCTGTTCCCAAAAGGCCCCTAGCATCACCTGCTACCTGATCAGCTTTGTAAGTCTGAGATTTATGCGGCCTCTCAGTTTGATGATGAAACTCAGAATTTTTGAATAATTAATGGAGAAAAATGACATTCATTGGGACTGACCCAGTCAATTCTAATGCTGCTTGATAGCCAGCCCACTGCAGTCCCTCCAACAGAAATACAAAATGGAACATTTCTTCTCATTTTAATGTTAATCATGAATTCCATATGCAAATTCTTGCCTACTTTATACACTGCTATACGAGCTTTCTAGGGGAGGGAAACAGTCTACCAGGGACATAGAGAGTCTGGTGTTTTTGATTCCTGAAATAAATTTAAATGCTGGGTCCTGTATGTTCTCACTCACTCCTCTAGTATTATAAGTTACTAATATTTGCCATCTTTCCAGCATTTTCAGTGTTGTGTGCCAGTCATGACTCAAATGACTCCCCCTGAGATGGGACCATCTGGAAATTTCTGTATTTATGGAATCAGTAGTCTGTATCCATGTGAAGGCTACTTGGACCAGTTGAAAGACCTACAGCAGCCACTGAGTCTCCAGAGAACCAGTCAGTAAAGCAGAAATACAAATTTGAACCAGTCCAAGCATGTCTGATCTTTCTCTCTCGTGCCAAAATAATTCTAATTTCTCTCTCTTTTTTTTTTTTTTTTTTGAGACAGAGTTTCACTCTTGTTTCCCAGGCTGCCATGCAATGGCACAATCTTGGCTCACTGCAACCTCTACCTCCCGGGTTCAAGCGATTCTCCTGCCTCAGCCTCCCAAGTAGCTGGGATTACAGGCATGCACCACTATACCTGGCTAATTTTGTATTTTTAGTAGAGACGGGGTTTCTCCATGTTGGTCAGGCTGGTCTCCAACTCCCAGCCTCAGGTGAACTGCCCACCCCGGCTTCCCAAAGTGCTGGGATTACAGGCGTGGGCCACTGTGCCTGGCCAGTAATTCTAATTTCAGTAAGTATGCATTGTGTCTGGGTTCAAAACTAATATCCAACTTTGTGAGTGAGCTTTTTATATGTTCTCATTTAGTAAATTCATGAAATGTTATATGATTCTGGTCTCTGCCTAGATCATCCATTCTTGAACCATGCTTTCTCTCATAAACTGCAATTCCAAGCTCAGCGTGATCTCCTCAATGCCCCTCTGAATCACCAATGCTAGTCTTAGTTGCTCACCCATCTAAATGATTATTAACATGAAAGGGCAAAATATTATTTACAGGAATAATTTTTCCTCAAATTCAGAATATAATATATTCATGTAGTACATGTGTTATTTAACATACTTTTTCTGATATTGTCATCCTTGAGATTAAAAAATCCACTGCGTATAAGAAGTCCTTGATTCTGTAAGATATGAATAATACATTATTAAAAGCAGTCATAATCATTGCTTACTTTACAGAGTAATGTCTGTTTCAATTTGCCTCAATAGGGCTTAAGACAGGTTGGATCATTAACAGTATGGAAAGGAACTATAAGTTTAATACGTAAGATATACTATAGTGTCCAATCGGTTTTTGAAAGGCTCCTTTTCTGTTTCTTGGCAACAATTAAACTATACTTCATGGATAGCATGGAATCAACCAGAAGTAGCAGGATCATTTCACACCTATAGTTAGTACTTTTCCTATTTAAGTTGAACTGGACTACGGTATCTATAGGAATATTTTGCTTTGCCTAAATGATGAGATGCATACTAACTGCAAGGCAATACCATTTTCCTGCTGATTACCCTGTCTTGTCCTAGCTGCCTTTTCTCTTATGACTGGCCGCCATTTGGCAGTGGCTACTTAAGCCACTTTCTTCATAACAGAGTTCAGTAAATAAACACTTAAATGCACCAAGGGAGTAGCTTTTACAAAGTCCTTTGTAATTCAAATAATCACCCCCTAATGTTTTATAAGAGTCTTTGAGTGAAGCTTGCTGTTATACCGTCCCATGGGGTAAGAGTACTTCCCCCAAAGATAATGTGAACACATGTTTTAAAGTCTATTACATGGTTTGAAGTAAATAGTATGTAGAGGGAAAAAATAATAAAGTTCAAATAAGCAAGCACACGGTCTTCAATAATACTGAAGGATTTCTACTGAGAATTGATATCTAAAAGATTCATGGCATGTCAATTTAACAGGAGGAAGCACAAGCCAATGGGAAAAGTAGAAAGAATGAAATTGACATAAGCAAGGAAAAAGGAGGTGGGGTTCTCCAAACAGGGTGAGTTGAATGTTAAAAAAAAAAAAAAAAAAAAAAAAAAAAAATCAAATAAAATGAAGAGGGTAGGATTTTATAAAGTATTCTTAAGTCCCTTTTCTTAATAACTTCTCCTTTCCTCTCCCAGGAGGCCTGCATCTGTGACAGTAATATTAAATGTCAAGTGTTGTGACAAACGGTGATGCCCTTTCATTGCTCTCATCACCTATTTATGCTAAGCATATAGAAGGCTTCTCTGATTAGAAGTCATTGACAGAGAAGCTCAGCATGGCTTCTTTTGAACAGTCATAAATAGTTGAAGACTTGCGGTATGCATAAAATTAGAATCCCTAATAATTTCCCAGCAGAGAAAATATCTTTTTTTATAATTTAAAAAATATATTTGGCCAGGGGTTTAAATATACCATACATTCAAATCTCGAGCATCAGGCTAAAATCTCTTCTATTTAATATTCCATTTAATGTTTAAAGCCATTGGATCAGATTCTTATAAGATGAGATGTCTTCTTTGGTTCTTATCGTTGGAGATTATATTACTTTGATGTTACTGGGAAAGAACCCATGTAACCATGGCATCAGAACACCTCACAACTGGAAGGGCCTTAGATTTTTGCTTTGCCTAAGTTACTGGAAGAACCACTTCTAGCGCTAGGTCTCCAACTCCACTGCCCACACACCACCACTACTCTGTGTCCAAGGATAGTTATTTTTAATACAAATATTTTTCAGTGGAGACACAGGCTGTCACTTATTTATTATTTTCCCAATGAACAGAAGGATTTGAGTTCTTCTGGCTCTTGCTTTTACCAGCTCTGTAAGTTTAATCAAGTTACTAGTCTTCTCTGAGCTTCAGTTTTTTATTTGTTAAATGATCTTAGATAATTTCTCAGGTCTCTCCAGACACTCAGATTATCTTTATATGCTACACCTTTCACTACTGAACATGTTACGTTTAGTATCAGAGAAACATTTATTGGACATTTTTCTGAGTCCATCTTTCTGTGAACTGAGTCTTCATAGCTCATAGAGCTGGTTAAAATATCAAAAACCAGAAAAGGTCCATAGTGTTTGGCTTTCCTGGATAAAAACTGAACTTCTATGGATGTTCACCATTTTCTTGGACAATGATGGAAACCTCTTCTTGATATTTGCTAACTGGGAACTAGACTTTTCTTTTCTGCCCAGTAGGGTAAGTTTCTTTCCCCATGTGAGTTTCACAGAGCCCCTCCTTGCCAGTTAACATCAAGACAGCGGGAGTGGGGTGGATTTAGACGGAGCTCACCGTAGAGAAAAGTTTGTAAATCTAGTGGATTTAGAAATTGGGCTGAGGTGGTCTCCAGCCTCTGGTGGATATGAATTTCCCTGCTCATTCTCTGCTATCTATTTTTTATTTGGGATAGTCATATTTCACATTCTGAGACTATAGTCTTTTCCTCCCAACCACATGTGCAGGTGCGAAACACCACGATTCTTGTCTTGAGAAACACACATCTAGATTGTGGTAAAACAGATAAATACGCTGTTGTGGTTTAACTCTACTAGACATTGTAAATATCTAGACAAAAGGACACGAGCAACATTTGGAATACTGTGCATGTAGGGATCTCCCCATAAGCCATTGAGTTCTGATATTTAGTGAGGGCAGAGGCAGGGAGAGGGAAGTGATTTTTAGGAAAAGGTAGTGTTGGAAAACTGATTCCCAAGTTAGGCAAATACCATCAAAGCATTTGAGCACTATTTGATTTCCTCACTTTTTAAAGATAAGAACAAGGTTAAGGACATTAGGTAACTTATCCAAAGTCATATAATTAATACGTAGCAGTAGGTTGCAATAGTTAAATTCATTTCCACATAATTTCAGAAGATATTATTTTCCTATTTCTCATCCAAATGCCTTGGTGCCACATATATTTTGGGTATCAGAATTTAGAAGACAACAGAGTGCAAATATCATGTACTATGCAAAAAGTCCCAGCAAGGTCTGGGGCTCCCTGTAATCAAACAGATTCATATTTTGGCAGAAAAACAATAATGTTCACCTAACGTGAGATAAATAATGTCTATAAACAGCCTCACACCAGTTCAGGTCATGTTTTGCAGCCAAATGATTCAGGTCATTTCAGCTTTGCTGCCAAAAGGGTTTGGAGCTTTACAACTTTTTGAATTTTAGGATTTTAGATTTAAGAATTGTGCCCTTGACCATTAGCCTACCTGAGTCTATTCAGGGAGTTTTGAGTCGGCTCTGGACCAAAGCTGAGTTTTCCGACTGGGGAAACTGTTTCTACCCCAGGCCTCCATGCAGCCCTATCTGGACTGGTGGGTGTCAGGACCTGCAGCTCTCACCCTGAGGGGCATGAGGCCCAGGGGCTTTTCCCTCAGCAGCCAGAGCTGAGGGCCTTTGGAAACATACAGTGCTCCGTGGCAAGTGCTCCCTGGCCTCTGGCGGCCATGTTCTCACCACACCTGTAACATGCTTTGTGTCCAGAGTTGACAGAATGAACTTTTCAATGAAATCACATGTTCTATTATATTTGGGAGGTCACTGAAAAATATCGGACTTAAATCTGTATAAATTCGCATTGCAGCCAAATTCAGTGAAGCATATCTAATTTGAAAAGTGATGGATATCTATAGTTAATGAGCTAAAGCTGTGTTATGCTAAGGTTATTTGAAAATAGAGTGAGATTAGAAGTGGAAGTGACGGTGTTTTTTCTTTTCCACAGGCCAGGCTTCTGGGACAGGAAAAAGCTATTACATACCTGAAATATTTTAAAAACTGATGTACAGTATAATCACTTAAAAAAATACACTATTTGAAATATAACTAGTTGATAGTTTTTTTTTTGTTCTGTATCTCCAATTGTTTCTATATCTTAACATGGTATAAACATTAATACTTTCTAAATTGTGACTGAACATAAAGTTAATGTTATGAGGATATTAAGAATTCATGCCATGACAGCAGTCTGAAATATAGAGGTACATTACTTTGTACCCAAAATAAATTTGACCTTGGTGCTTGCCATACATTAATCACTTTCTTCTGGGCATAATAGCAGAACACTAACTGGATATGAATAATGGATGCAAAATTTTTAGACCAATTTTTAGCTCTTTAGTCTTTGTATGAACACAAAATGAGGTTAAATTCAGATTCTCATTCAGTTTCAAGTGCTCAAATTTAAGATATTTATAATTTATTAGGCTTAGAGGTTTTCATTAGTATAAACTAAATAGCTGCTATAATAAATATATGGCCGAATGGATTAAAACAGTATTCTATAGGTGTGTTGCCTTCCCTTAGCTCTATAATCAAATTCAGATTGATCAATTTAGGTGATATGAACTGATTTGTGAAACCCCAACAGATCACAAAGGATAAAGTAGCACACAGGATAGATAAATCTATACCATGATAGATGAGAGCAAATTCATGTAAATGAGAATAATCGAAGACATATCTGATGATAGAGTTAATCTAATTATGAAGTTTTAAAATCAAATTAAGTCTTTTTTATGAACTTCATGACTGAAAAGTATATATGCTAAGAATTAATTCTATCTTCTGGCTGGATAAAGACCAGTATCTCAGGTTCTAGAGAACCTGAAATAAAATACAAACTTTAGTCACTTACTCGTGTATGATTGAAGATTTATCTTTTGTTGATTTTTGTCTTTTTTTTTTTTTTTCCTTTTTGTGGACAATGGGGTCTCGCTATATTACCCAGGCAAGTCTCGAACTCATGGGCTCAAGCTATCCTCCCGCCTCTGCCTCCCTGAGAGCTGGGATTATAGGCGTGAGCCACCGCACCTGGCTGTTGATTTTATTTTAACAGAAATAATCCTCATAAAGAATGAAGAGGCAGCCAAAAAGAGCCTTAAAGGAGAACCTGAGATTCTACAGAACCTGAGATACTGATCTTTATCCATTGTATTCTAAGGCTTAACTGCATAACTTGAACTTAATTTAACTTTGATGTGCTCAAGAATGCTAGATTTATTTTGTTAATAAACATAAACATTATCAATGATAGTTCCTAAAATACCTTAGTTTTTGTAATCATATCATATACAGCAGCTTCATCATGTGCCTCAACTTCTTTGTAAAACAAAATAATGGGAGGTGAATATAAATATATGAATAAAAATAGAAAAGCTAAGTCAGTTTCTATGATGGAGAAAGAATACTTCTATATTTATTTTACATTTAGAGAAATAATGTTCAATAGTCAATTCAATTGTTATTGGACATTGCTTTTCCTACTAAAGTTTGATTACATAAAAATGTTCAAAAGATGTTTACCCATAAATTATATATTCTTTCCTGCTACCAAGATATCTATTTTCAAATTCTCCTTTAAGACTTTTTTTTGGCTGCTTCTTCATTCTTTATGAGGATTATTTCTGTTAAAATAGAATCAGCAAAAGATAAATCTTCAATCATACACGAGTAAGTGACTAAAGTTTGTATTTTGCATTAAAATTAGAGCCTAGAGCTAGTTAACAACTGTTTTATAATTAGGAGATGTTTCAGTTTTCTCAGATACATTTTATCCTGAAGGAATGTGTGGGTCTATTCTCTCAGGATGGTCTCAGTATCATGCTGGTACCTATTATTTATATACATCTAAGTAGAAAATATTTTTAAAAATCATTGTGGAATGAGAGTGGCATGTCTCAGTGTTGTTTTCAGTTTGGGGCTAATCATCATGATTATTATGTTATATGTTAAATTCCACCTAGTCAATAAAAATGGCTGTTTCCTAATTTAGTCAAAAAATAAAAAATAATACAGTGCATGATATGGTTTCTAGTGAACTCACTATACTTTCTCGAAACAACATAGTAGTGGTGATTTACTATGTAGTTTATCGATGTCATCAGCAGATGAAACAAAATCACAGTCCTTTCTTGTGAGATGATATACCATGCAGACTGGGAAAAGTAATCCAGCTGCAGAGACTGACAATCAAGAGCAATTAGTAAATGGTTGTTTTAAATAAAACGTTTCAAATAAAGACTATGTCAAGTACTTCCAACATGTGCATGTGCATTGATTGCTAAGTCTTGCTTTAAAAAGGGCCTTCTTCTCTGAGACTTTAGCCACTCAGTAGCCAGTACCAAAATTGTGACCACGGATTCTTAAGTAGATCACCACTTTCCGGGGGAAAGATCTTATAAATTGAACTTATTTATATGAACTACACATGAAATGAAGTCACTTTTTTTTTTTTTTCTTTGAGACAGAGTCTCACTCTGGCACCCAGGCTGGAGGACAGTGGTGAAATATTGGCTCACTGCAGCCTCCACCTCCCAGGTTTAAGCGATTCTCCTGCCTCAACCTCCCACCTCAACCTCCCGAATGGCTGGGATTACATGTGTGCATCTCCACGCCCCGCTAATTTTTATATTTTTTGTACAGACAGAGTCTCACTATGTTGCCCAGGCTGTTCTTGAACTCCTGGGCTCACATGATCCACCTGCCTCAGCCTCCCAAAGTGCTGGAATTGCAGGTGTGAGCCGCTGCTCCTGACCCGAAGTCACCCATTTTTATCAGCTCCTAAGACCTACTATAAAGCTGGCCATATTGCAATAAAATAAGAGCTTTTCTATATCTTACATAAATCTTGTTCAGAATGTTCATCCAGGAGTATAGGTTATCTTTGTCTAGACTTGACTCCCCTGATATGGCATGACAGTAAAATCCTGTAAAATTGTATTAAAAATATGAAAGGAAGAGAGAAACAGGTGACAAGACCACTTTGATTCTCTGGGTAGTTTATTCTCTTTTGCACACCATTATAATCAGAAAGTTTTAACAACATGCATTCAATATTTTGTTATATATATCAATATATTTTGTTATATATTGTTTCATGCATTAATTTCCACAATAAATGGGTTATACACAACTATGGAACAAAGCCGATCCAGTCACTAAGCTGGGGATTTCTTTTGTAGGGGTGTAATGTTAACTCTTGTAACCTTCCTTTCTCTCTGCTTCCATTGCTGACAGATCCCTTTTGCAGGTATTCCTTCAGGAGTAACATTTGTTCATCTATTTTTAAGGTTTTGAGAGTCCTCATAACATTCCCTACAGATCAGTAACAGAACTTAGAAGTCACCTCCAATGTAACTGATGAACTAGGAGCATTTTAATATTGAAAAATAGATCACCTTATAAGAAATAAGATAACAGATACTCCAGATTGGTCTAGTTGAGAGCCGAATTCAAGAATTCATAAGGGTAAACAATTGTTAAGTATTTGCCAGAGTGGGCCATACACAGCTCTGCGGAACGAGAGTCTTTATTTAATGTAAGCTTTACAATCAACAGTGCTTTCAGAAACCATTGTTGGCCAGGCGAGATGGCTTATGCCTGTAATCTCAGCACTTTGAGAGGCCAAGGCAGGAGTACACCTTGAGGCCTAGTGTTGGAGACCAGCCTGGGCAACTTTGTGAGACCCCCACCTCTATAAAAAATTTTAAAAAATAGCCAGATGTCATGTTGTGCACCTGTAGTCCTAGCCACTCAGGAGGCAGAGGCAGAAGGATCGCTTGAGCCCAGAAATTTGAGGCTGCAGTGAGCTATGATAGCACCATTGCACTGCAGCCTGGGCAACAGAGGAAGACCCTGTGTCTAATGAAAATTAAAAAATCATTGTTAATGATCAATTAGAAAGAGATGTGGGGTTGCCGAAGTTCACAGCAGTTATTTCTTGAAATATTAAATTGAGAAAAATGGGTCTCCTAGATGGCAATAGGGGCCTGGTGTGGTGGCTCACATCTGTAATTCCAGCACTTTGAAAGGCTGAGGCAGGAGGACTGCTTGAGCTCAGGAGTTCAAGACCAGCCTGGGCAACACAGTGAGACCCTGTCCCTACTGAAAGGAAATTTAAAAACGATGTTAAATGAGATGTCTTCCATGGACTCAGTTATGACAATTATGCCATTGGTAGTTATATCCCAGAATCTGGCCTCATTCCCTACTTTAATTGCCAAACCCCGATCCTCATACTATAATACTAAGAAGATTATAGTATGATTTACATTACTTAAGATTGTAGTATTTCTGAATTATGTGGATGATGATAGTAATGATTTTGCTACCCATTATCCCTATCAATATAGCAACTAGCAGGGAGGATGTCATTTATACCCAAATGTAAATTAGATATATATATATATTCATTCACTACTTCTAAAACACAAACTATATGCTCCATTTTTCTCACAGAAAAAGTCCCCACACTCAATGATCTTACATGATAGTGGGAAAGGACATGTAAATAAATACAGAAAGAAGTATACAATATGTCAGATGGTGATAGGTTCTATGAAGAAAAATAAACAGGATAAGGGAGACAGAAATACTTAGGCAAGCTAGGGAAGGGGTTCCTGTTTTATATAAACTGGTCAAGAAAGCTAGTATGGTGAAATTTCTGTATCTTAGAAATAGCAGAGACAAGAAAGAGTGACCCCTGTGGCTGTCTGGGGTAAAAGCACTTCAGGGAGCAGGAACAAGAAGGGCCAAAGTACTGAGATGTGGCCTGTTGGTAGTGCCCCGTGCAAAACACCCAATGTGGTGACTGACACGGGGAGGAGGGGAGAATCTGTATTCAGAGAGATCATAGAAAACTAGATTTTGTAGGTCACTTTAAGGATTTATGAAAGTATTTTAAATGATTTGGGAAACCACTGGAGAACTGGGCAAAGGAGTGACCAGATCTAATTATTCTAAAAAGATCAGTGGGCTATTTGTAGAAATCCTACTGGCTAACATCCTATTGAGTTGCAAAAGACTGAATGCTGTTCCTTTAAGATGAAGAACAAGGAAAGGATCTCCATGCTAACTACTTCTATCCGACATTGTACTGAAAGGCGTAACCAGGGTAATACAATAAGAAAAGGAAATTAAGCATTCAAAGTTGGAAAGAATCAAAATTATTTATTCTTAGATGACTTTCTTTTTAAAATGTAGAAATCCTAAGGAATCTGCAAAACAACTAATATAACTAGTTGAATTTAACAAAGGCGTAATTTTCCAGGTCCATATAGGTAAATAAATTATATTTCTATATACCAGCAAAACAATTGGAAAATGAGATAAAAAATACAATTCATAATAACAAAGAACCATAGAATACCCATGGATAAATTTTATTCTACATTTCCAAAACCTATACACAGAAAACTACAAAACACTGTTGAGTGAAATTGAAGAGGACTTAAATAAGTTGGAGAACTATATCACATTCATGGATTAGAAGACATACTATTAAGATGGCAAGTCACCATGAAATAACAGCCAGTCTAACACTGAAATGAGACTTGAACTAGGAGAAACAATCTTCTACTTGGGAAGCCAGAGTGCTTGGGGAAATTCCTCTGAGATTTACAGATATACGTGTGAGTAGTACTTAGTGAAATATATATATTTTTTCTGGAAAAAATAAAAGACTTACGATTGTTTATATGAGGTAAGGAGTTTTAAAAAACCCTGCTTTTTAGTAAACATGTAATATTAACCTTCATTACAAAGGCCAGTGCCTTGAAAAAAGCTTATTTTGAAATTAAATCAGCATAACTTGAAGTAAAAAAAAAAAAAAAAAAAAATCTTCCCCACTGAAGCCAGAGTTTAGAGTATCTCATGTTTAAAAACTCAATTTATTACCTTCTCTAGATTATGGTTTTATTAATGTGTGGTGTATTCCATCCAAATCTTCTACTTGCTTCAAAGTCTGAGATTCTCAGGCCAATATTTTATGTGAGTAACAGTCAGGTTTTATATATGGCCACTCCACACCTAGTAAATCAGGAACAGTATTAGATAATTTGTGGCATATGTAGATATTCAGAATCATTATACTTCTGTGGATTAGAGTGATTAATGAGTACTCCTGGACCAGAGAGTTAGAAATTGCCAACACGTGGTTATGTTTTGCCTGCTCCTCATTCCTTTACTGCCCTCTTCTTGTTTTATATTTATATTTTCATCTTCTAGTGCCACTTTCAGATGGTCTAGATGCATACACTTGCCACTTAAGACAAAAGGGTATTTTAAAAACTGTGCTGACAGCACAACCTTGCTTGTTCATTATTGCTAAAAAAGGACATCTGATCCTCTTCCTAAAACAAATTTTTTTTTTTTTTTTTTGGTACCGATTCTTTAATTTTCAACTGGGCAATGAATAACAATGCCATATAAAAATGACTGGTTATTCTGTTACATATCTGGCTAATAGTTTATCCTGGAAGGAATACAGGAAAAAAAAAAGGGGGGGGGGTGTTCAAAGCTAAGGATCTGAGGTTACTTTATTGAGAGTTTATTCTGCCAAGGCCGAATTCTGGTTTTATCTGCCTTCAAAGTTTTACAAGCTAAAACTATTTTGACCATGCTCTTTAGAAACTTTTAGACTTTGCTCATTCATTTATCTTAGTCCTGGAGGAGATTGGGAATAATTTTCTGAGAAGAACCTTGGTTCTGCCAGAGGGTGTTCCCTCTGCTCAGAGCAAAGGCAGTTTAAGTTGGGTGTTTTGATTCATATCATTTTTCTTTGTCAAGGAACAGACACCCACTCAAATGAGCTCACATGGAAATACGGTTATACGGGTCGTATTCATTTTCCAGAGCTGCCATAACAAAGTACCACAAACTGAGTGGCTTAAACAACAGGAATTTTGTATCTCACGGTTCTGGAGGCTTCACGTCTGAGGTCCAGGTGTCAACAGGGTTGGTTCCTTCTGAGGGCTGTGAAGAAGTAACTGTTCCATGCCTTTCCCCAGCTTCTGATGGTTGCTGGCAATCTTTGGTGTTCCTTGGTTTGTAGATGCGGCATCTTTTTTTTTTCTCTTGAGACAGAGTCTTGCTCTGTCACCCAGGCTGAAGTGCAGTGGCGCGATCTCGGTTCCCTGCAAGCTCCGCCTCCCGGGTTCACGCCATTCTCCTGCCTCAGCCCCCTGAGTAGCTGAGACTACAGGCGCCCGCCACCACGCCCGGCTAATTTTTTGTATTTCTAGTAGAGACGGGGTTTCATCGTGTTAGCCAGGATGGTCTTGATCTCCTGACCTCATGATCCGCCCTCCTTGGCCTCCCAAAGTGCTGGGATTGCAGGCGTGAGCCACTGAGTCCTGCCGATGCAGCATCTTGATCTTCACCTTCATCTTCATTGAGTGTTCTCACTGCGTATACCTATTCCTTAATTTTTAACTGGGCAATGACTAGCAATCCCATATGAAAATGAGTGGTTACTCTGTTAAATATTTGGCAAATAGTTTATCTTGGAAGGATAACTATTCTCCAAACTTCCCCTTTTTATAAGGACCACAATATATTGGATTAGGGGCCCACCCGACTCCAGGAGGAACTCATCTTAACTAATTACACCTGCAATGACTCTGTTTCCAAGTAAGGTCCCATTCTAAGGTCCTGGAGGTTAAAGCTTCAACATATGAATTTTTGAGGAATACAGTTCAACCCACAGCAGGGGTTTTCCCCAGAACGCTCTTCTCTGGTGCACAGCAGGACCTCATGGAAACCGGAAATCTGTCTGGCAGCACTGGAATGTCTATCACTTTGTCTCAAGGGTCACGTGGTGCCTCTCTTCTCTTCTTTCTGCATGTGGGTTTTGCTTTTTTCTCTCCAAATCTGCTTCTTCTGCAAGACTTTTGGTTTTTGCTCCTCCATAACTTTGGTTTGGTATGGTGCTGACCCCGGTTTCTGGCGGCACACCTCCTTAAAACTGAGTGGGGTCTCTGTGACTTTTAATTAATATTCCTTAGAGAGACATCAGCCTGTGGATTGCCTAAATCAGGAATCCACCTGGAGCTCAATCAGCTGAGGCTGGAGGTGGAGGTGCAGCGGTATTGCAGGTGGGGGATTTTCAACTCCAGTTGAAGTCAAATATCTTGAGAAGGTTCCAGGCGTGGGGCATGGCAAAAGAAATGACGTGGTGATTTAAAATAGCCACAAATTCTTTGACTCTCCTTCCACTGAAAGGCAAAATTTTATATTAGTATGAGTATAATATACTAATTTATATTAGTAGAGTATAATATACTAATTTGAGAATTAGACAGCAAAATAGCAGTAAATAAGCAAGGATTTTATTAGAGGCCATGCCTATGTGACTTGTAGCCAGGTTCAAAAAATAC
Source organism: Rhinopithecus roxellana (assembly GCF_007565055.1). Classification (NCBI taxonomy): domain Eukaryota; kingdom Metazoa; phylum Chordata; class Mammalia; order Primates; family Cercopithecidae; genus Rhinopithecus; species Rhinopithecus roxellana. Next base: position 126,229,815 of record NC_044558.1, on the reverse strand, counting down.
AAATATATATCACCTTGAGGCATTTATAAATCTGGTACAATGTGTTCACCATACCATTGTTACCTTTTTAGGGAAAAAGAAGTGCTAAAACTTTTTGCCTATTCTTTTTATTAAGCTCCACTTACCAATTTTTCAATTTTTATTAAGTAGCCAGGGGGTAGTCATTTAAGTCCAGCCTCTGTCACTTACTACTTATTGATCATACACAAACAACTTAACCTCTTTTATCCTCAGTTTCCTTGTCTGTAGAGTGAGGATTAGAATAGAATTTATCTCCTAAGACTAGTGATTAAGCAGAAAAGGCAACTAGAGCCCTTTTTGTAATAACTGCGTCATACTAAGTAATAAGTGCTATCTGTTTTTTACCATTAATGTGTTATTTATAACAACCATAGATATTGACATCTACCGTTTAATATGCCCAATCAGAAATATAATATATTGCTACAACTATTCATGTCTTTTCTGTTATGCTATTAAAAAATTCAAACTCTAATGACCTAAATTAAATGAGTATTCTAGCATTTACATATGTTGACCTATATTATCAGTGAAATTAATTCTTCTCAATTATTCTAGTCAGGTATAATTTTATAAAGAGATGCAATTAAGTTTGGTGGATTCATCTTACAGTTTGGACCTCAGTGGATTATTGTCTGTAGTGATAATTTTATTATTATTATTTTTTGCTTCTGGCTTTCCAGATACATATTCATGCCTTCTGCAACTATGACTCATTTATATTTTCATTTTTATGTTTGTGTGCCTATTTCTCTTTTTGCTTGAATAATATTTCCAATGATTTTAACATACAAATTGCCAGGATTATTACCATATTAAGTAGAAGTACTAAAAGGGAGCATTTGTTGTCTTTTTTTTGTTTGTTTTTTAGAGAATAACTTCAGTGAATGTGTATTAAATATATTAACATGCAACTTGAAATATATATACTCTTTGAAGGTGAGTTAAGGAATTCTCAATGACTCTAGTTTTAGACTTAAAACTTGGAATAGATATTGGATTTTTGTCAAATGTGCTCTTGGTGTTTACTGAGAAGCTTAGAAGACTTTAGCTTTTTCTCACCTTGTTAATATGATGAGTCATGTTGATTACTTTCTTTGTGCTACATCAATTTGAAATCCCAGGGTAAATCATTGGCAGTTTTTATAATTCTTGAATACGTTTTATAATGCTTGAGTATTCAAGTATTATATATATAACTTATAAATGATTGTAATTATCATTTATAATTGAGGTTGGCTTAGTAAAACTTTTTTGGTATTTCTCTTTTGGGTTTTGAAATCAAAACAGTTTTTGCCTCATAGAGAAATTTGGGGTACTTTTTCATTTCAAATAAACTTAGATAATTTTATGTATGTATTATTTAAAAAAATTTTTACAAAGCTTTGCAATGAATTTATGACAATGGAATATATATACAGTTATATATAGCATGTATAAAACTACATATACTATATATTTTTCATTGTATAGTATATTTAATGAAATTAATAATATTAAATTAATATTAACATTAATTAATATTAATAGTAAATTAATAATATTAATTTCATATATAGTATATATAGTTTTATATATACTATAGTTTTATATATACTGTATAGTTTTATATAAACTATAGTTTTATATATAATTTTATATACACTATATATGAAATATACTATATAATGAAAATATATATAGTATATATAAAATATACTATATAATGAAAAATATATATAGTATATGTATAGTTTTATATATATAGTAACTAGTTATCAGTGCTACTTGGTTCTTCAGTTTGAATCAATGGTATAGTGAGAATACCAATGCACAGGATTGGATTGGAAAGTCAGCCCCACATGAATCAGAGAGCTTACCTTATATTATCCAAATGAAGTTAAGGAATAGGCACTCAGTAGGTTCAGATGCAGTGAGAAGTACTTCCCATGTTGGCTGTGTCCCTCTGGCGCAGGATAGGCTGGTTTGCATGTGAGGTTATGGGAATATCTCCCACAGTGAGAGATACTCCAAGGGAGTTGAATAGCCATGAGGCATTCTCCAAGGGATCATGCCCCATAGATCCTGGATTCTATTTACTATAGGTAATCTGTAGCCAGAGACTTCCCATTAAAGGTAATTCAGAAATAAGTTCTCCTCTTCCTAATAAATTTCTGTAGTATATTTATCCAGAGATAAATATCAGGTGGTATTGTTTTGGTATCAGGTTGATGCTGGCTTCATAAAATGAGTCAGGCAGGAGTCCTTCCTTTTCAATTGTTTGGAATAGTTTCAGAAGGAATGATACCAGCTCCTCTTTGTATTTCTAGTAGAATTCAGCTGTGAATCCATCTGGTCCTGGATTTTTTTTTGTGAAGGTTTTAATTACTGCCTGAATTTCAGAGCTTGTTATTGGTCTTTTCAGTGATTCAACTTATTCCTGGCTTAGTCTTCATAGGGTGTATGCATCCAGAAATTTATTAATTTCTGCTTCAATTTCAGAGCTTGTTATTGGTCTATTCAGGGATTTGACTTATTCTTGTTTTAGTCTTGGGAGGGTGTATGTGTCCAAGAATTTATCAATTTCTTCTAGATTTTCTAGTTTATTTGCATAGAGGTCTTTATAGTATTCTATGATGGTAGCTTGTGTTTCTATGGGGTCAGTGGTGATATCCCCTTTATTCTTTTTTATTGTGTCTATTTGAGTTTTAGCTCTTTTCTTCTTTATTAGTCTAGCTAGTGCTCCATTTTGTTAATTTTTTCAAAAAACCAGCTCCTGGATTCATTGATTTTTTTTTGGAGGGTTTTCGTGTCTCTCTTTCCTTCAGTACTGCTCTGATCTTAGTTATTTCTTGTCTTCTGCTGGATCTTGTCTTCCTGCTTCCCTAATGCTTTTAATTATGTTGTTAGGGTATTGATTTGAGATCTTTCTAGCTTTCTGCTATGGGCATTTAGTGCTATAAATTTCCCTCTTAACACTGCTTTAGCTGTGTCCCAGAGGTTCTGGTACGTTGTCTTTTTGTTCTCATTGGTTTCAAAGAACTTCCTTATTTCTGCCTTAATTTCATTATTTGCCCTGGAGTCATCCGGGAGCAAGTTGTTCAGTTTCTGTATAATTGTGTGGTTTTGAGTGAGTTTCTTAATCCTGAGTTCTAATTTGATTGCCCTGTGGTCTGAGAGACTGTTTGTTATAATTTTAGTTCTTTTTCATTTGCTGAGGAGTATTTTACTTTCAGTTATGTGGTTGATTTTAGAATAAGTGCCATGTGGCACTGGGAAGAATGTACATTCTGTTGATTTGGGGAAGAGACTTCGGTAGATGTCTACTAGTTCCACTTGATCCAGAGCTGAGTTCAAGTCCTGAATATCCTTGTTAATTTTCTGTCTCATTGATCTGTCTAATACTGACGATGGGGTGTTAAAGTATCCTACTATTATTGTGTGGAAGTCTACATCTTTTCATAGATCTCTATGAAAGGAGATCTTTTATGAAAGAGAAACTTTATGAGCCTGGGTGCCCCTGTATTGGGTGCATATGTATTCAGAATAGTTAGCTCTTCTGGTTAAACTGTTCCCTTTACCATTATGTAATGCCCTTCTTTGTCTTTTTTTGATCTTTTTTATTTTTAAGTCTGTTTTGTTAGAGACTAGGATTGCAACCCCTGCATTTTTGCTTCCCATTTGCTTGGTAAATTTTCCTCCATCCTTTTATTTTGAGTCTGTATGTATCTTTGCATGTAATATGGGTCTCCTGAATACAGCACACCTATGGGTCTTGACTCCTTATCCAATTTGCCAGTCTGTGTCTTTTAACTGGGGCATTTAGCTCATTAACATTTCAGGTTAGTATTGTTGTGTGTGAATTTGATCCTGTCTTCATGATGCTATTTGGTTATTTTGAACACTATTTGATGTAGTTTCTTTGTAGTGTTGTTAGTCTTTATATTTTGGTGTGTTTTGCAGTGGCTGGTAATGGTTTTTCCTTTCTATATTTAGTGCTTGTTTCAGGAGCTCTTGCAGGGCAGGTCTGATGGTGACAAAATCCCTCAGCATTTGCTTTTCTGGAAAGGATTTTATTTCTCCTTCACTTATGAAGCTTAGTTTGGCTGGATATGAAATTCGGGGTTGAAAATTCTTTTCTTTAAGAATGTTGAATATTGGCCCCCAATCTCTTCTGGCTTGTAGAGTTTCTGTTGAGAGATCCACTGTTAGTCTGATGGACTTCCCTTTGTAGGTGACCTGGTCTTTCCCTCTGGCTGCCCTTAACAGTTTTTCCTTCGTTTCAACCTTGGAGAATCCGATGCTTATGTGTCCTGGGGTTGATCTTCTTGTGGAGTGTCTTAATGGTGTTCTCTGTATTTCCTGAATTTGAATGCTGGCCTGTTTCGCTAGGTTGGGGAAGTTCTTCTGGACAGTATCCTGAATTGTGTTTTCCAGCTTGTTTCCATTCGCCCCATCTCCTTCTAGTACTCCAATCAAGGTTTGGTCTTTTTATGAAGTCCCGTGTTTCTTGGAGGTTTTGTTTATTCCTTTTCATTTTTTTTTCTCTATTCTTGTCTGCATGTCTTATTTCAGTAAGGTGGTTTTCAAATTCTGATATCCTTTCTTCTGCTTGGTCAGTTCAGCTGCTGATGCTTGTGTATGCTTTATGAGGTTCTTGTGCTGTGTCTTTCAGCCCCATCAGGTTGTTTATGTTCCTCTCTAATCTGGTTATTCTAATTAGCATTACCTCTAACCTTTTTATCAAGGTTCTTAGCTTTGCATTGGATTAGAACATGCTTCTTTAGCTCATTGTAGTTTTTTATTACCCATCTTCTGAAGCCTACTTCTGCCAATTCATCTATCTGATCCTCTGTCCAACTCTGCACCCTTGATGGAGAGATGTTGTGATCGTTTGGAGAAGAGGCACTCTGGCCTTTTGGGTTTTCAGCATTTTGTCATCGATTCTTTCTCATCTTTGTGAGTTTGTCTAGTTTCAGTCTTTGAGGCTGTTGACTCTTGGAAGGGGTTTTTCGGGGGGCCTTTTTTTGGTTGTTGTTGTTGATGCTGTTGTTGTCACTTTCTGCGGGTTTGTTTTTCTTTTAATAGTCAGTTCCTTCTTCTGTAGGGCTGTTGCCATTTGCTGGGGGTTCACTTCAGTACTTATTCATCTGATTCACTCCTTTGCCTGGACATGTCACTCAAGGAGGCTGGAACGCAGCAAAGATGGGTACCTGTCCACTGATGAAGGATGGGTCTGGGTTAGACCTAAAGAGGCAATCTGGCCACAGACTGCCACAGCTGGTGTGTTCGGCCGTGGGGACAAGTCTTGGGACCAAGCCTTCCTGCCTTCCTGGCTCCAGCAGGGATAAAGCACAGCCTGGAGCTATAGAAATGGATGCCACCCTTCCCCCACTCAGGGAGCTTAGCATGTTAGGCAATTGTGAGTCCCAGTGCTGGCTGCCGCCTCTCCTCCAAAGAACTCAAATGGCTTAGACAGCAGGCTGTGGCAGCTGATGCTCGTCACCTCCCCCTCTAAGAGTTTGGTAGACTTAAGCAGATTTGAGCTGAGAGGCTGTAAGAATCTCTGTGTTTTGGGGTTGACACGCTAAGCCCCAGTGAAATGGGTTTATGAGTGGGATCTTCCAATTCGTGGGTTGCACAGTTCCATGGAAAAAGCACCATTTCCCTGGCTGAGTAGCACACTCAATCACCACCTCCCTTGGCTGGTGGGAGGAGGATTCCCCTTCCTCGTGTGGGTCTCAGGTGGGCTGCCACACTACACTGCTCTTCCTTCTCTCCATGGGCCACACCAGCCTTCTAGTCAATTTTGTTTTCTTTTTTTTTGAGACAGAGTCTTACTCTGTTGCTCAGGCTGGAGTTCAGTGGTATGATATCGGTTCACTGCGACCTCTGCCTTCTGGGTTTAAGTGATTCTCCTGCTGCAGCCTCCCTCCTGGGATTATAGGCATGCATGATGGGACCCGGCTAATTTTTATATTTTTAGTGGAGAGGGGGTTTCACCATGTTGGCCAGGCTGGTCTCGGACTCCTGACCTCAGGTGGTCCACCTGCCTTGGCCTCCCAAAGTGCTGGGATTACAGGCGTGGGCCACTATGCCTAGCTTTCTAGTCAATTTTGATGAAAGAACCTGGATACCTTAGTTGACAGTGAAGGATTCACACACTTATGGTTTTCTCTGATGGGAGCCTCTGAACAGCGCTGCTTCTAGTTGGCCATGTTGGCTCCACCCTTGACTGTGTATTTTTAAATAGCTTGTCTTAAAGCTCACTAATTCTTTCTTCTGCTTAATTAATTCTGCTATTAAAAGTCTTTGATGCATTATTCAGTATGTTAATTGCATTTTCCAACTCCACAACTTCTGCTTGATTCTTTCTAATTATTTCAATCTCTTCATTGAATTATCTGGTAGAATTCTGAATTCCTTCTCTGTTATTTTTAATTTCTTTAAGTTTCTTCAAAACACCTATTTTCAATTATCTATTTGAAAGGTCACATATCTCTATTTCTCCAGGATTGTTCTGGTGCCTTATTTAGTTCATTTGGTGAGGTCATGTTTTCCTGGGTGGTCTTGATGCTTATAGATGTTTGTCTTTGTCTGGGCATCGAGGAGTTAGGTATTTATTGTAGTTTTCACTATCCAGGCTTGTTTTTACCCATCCTTCTTGGGAAGGCTTTCCAGTTTTTTTTTGTTTTGTTTTGTTTTTGTTTTTTTTAAAGGACTTGGTTGTTGTAATTTTAACTGTATCTGCATTAGGGGCTACTTCAAGCCAGTAACACCATGGTCCTTGTAGACTCATGGAGGTATCACCTTGATGGTCTTGGATAAAATCTGGATTACAAGGCAGAGACTCTTGTTCTCTTCCCTTACTTTCTCCCAAAGAAATGGAGTTTCTTAGTTCTGCATTGTCTGGAGCTGGAGGTGGGATGACATAAGCACTTCTGTGGCCATCATCAGTATGGGACTGTGCTAGGCTAGATCTGAAGCCAGCACAGTACAGCACTGGGTCTCACCCAAGATCTGCTGTAACCACTACATGGCTACTGCCTATGTTCCCTTAAGGTATTAGGGGCTCTACAATTAGCAGGTGGCAAAACTATCCAAGCTTGCACCCTCCCCTTCAGGAAGGTGAGTTCCCTTGTGCCCTGGGCAGGTCAAGAGATGCCAACTGGGAGCCATGGACTAGAGTAAAAAACCTTAGAAGTCTATTTTACTGTAACAGAACTGGCACTCAAACCATGAGACATGATCCTTTGCACTCTTCCTTCCCCTTTCCATAGGTAAAGGAGCCTCACCGCGTGGCTACCACCACTATAGGCCCAGGGGGAGTACTGTCTGACTGTTGTCAGTGTTCCCTCGAGGCCCAAGGGCTCTTCAGTCAGCTTGTGGTGAACGTTGCCTGGCCTGGGTCTCACCCTTCAGGGAAGCGGGCTCCTCTCTGGCCCAGGGCAGGTTCTGAAATGCCCTCCATGAGCCAAATCCTGGAATTAGAGACCCCAGGATCCCACTCAGTTCTCTATCCCTCTCTGGCCAAGCTGCTACCCAAGGTGCAAGACAAAGGCCCCTTGGCTTTTTTGTCCACTTTTCTCAAGAAGAAGGAGTCTCTCCCCATAGACACCATAGCTGGGAATGTGCTGGGTCTTACCTGAAACCAGCAAGTTTCAGAGTCTCACCCAAGCTCCGTGGCATGCTACCTTGGTATTGCTGCTCGTTATTCCGAACCCAAGTGATCTTTACTCAGCAGATGATGAGTCCTGCAGAACTGGCTCCTTCCCTTCAAGGAAGTAGGTTCTCTTTTGTCCCAGAGCATGTTTACTGATGTCATCTGGGAGCTAGGGCCTGGAGAGGTGGTTCACTACTCTGTCTTTTGGATTCAAGAGCTGTGCAGCCTGGGGTTGGGGGAGGGGTGGCACAAGCAATCTCCTAGCTGCCCTGGCTGGTGTCTCACTAGGTCATGTGCTCCCCAAGTCCACTGGTACCAAGCCCAGCACAGCATTAGGTCTTGCTTAGGAATTTCAGTGTTTGTGACCTAGGCAGCCTTTGCCTTTCAGGTTTATTAGAACCCCAGAGCCCTTTAGTCCATGGCAGCAAGGCTTGCTGAAACTCAAGTTCTGACTGCTGGGATGGGCAAGTCCCCTCTGGATAGGGCTGGCTTAAATACTTCCTCCATCAACAGGCATCAGCTGAATTCAGCCCGGTTTTGCTCACTGCTGTGACAGAGTGGCACTGAATTCAGTGCAGTATCTCACAATTGCTACACTTTTCCTTTCCCAAAAGCGCAGATTCTCTTTCTGTGTCAGGCAGCTGCTGCCAGGGATGGGGCAGGGATGGTGTGGAAGATTCAAGACTGTCTTTTCTCCCCTCTTCGGTGCGTCTTTCAGTGACATGAAGTTAAAACCAGGTATTATGAGCGCTCACCTGATTTTTGGTTCTTATGAAGGTGCTTTTTAAAATGTAGGTACGTTGTTAAATTGGTGCCCCTTCCAGGGGGGCAACTGGTGGAACCTTCTATTCAGCCGTCTTGCTCCACCTCTCCTATACATTGTTTTAAGCAGTGAGTTTATGGTACTTTGTTGTAGCAGCAACAGGAAACTAATACACTAAGGAAACTGCACTCCCAACTGGGAGAGAGTGCTGCCTTATTCCTACTTTGGCAGCCTTCTCTGTGCAGTCAATGTTTCAATACATTTGCCACTATAGGCACTTGATATAAAGTTAACTGTGTCTTTTGAGGTCTTTCTGTCCTTTACTGTTCCATTGTAACACCCATTGTAGGTAAAGTGATAATAAACTCTGCTCTGTGATCTCAAAGGAATGAATAGAGAGTAGGCCTTAACTTTTAGGTTGCTAATATTTCTGGATATTAAGTGTAACTCTTACAAGCAACAGCTTGTTAAAATTATTTTAAAATTTAATTAAGGACAATTTCTTTTTACAGAAAAGTTTTGCCTCCTTACTTATAGTTCTTTTTTTTTCTTGCTCCAATTGCATTTTCATGATTGGTTCTGTTCATATGTTAAAATTTAATAATGCCATTCATTCTTTTCCCTTTTCATTTACATCATATCTCCATGCATGCTAAACTTTCCAGACAATGCATTCAGTTTATGTCATGATGAGGGATTTCAAAGTTAGATGTTTCTCTTAGAATATGCATGTCTCTTTCCAAATTTCCCATTGAAATAAATAATTAAGAGAACAGCTCAGATTACATACAAGGAGATAAAAATTAAATTGTCCTCAGAATTGTTTTCTTTTCCAGTGAACATTATAAGATAATTCAGAAATGACAGAGTTCTAGGGGAAATTATTTGAAAAGAATAAGACTGAAACCAGACATATTTTCTGTGAGGACACAGAAGGTCCTTCTTAGATATAAAAGAAAACTGGAAAAATGAGTCAAAGAATGCAGTAATGACGAAATAGCAATTGGAGAAAACTAGTGGTGATTACTAAACTCAATTCATGTATTCATTTACTCAAAAAATATTTATTTAATGACTCTTATGCCTTGATCACTGTTCTAGGTGCTAGGGATATAGCTGTAAGCAGATTTTCTCCATAAAGTTTAAATTCTAGTCGGGGAGAAGACAAAAAAGCAAAATAAATAAATGTAATATATACTATGCTGGATGACGATACATATGATTAAAATAACTAAATCCAAGAGGGGGATATGATGGGAGTTTATGGAGTATTATATTTAAAATATTATAATCAGGACTGAGAAGATGATACCTGAGTAAATGTATGAAGGAGGTGCTAAACTAAGGGATGTTTTAATAATTTTTAAATACACTAAATTGTATACAGTTTTTTCTTTTAAAGTTATATTTTAAGTTGTACAATAAAATAGAAATTATACATTGTTAAATTTCAGGGAAGATTTTAGTGTAGAAGTTAAATATATGAGCTCTGGCTCCAAAGTTTCTGGGTTTAAAGTTCAGCTCTACCATATACTAAGTTTTATGACCACGGTTGTGTTAAACTCTCAGCAACTCAATTTCCCTACTTGTAATTGGAAACAAGAATAACAGTTGCTTCATAAGGTTGTAGTGAGGGTAAAATGAGTTAACATATGAAGTGCTTAAAACTGACTGGCACATGGTAAGTACTCAATAAATGTTAGGTATTACTATGGCTATTCTTGTTATAATATTAAATCTACAAGGATCAGAAGGAGAAACATGGATCCAATAGGAACCCCTACTTTTCAAAAAGGTAGGTAAATAATATTGTTCAGTTATTGAATAGATTCACTAGGAACAAATGTGTTTCTTTCTCTTTATAATTTTTGCAGAGAGTAATAGCAGAATAATAAAGAAAATCAAGAATAGAATGCAGAGAATAAAGCTGACTGAAACCAAAGCAAACTCAACAATTAACGATATTTAATGTAAACAGGCCAAATCTCCATATGAACAAATAAATCACCATCTGACTAGTTTTTTTTTATTTTTAACAAAGGAATATTCTTCACATAAAAGTACACCTTTGTAAAATAAAACAGGAAAAAAGAGATATATTAGGAAAGATTTCAAAAATTTAAAAAAGCAAGAATGACATTATTCACATCAAACAGGTAGAAATTAAGATAAAACCTTCAGAATAGGACAGTTATTTCATAATGTTAATAACTATTATACACAACTAAGATGAAAAAGATCTTGAAATAATAAAATATTATAATGTTAGAATGAAACATTGAAATCCACAAATAATATAGTGGAATATTTTAACACTCCTCTATATATTCGTGTTAGAGCAAGAAAACAAAACATATATAATATTTGAATAATATGATTAATAATTGAACTAATCGTTTGGTATCTGACTTTGTAATCCATAAAGAGAAAATATTTTTTATTTTTAAATGTTAAAGGAACATTTATTCAAAAGAAACTTTGACTAGGCCAAAAAAATTTCAATATACTTCGCAAGTAGAATTTCAATATACTTCACAAGTAGAATTTCAACATACTTCACAAGTAGAATTTCAATATACTTCACAAGTATACAGAGATTGTTACAATCAATGTGAAATGCATTTTGGCAATATCTTGCCAAGTTAAAGATGTGGATAACCCATCACTGGTGGTTACAATCCCAGGTACCCTATAGAATATTTTCCTCATGTGGACAAGAAGATCACGCAAGAATGTTTGTTGCACCACCATTCATACTTGCAAAAAGCTGGAGAGACCTTAACTGTCTATCTAAAGAGGAATAGAAGCATAAATTTTGGAGTATACATGCAATTAAAAACTCTATAGCAGTTCAAATGAATAAACTATGAGTATATGCAACAGTGGATGGATCTAAAAAATATAAAATCTAGCCAAAAAGAACAAGTTTTAAAATTATACAGTATGGTTCTATTTATATAAATCTAAAAACGTACAACAATACATTTTGCTAATGGATATATATGGGAACAATACCACTTTAAGTAATGAAAATAATAATTACTAAGTGCAATACAGAACTTACCTTTGTAAGGTAGAAACCCTACAGGTCAGATTCTTTGGTTACCTAAAACATAACAAGAATTAATTTTAAAAGTTTAATAACATTTTTTCAATCATTTGTATACTTAAAACATCCCCACGGATTACCATAGGATCAAAAATCAAATCAAAAACAGTTAACAACTTACCAAATAAAAAAACAAATATGTATATCAAAACTTATGTGATTTGGCCAAAGATAAACTTATTCACAAGTAAATATGTATTTTTTAAGTTTTAACTTTTATTTTAGATACAGAGGATATATTTACACAGGTGTTTTACATGGAAATATTGTCTCGTGAGGTTTGGGGTATGGATCCCATCACCCAGTGATACATAGTGTCTGTTAGGTAGTTTTTTGATCCTCTTCCTCTTTCCACCCTCTACCCTCAAGTGGGCCCTGGTGTTTGTTGGTCTCTTCTTTGTGTCCACATGTACACGATGTTTAGCTCCTACTTATAAGGGAGAAAATGTAAAATTTGGTTTTTTGTTCCTGCATTAGTTTGCTTGGGATTATAGCCCCCAGCCCCATCCATGTTGCTACAAAGGACATAATTTTGCTCTTTTTTTTATGGCTGCATAGAATTCCATGTTGTTTAAAGGTACCACATTTTCTTTAGCCAATCTGCCATTGATGGGCACCTGAGTTAGCTATATATCTTTGCTACTGTGAATAGCACAGTGATGAACATACAAATACATGTGTTTTTTGTAGAATGATTTAATTTTCCTTTGGGTATACACCCAGTAATGGGATTGCTGGGTAGAATGGTAGCTCTGTTTTAAGTTCTTTGAGAAAACTCCAGACTGCTTTCCACAGTGGCTGGACTAATTTACATTCCTACCAACAGTTTATAAGCATTTACTTTTCTCTGCAGCTTGGCCAGCATCTGTTGGTTTTTTGACTTTTTTTATAATAGCCATTCTGATAAGTGTGAAATAGTATCTCACTGTGGTTTCAATTTGCATTTCTTTGATGATTAGTGATGGTGAGCATTTTTTCATGTTTGTTGTCTGCTTGTGTGCTTTCTTTTGAGAAGTGTCTGTTCATGCCCTTTGCTCTTCTTTTAATGGGGTTATTTGTTTTTCACTCATTGATTTAAGTTCCCTATAGATTCTGAGTATTAGGCCTTTGTCTGATACGTAGCTTGTGATGTCTTTCCCATTCTGTAGGTTGCCTGTTTACTCTGTTGATAGTTTCTTTCACTGTGCAGAAGCTCTTTAGTTTAATTGGGTCCTACTTGTCTAGTTTTGTTTCATTGCAATTGCTTTTGGGGACTTAGCTAAAAATTCTTTGCCAAGGTCAATGTCAAGAAGAATAGTTTCTAGATTGTCTTCTAGGATTGTTACTATTCCTATCAAACTACCAATATAATTCTTTACAGAATTAGAAAAAGCTGTTTTAAAATTCATATGGAATCCGAAAAGAATGCAAATAGCTAAAGCAATCTTATGCAAAAAAAAAAAAAAAAAAAAAAAAGAACAGAACAACGCCCCCCCCAAAAAAGCTGGAGGCATAACACTACCCAACTTCAAACTATACTGTAAAAATACAGTAATCAAAACAGCATGGTACTGGCACAAAATTAGACACATAGACCAATGGAACAGATAGAAAACTCAGAAATATCACCACACACGTAACAACCATCTGACCTTTGACAGGACCAACACAAACAAACAATGGGGAGAAGACTTCATATTTAATAAATGGCACTGGGATAACTGGCTAGCCATATGCAGATAACTGAAGCTGGACCTCTACCTTTCATCATACATAAAAATTAACTTAAGGAATCAAATATTTAAATATAAGTAAACATCTTTGTACATTAATAAAAGAGAAAATGAATTAATCAAGCATTCAATGTAAAAAGATAGAAATAAAACAAAAATGTTAAAGTTAAGGAATCTGAGTGAAAAGAAATAACACATACACACTGACACATGCACACACATATATAAATTAGAATTAAAATGAGATGAAATTTAAAAAGTCACAGATTGATATAGACAAGAATTAGATTTTTTTTTAAAAAGCCAAATTAATGGAAAATCTAAAAAAGAATATACACACCATTTGAAATGAGAAAGAGGATTTAACAATAAAGAAAGAATAAATTAAACTCATAAGAGATTTTATGCACATTAAAGCCTACAACTTGAACATTTTAATGGCATGAATAACTTGTCTGATGAAAAAAGTATTAAAATTGACTCAAGAGGTAGAAAACCTTTCTAATGTAATCATTGGGAAAAAATTTAAAAACATGCCAATTATCTAAAAATACATGCTCCAGAGTCACAAAGTGCTTGAAAATTATGCATTTAAGTATTCCAAAAATAGCTCATTTCAACAGTATACACTTTGCTTAGAACATTAAAAACCTGTGTGTGCTTGTGCCATTCGTGTTCCCCTCTAGATCCACTCCACCCTTCCCCTCACTGTCCTCATACCCAGATGGACTACTTTGAAGGACTCCCTGCACTCTGTTTTGAACTGGTTTCAGCCAGATGGGAAACCCAGAAGGAGGCTTAAGGGAGGAAAGAAAGTTAACTTGCAGTATTTATATATTTAGCTCATTTTCTGAGGAGTTACCTTAGGCTATTTGAGACCTCTACTAAAGATTATAGGTTTTCTCAAGTTGGCCATTTTAATATTATTCTCTCATTCCAAATTTGGTAACTATTTCTCCCTTTACCCCTTCAGACCTAGGTGTGCTAGCCACCCTAAGATACTGTAGTGTAGCTGGTGGTTAATCTACACTCCCTGCATACCTCTTTGTACACGGTAAATTTATTTATCTTTCCTGAAATTATCTTAATTTGACTATAATATTTGTTTCTTGCTGGCACACTGATTCGTACAATAAGCAAATCATTGAATGAAGTATCACATATGATACCAAACCCTGAAAAGATGGTGCATAAAAGAATTACAAATTTCATCTTTTATTAAAAAGAAAATTCAAAATAAAATATTAGCAAAGATACTCCACCATTGACAAGTAATTTGCATTAAAAATGCAAGGATGGCTCAAAATGAATGCACTTACTTTATATCAATAGATTAAATAAAAAATACTTTTAATAGGTACTGAAATATATTTAATAAAATCTAGTATATTTCTGGTTAAAAAATCAATTACTTAAAAAATAATAAAAATTGTTTGAAACTAAGAGGTGCCTTATCCTTAATGACTGAACAAAAGACGTTTCATTGTCATTAAATTATTATTTACACTATATTTTACAGTGTATATATTATACTATAGTAACTACTATTATAGTATTCCAGGTCAATGTAATTAAACATGGAACAATAAAAACTAGAGTGTTTTGAAAAAAATGAGACAATCTATTACCATTGCAGATAATGTAATTTTTCAAATGTAGATAGCCTAGAATTAAGCAACCTCATTAAACTGGCTGAATTCAAGAAAATGATACAAATTGACCATTATTATCAGTGTAGTGCCCAATTAGATAAAACAACAGGGCAATCTCATTCACAATTACTACAGAAAAAAAATCATAATATATTTAGGAATGAACTCATGAAATGTAAAGAAATATAAGAAAACCTATAACATTTTACTTATCCATATGAAGGGGTTCTTGAATGGATGGAGAGATATATTGTTGTAATTGATGAGAAGGTAGTATATCATGATAATTAAGATCATGGGCTTGGAATCAAACTGACCCAGGCTAGGATTCTTGCTCTTCTACTTAGTAGTTGCTTAAAGTTCCTAAGACTCAATTTTACTATTCTTATGTTAGGGATACACTGATATTTCACACGGGTCTTGTGAATACATTGTCACATGTTGTGGTAAAGTTCTCAGCACAGTGTCTTGATAATTATAAAGGTTCAAAAATGTTGGAATGAACAATTTTCCTCAAATTAATTGACAGGTTTAACACAATTCTGATCAAATTGAAAAAAATATATATATTTTTAGGGGGAACTTGACAAAAATTCTCAAGGAAATCTAGTGGAAAATAACCACACAGAAATAGTAAAGAACTTTTTGACAAGAAAGCAGTTATTACAATGTCCTAACACAACACGTTTGAAAATATGTGATAAGGATTTAAGGAAAGAAAATTTAAAAATGGAATGAAACACAAGCATATGTAATGAAACAGATACAAGTATATTTATCATATATATATCATAAGGAAAATCTATGCAATAACGATATAGGCAAGGATATTCACCCAGATGACATTGGCATTCTTAGCGGTGGAGAAAAAATCAGTTTGATTTCAGTTTTACGCAAATTGGCAAAATAACATCAAGATATTTAAAATTTAAGGATATATCATCACACTATCAAATTGGAGGGGAAAATGTGTGTAATTTCATTAAATTCCTTACTGAAATATATCTTGCTGTATATTGTTAAGTGTTCTTTGATCTTATTAAAAGGTTATTCAGGTTCTCTAAATCTTTAAGTAATCTTTTTCTATCTTTTTTGAGCAAATTTGCTTTCTTGGGCCCTTCTTGGTATTGCATCTTTTTTTTTTTTTTTTTTTTTTTTTTAAAGATTTGGATACGTTTGTCTTCAAATTTGCTACAATAGCTGCATGGTTATATGTAAAGTCATTATTATTTTATGTTTTAGAATAATTTTCTTCATTCTTCCTGGCCTTGAGTTACATTAGAATGTTGACATCAGGACTTACAAAGTATGTTCTCACCAAGAGGTGAGTTTCTGTAGTCAGATGATTTCTCTACCACTTCTATGTCACACAGACTTTGTAGTTTGACTTTATAACTTGTTGTGTTCCATTTTGATAATTAGTTAAAGATAATATTTTTTCCCTCACAAAGAAGTTATTTCACAAGTAGTAAACAAGAGGGATTTTCTTCCTTTAAGAAAACAACCTGCTATTTCTATCTTGCAAGCTGCTTGGATCAACTGCTTTATAGTAGGATTACTGGGACTCCCTACAGAGCTTTGTTACCATGGTTTAGTTCACTTCTCTAATCAGAGTGCTCTACTTCACTCTCATTATGGTTTTATGAGTGAGAACATGTGGTGTTTGACTTTCTGTCCTTGCGATAGTTTGCTCAGAATGATGGTTTCCAGCTTTATCTATGTCCCTACAAAGGACATGAACTTATCCTTTTTTATGGCATAGTATTCCATGTTGTATTTGTGACACATTTTCTTTATCCAGTCTATGATTGATGGGCATTTGGGTTGGTTCCAAGTCTTTGCTATTGTGAATAGTGCTGCAATAAACATACATGTGCATGGGTCTTTACAGTAGAATGATTTATATTCCTTTGGGTATATACCCAGGGATTGCTGAGTCGAATGGTATTTTTGGTTCTAGATCGTTGAGGAATCACCACACTGTCTTCCACAATGGTTGGACTAATTGACATTCCCACCAATGGTGTAGGTGACAATGTGCTAGCAGCCCTCACTCTCAGCGCCTCGTCGGCCTCGGGGTCCACTCTAGTGGCACTTGAGGAGCCCTTCAGCCTGCCATGGCACCGTGGGAGCCCCTCTCTGGGCTGGCTGAGGCCGGAGCTGCCTCCCTTTGCTTGTGGGGAGGTGTGGAGGGAGAGATGTGGGTGGGAACTGGAGCTGTGTGCAGTGCTGGTGGGCCAGTGCGAGCTCTGGCGGGCATGGGTGTGGGCTTGGCTGCCCGCACACGGAGTGGCCGGCTGGTGCCGGCCCAGGGCAGTGAGGGGCTTAGCACCCGCACCAGCAGCTGCGCAGGTTGTGCTGGGTCCCCCAGCAGCACTGCACTCAAATTCTCCCCGGGCCTTAGCTGCCTCCCCATGGGGCAGGGTTGGGACCTGCAGCTCACCATGTCTGAGCTCCCCTGCTGCGGTGAGCTCCCCCATGGCCCAAGCCTCACCGACGGGCGCTGCCCCCTTCCCTGGCACCCGGTCCCATGGACAGCCCAAGGGCTGAGGAGCGCAGGTGCAGCTGGGGACTGGTGGGCAGCTCCACCTGCAGCCCTGGTGCAGGATCCACTAGGTGAAGCCAGCTGGGCTCCTGAGCCAGATGGTGACTTGGAGAACTTTTATATCTAGCTGGAGGATTGTATGTGCACCAATCAGCACTCTGTATCTAGCTAATCTGGTGGGGACTTGGAGAACATTTATGTCTATCTAGAGAATCATAAATACAGCAGTCAGCACTCTGTGTCTAGCTCAAAGTTTGTAAATACACCAACTGGTACTCTGTATCTAGCTAACTCTGTGTCTAGCTAACCTAGTGGGGACTTGGAGAACTTTTCCCTCTAGCACTCTGTGTCTGGCTCAAGGATTGTAAATGCACCAATCAGCACTCTGTGTCTAGCTCAGGGTTTGTAAGTACACCAATCAGTACTCTGTGTCTAGCTCAAGGATTGTAAACACACCAATCAGCACTCTGTCAAAATGGACCAATCAGCTCTCTGTAAAATAGACCAATCAGCTCTCTGTAAAATGGACCAATCAGCAGGATGTGGGTGGAGTCAGATAAGGGAATAAAAGCAGGCTGCCCCCGCTAGCAGTGGCAACCTGCTTGGGTCTCCTTCCACACTGTGGAAGTTTTGTTCTTTCGCTCTTTGCAATAAATCTTGCTGCTACTCACTCTGGGTCCACGCTGCCTTTATGAGCTGTAACACTCACCACGAAGGTCTGCAGCTTCACTCCTGACAGCGAGACCACGAACCCACCAGAAAGAAGAAGCTCCAGACACATCCGAACGTCTGAAGGAATGAACTCCGGACACACCATCTTTAAAACTGTAACACTCACCTCAAGGGTCTGTGGCTTCATTCTTGAAGTCAGTGAGAACAAGAACCTACCAATTCCAGACACACCACCAATGGTGTAAAAGCATTCCTATTTCTCCACATCCTCTCCAGCATGTGTTGTTTCCTGACTTTTTAATGAGTACCATTCTAACTGGTGTGAGATGGCATCTCATTGTGGTTTTGATTTGCATTTCTCTAACGACCAGTGATGATGAGCTTTTATTTATGTTTGTTAGCTGCATAAATGTCTTCTTTTGAGAAGTGTCTGTTCATACCCTTTGCCCACTTTTTGATGGGGTTGTTTTTTTCCTTGTAAATTTGTTTAAGTTCTTTGTAGATTCTGGATATTAGGCCTTTGTCAAATGGATAGATTGCAGAAATTTTCTCCCATTCTGTATGTTGCCTGTTCACCCTGATAGTTTCTTTTGCTGTGTAGAAGCTCTTTAGTTTAACTAGATCCCATTTGTCAATTTTGGCTTCTGTTGCCATTGCTTTTAGTGTTTTAGTCATGAACTCTTTGCCCATGCCTATATCCTGAATGGTATTGCCTAGGTTTTCTTCTAGGGTTTTTATGGTTTTAGGTATTACATTGATGTCTTTATTTATCTTGAGTTAATTTTTGTATAAGGTGTAAGGAAGGCATCCAGTTTTAGTTTTCTGCAAATGGCTAGCCAGTTTTCCTAACACCGTTTATTAAATAGGGAATCCTTCCCCCATTGCTTGTTTATGTCAGATTTGTCAAAGGTCAGGTTGTTGTAGATGTGTGGTGTTATTTCTGAGGCCTCTGTTCTGCTCCATTAATCTATATATCTGTTTTGATACCAGTACCATGCTGTTTTTGTTACTGTAGCCTTGTAGTATAGTTTGAAGTCAGGTAGCATGATGCCTCCAGCTTTGTTCTTTTTGCTTAGGATTATCTTGGCTATACAGGCTCTTTTTTTGTTCCATATGAAATTTAAAGTAGTGTTTTTTTCTAATTCTAGGAAGAAAGTCAATAGTAGCTTGATGGGGATAGCATTGAATCTATAAATTACCTTGGGCAGTATGGGCATTTTCACGATATTAATTCTTCCTATCCATGAGCATGGAATGTTTTTCCATTTGTTTGTGTCCTCTCTTATTTCCTTGAGTAGTGGTTTGTGGTTCTTCTTGAAGAGGTCCTTCACATCCCTTGTAAGTTGGATGCCTAGGTATTTTATTCTCTTTTTAGCAGTTGTGAATGGGAGTTCACTCATGATTTGGCTCTCTGTTTGTCTATTATTGGTGTATAGGAATGCTTATGATTTTTGCCCATTGATTTTGTATCCTGAGACTTTGCTGAAATTGGTTATCAGCTTAAGGAGATTTTGGGCTGAGATTATGGGGTTTTCTAAATATAGAATCATGTTGTCTGCAAACGGAGACAATTTGACTTCTCCTCTTCCTATTTGAATACCTTTTATTTATTTCTTTTGCCTGATTTCTCTGGTCAGAACTTCCAATACTATGTTGACTAGGAGTGGTGAGAGAGGGCATCCTTGTCTTGTGCTGGTTTTCAAAGGGAATGCTTCCAGCTTTTGTCCATTCAGTATGATATAGGCTGTGGGTTTGTCATAAATAGCTCCTATTATTTTGAGATATATTCTATCAATACCTAGTTTATTGAGAGTTTTCAGCATGAAGGGGTGTTGAATTTTATTGAAGGCCTTTCTGCATCTATTGAGATAATCATGTGGTTTTTGTCATTGGTTCTGTTTATGTGATGCATTAAGTTTATTGGTTTTTGTATGTTGAACCACCCTTGCATCCCAGGGATGAAGCTGACTTGATCGTGGTGGATAAGCTTTTTGATTTGCTGCTAGATTTGGTTTACCAGTATTTTATTGAGGATTTTCACATCGATGTTCATCATGGATATTGTCCTGAAATTTTCTTTTTTTGTTCTGTCTCTGCCAGGTTTTGGTATCAGGATTATGCTAGCCTCAGCAAATGAGTTAGGGAGGAATCCTTCTTATTCTATTGTTTGGAATAGTTTCAGAGGGAAGGGTACCAGCTCCTCCTTGTACCTCTGGTAGAATTCGGCTGTGAATCCATCTGATCCGGGCTTTTTTTGGTTGATATGCGATTAATTATTGCCTCAATTTCAGAAATTGTTATTGACCTATTCAGGGATTTGACTTCCTCCTGGTTGAGTCTTGGGAGGGTATATGTGTCCAGGAATTTATGCATTTCTTGTAGATTTTCTAGTTTATTTGTGTAGAGGTGTTTATAGTATTCTCTGATGGTAGTTTGTATTTCTGTGGGATCAGTGGTGATATCCCTTTTATCATTTTTTTATTGTGTCTATTTGATTCTTCTCTCTTTTCTGTATTAGTCTGGCTAGCAGTCTATCTATTTTATTAATCTTTTCAAAAAACCAACTCGGGGAATCATTGATTTTTTGAAGGATTTTTCATGTCTCTCTCTCTTTCATTTCTGCTCTAATCTTAGTTATTTCTTGTCTTCTGCTAGCTTTTGAATTTGTGTGCTCTTGCTTTCCTAGCTTTTAATTGTGATGTTAAAGTGTTGATTTTAGATCTTTCCTGCTTTCTCCTGTGGGCATTTAGTGGTATAAATTTCCCCCTAAATACTGCTTTAGCTGTGTCCCAGAGATTTTGGTACATTGTGTCTTTGTTCTCATTGGTTTCAAAGGACTTCATTATTTCTGACTTAATGTCATTATTTACCCAGTAGTCATTCAGGAGCAGGTTGTTCAGCTTCCATGTATTTGTGTGATTTTGAGTGAGCTTTCTTAATCCTGAGTTCTAATTTGGTTGCACTGTGGTCTGAGAGACTATTATACTTTCAGTTCTTTTGCATTTGCTGAGGAGTTTTACTTCCAATTATATGGTCAATTTTAGAATAAGTGCAGTGTGGTGCTGAGAAGAATGTATATTCTGTTGATCTGGGGTGAAGAGTTCTGTAGATGTCTATTAGGTCTGCTTGGTCCAGAGCTGAGTCCAAGTCCTGAATATCCTTGTTAATTTTATGTCTCATTGATTTGTCTAATATTGACAGTGGTATGTTAAAGTCTCCCACTATTATTGTGTGGGAGTCTAAGTCTGTTTGTATGTCTCTAAGAACTTGCTTTATGAATCTGGGTGCTCCTGTATTGGGTGCATATATATTTAGGATAATTATTTCTTCTTGTTGCATTGATCCCTTTAATATTATGTAATGCCCTTCTTTGTCTTTTTTGATCTTTGCTTGTTTAAAGTCTGTTTTGTCAGAAACTAGGATTATAACCTTGGCTTATTTTGCTTTCTATTTTCTTGGTAAATATTCCTCTATCCTTTTGTTTCGAGCCTATGTGTATCTTTTCATGTGAGATGAGTATCCTGAATAGAGCACACTGATGGAACTTGACTCTTTATCCAATTTGCCAGTCTGTGTCTTTTAATTGGAGCATTTAGCCCATTTACATTTAAGGTTAATATTGTTATGTGTGAATTTGACCCTGTCATTATGATGCTAGCTGGTTATTTTGCCCATTAGTTGATAAAGTTTCTTTATAGTATTGATGGTCTTCACAATTTGGTATGTTTTTGCAGTGGCTGCTATCAGTTTTTCCTTTCCATATTGCTTACAAAGCTTAGTTTGGTTGGATATGAAATTCTGGGTTGAAAATTCTTTTCTTTAAAAATGCTGAATATTGGCTCCTACTCTCTTCCAGCTTCTAGCATTTCTGCAGAGAGATCTGCTGTTAGTCTGATGTGCTTCCATTTGTGGGTAACCCAACCTTTCTCTCTGGCTGCCCTTAACATTTTTTCCTTCGTTTCAACCTTGGTGAATCCAATGATTATGTGTCTTGGGGTTGCTTTTCTTGAGGAGTATCTTTGTGATGTTCTCTGTATTTCCTGAATTTGAATGTTGACCTGTCTTGCTAGGCTGGGGAAGATCTCCTGGATAATATCCTGAAGAGTGTTTTCCAACTTGGTTCTATTCTCCCCGTCACTTTCAGGTACACCAATCAAACATAGGTTTGGTCTTTTCACATAGTCCCGTATTTCTCAGAGGCTTTGTTCATTCCTTTTCATTCTTTTTTCTCTAATCTTGTCTTCATGCTTTACTTCATTAAGTTGATCTTCAATCTCTGATATCCTTTCTTCTGCTTGATCGATTCGGCTATTGATACTTGTGTATGCTTCACAAAGTTCTTGTGCTGTGTTTTTCAGCTCCATCAGGTTATTTATGTTCTTCTCTAAACTGGTTATTCTAGTTAGCAATTTCTCTAACATTTTTTCAAGGTTCCTAGCTTCCTTGCATTGGGTTAGAACATGTTCCTTTAGCTCGGAGGAGTTTGTTATTACCTACCTTCTGAAGCCTACTTCTGTCAATTCATCAAACTCATTCTCCATCCAGTTTTGTTCCCTTGTTGGTGAGGAGTAGTGATCCTTTGGAGGGGAAGAGGCATTCTGGTTATTGGAATTTTTAACTTTTTTGTGCTGGTTTTTCCTCATCTTCGTGGATTTATCTACCTTTGGTCTTTGATGTTTGTGACCTTCAGATGGGGTTTCTGTGTGGATGTTCTTTTTGTTTATGTTGATGCTATTCCTTTCTGTTTGTTAGTTTTCTTTCTAACAGTCAGGCCCCTCTGTTGCAGGTCTGCTGGAGTTTGCTGGAAAGCCACTACAGATCCTGTTTGCCTGGATATCACCAGGGCAGTCTGCAGAGTAGCAAAGATTACTGCCTGTTCCTTACTCTGGAAGCTTTGTCCCAGAGGGCATCTGCCAGATACCAGCTGGGACTCTCCTATATGAGTTGTTTGTCTACCCCTGCTGGGAGGTGTCTCCCAGTCAGGAGGCATGGGAGTCAGGGACTCATTTGAGGAGGCAGTCTGTCCCTTAGCACAGGACAAGCACCATGTTGGGAGATCCACTGCTCTCTTCAGAGCTGGCATGCAGGAACGTTTAAGTCTGCTGAAGCTGGGTTCACAGCAACCCTTTCCCCCAGGTGCTCTGTCCCAGGGAGATGGGAGTTTTATCTGTAAGTCCCTGACTGGGGCTGCTGCCTTTCTTTCAGAGATACCCTGCCCAGAGAGGAGGAATCTAGAGAGGCAGTCTGTCTACAGTGGGTTTGTTGAACTGTGGTGGGCTCCGTCCAGTTCAAACTTCCTGGCAACTTTGTTTACACTGTATGGGGAAAACTATCTACTCAAGCTTCAGTAATGGCAGATGCCCCTTCCCACACCAAGCTCGAGCGTCCCTGGTCAACTTCAGACTGCTCTGCTGGTAGTGATTTCAAGCCAGTGGATCTTAGCTTGCTGGAATCCGTGGGGGTGGGATCCACTGAGCTAGACCACTTGGCTCCCTGGCTTCAGCTCCCTTTCCAGGGGAGTGTATGGTTCTGTCTCTCTGGCATTCCAGGAGCCACTGGGGTATGAAAAAGAACTCCTGCAGCTAGCTTGGTATCTGCCCAAATGACTGCCCAGTTTTGTGCTTGAACCCAAGCAAATCTCTTGGTCTGTGGGTTGTGAAGACCATGGGAAAAGCGTAGTATCTGGGCTGGAATACACCATTCCTCAGGGCACTGTCCCTCATGGTTCCCCTTGGCTAGGGGAGGGAGTTCCCCTACCCCTTGCACTTCTCAGGTGAGACGATGACCCACCTTGCTTTGGCTTGCCCTCTCTTGGTTGCACCCACCATCTAACCAGTCCCAATGAGATCAGCTGGGTACCGCAGTTGGAAATGCAGAAATCACCTGCCTTCTGCATTGATCTTGCTGGGAGCTGCAGACTGTAGCTATTCCTATTCAGTCATCTTGCCAGCCACCACTGATATATATATATATATATTTTTATAAAAGGTTAGATTCTTTTAAATCTGTTTTAAATGGATTAAGGAATATAAACTAAAATCCAGAGGGTGAAGCAGTATCTTCTTCCATGAAGTCTACAGATCAGAACAGTTAATGCTGTTGACATGACTTTGCATTGACCTTTTGATGATGAGAAAAATGTCGTCAAAAGTTATAATATGCTTAAATGAAAATGAACTTCAAATAGAATCTTAATTACTAAAGCAACTGGACTGGAAAAGACAATGTTAACAGTAACAGTAGTTAATTTTTCAGAAAGTGCCACAGAATAAATTTACATTCACTAGTCAAGAAAAATAATAGCACCAAATACATGAAGACTCTTGGTTTTAACATATTACTTTCTGAGCATGTAGATAGATGAGCAGGAAGGTGACTTTAATACAGATGCACTTGAGGCTTTAATTCATTAGCAATTCAAGAAGGAATAATAAATACTTCAAATAAGCTGTGCTTCTCACACCGGCTCGGTAATGAAATTTTAATTAACTATAGAACCAATTATAAGATTTTGTATAAAATATTGCAAGATTAATTTTTTCAATGGCAATTAAAGTGTTCAAGGAGAGATTCTGCTAGGTTTTGTCTAGAAAGATTTTCCTTCTTTCTTTTTTTCATTTTTTATCATAATAAATGTAAAAAATATATAAGAATTCCAATTTTGAAAGCCAAATCCCTTTCTTTTGTTTGTTATATGTTTCATATATGGACAGTCCCCAACTTAATGAGTCTGACTTATATTTTCAACTCTACAATAGTGTGAAAGCAATGTATCGAACTGAAACTTCAAGTGCCCATATAACCATTCTACTTTTCACTTTCAGTAGAAAATTCAATAATTTCCATGAGATATTCAATGCTTTATTATGGAATAGGCTTTGTGTTAATTTTGCCCAACTTTAGGCTAACATAAGCATTCTGAACATGTAGGCTAAACTATGATGTTCAGTAGGTTAGGCGTATTAAATGCATTTTCAACTTATGATACTTTCAACTTATGATGGGCTTTTTAGAACATAACACCATTATAAGCAGAAGAGCATCTGTATATATTTTGTGTATCATATATAAAAATTTAAAGATATAAAATTATATATCATCTAATTTACATAAAGTGTTAGCCAAAAGAGAGACTCCCTTCTACTTTATAGGCCCTAAGGAGTTATGGGTTCCTTTACACGGCAGTGAGTGAAATACTCAGAAGTCTAAGATACAGACATAAGCCTAAAGAGTTTTTCAAGTCCCTTTTATCTTCCTGCCAAAAATATTAAGCAATAAACAACTATTGGCCAGGCACCACGGCTCATGCCTGCAATCCCAGCACTTTGGGAGGCCAAGGCGGGCAGACTGTTTGAGTCCAGGACTTCAAGACCAACCGGGGTGACATTGTGAAAACCCATCTCTACAAAAACTACAAACATTAGCCAGACATTAGCCTTATGAAACATACTTCTTAAATAATAAGACTTGAAAGTCAAAATTACTTCTTGATTCATGGACTGCAGAATAGATGTTGTGTTAGCAGGCATAAAAACTCTTTGTGCATCTTTCCCAGAGCTCTTGGGTGACTCGGTGCATTGTCAATGAGTAGTGGTACTTTGAAAGGAATCTTTTTTCTGAGCACTAAGTCTCAACAGAGGGCTTTAAATATTCAGTAAACTATGTTGTAAATAAATATACTGTCATCCAGGCTTTGTTGATGCACTTATAGAGCCAGGCAGAGTTGATTTAACATAATTCTTAAAGGTTCTACAATATTTAGAATGGTCAACGAGCACTGGCTTCCACTTAAAGTCACCAGCTGCATTGAAACTCTGCATTTGAAACTCTGAAGTCAGACATTGACTTCTTACTAGGTGTGAATGTTTCAGGGTGCATCTTCTTCCAATAGAAGGCTGTTTTGTCTACACTGCAAATCTGTTGTTGAGTGTAGCTACCTGCATCAATGATCTTAGCTAGATCCTCTGGGTAGCTTGCTGCAGCTTTTCCATCATAACTTGCTGCTTCACTTTGTACTTTTATGTTATGAAGATGGTTTCTTTCCTTAAGCCTCATGAACCAACCTCTGCTAGCTTCCAACCTTTTGCCTGCAGCTTTCCTTACTTCTCTCAGTCTTCATAGAATTGAGGAGCCTTACAGCCTTGCTCTGGATTAGGCTTTGGCTTAAGGGAATGTTGTGGCTGGCTTGATCTTCTCTCCAGACCACTAAAACTTTCTCCATATCAGCAATAAGGCTTTTTGCTTTCACATTATTCATATATTGACTGGAGTAGCACTTTTAATTTCCTTCAAGAACTTCTTTGCATTCACAATCTGGCTAACTGTTTGACACAAGAGCCCTAACTCTCAGCCCATCTTGACTTTCAACATGTCTTCCTCATAAACTTAATCGTTTCTAGCTCTTGATTTAAAGTAAGAGATATGTGATTCTTCCTTTCACTTGAACACTTAGAGGCTATTTGTAGCTTATTAATTGGCTCACTTTCAATATTGTTGTGTCTCAGGGAATAGGAAGGCCCAAGGAGAGGGAGAAAGATGGGACAATTGCTGGTCTGTGAAGCAGTCAGAACACACAATATTTATCAATTAAATTTGCTGTCTTGCATGAGTGATTACAGTGTCAATAGTAATATCAAAAATCACTGCAGGGCATGGTGGCTCACGCCTGTAATCCCAGCACTTTGGGAGGCCAAGGTGGGTGCATCACCTGAGGCCAGGAGTTTGAGAAGAGCCTGGCCAACCTGGTGAAACCCTGTCTCTACTAAAAATTCCAAAAAAAAAAAAAAAAAGTAGCCGTATGTGGTGGTAGATGCCTGTAATCCCAACTACTCGGGAGGCAGAGGCGGAAGAGTCTCTTGAACCCAGGAGATGGAGGTTGCAGTGAGCTGAGATCGCACCGCTGCACTCCAGCCTGAGAGACAGAGTGAGAGTCTGTCAAAAAAAAAAAAAAAAAAAAAAAATCACATATCATCATAAAAAGTGTAATAATAACGCAAAGTTTGAAATATTGCATGAATTACCAAAATGTGTCACAGAGATGTAAAGTGAGCACAGGCTATTGGAAAAATGGCACTGATATGCCTGCTTGACACAGTCAGTTTCAAGCTGTTGTTAGCTTGAAGTGAGGAGGCAAATGACTATAAATCAGGCTGTTGATTATTTTACATGTAACTGCAAAGTGTTCTGGGACTGTCAAATTCCTTAAGATACTAGATAGAAACTGTGACATAATTTTTTTTTTTTTTCAGATTGGAGTTTATCATATGCTAAAGTAGTTAAACTTATTTTCTCAAATAATTTCATAAAGTAATTATTCTGATTTCTGTCAGCCTAATCTTGTTTCATCTCTAAAATATTTAATATTTTCTACTTCCTACCAAGAAAATATAAGTGAAACTAACCGCTCAATTAAGTAATTTTTAGTAGTACATATAATTTTAAAAATAAAATATATAGTGAATTTTAATTAGAGATTTGTTTACTGTATTTTACACATAGTTCATATATATATATCAGACTCCTCACTTTATAAATAACTCATAATTTAGTCTTGCAAATTAAGAAATAAAAATGGCATTTGATCATGTTGTCAATTTATTGGAAAATGATAAATTACATTATGTAGATATGAAAAATTGTAATTTTGGTTGCTTTTAGTAACTTATGTTACAAGATATGACCTCTAATTTATTTCACAGTGAATTTTATGTTTCTGAAAATATGTGTATTATCCTTTTATTGGAAGTTAAAACTCGAATTCTGATTTTTTATTTTGTTTTTTAAGAGTGGCTGATGGTTGACATTATTAAATGTGGGTTGACTTGCTTAATTACGTTATGTGGTGGATATCTCCCACTAATTAAATGAGCATAACACTGCATTTTGTTCCTGGATGTTGACAGGTTTCAAAGATGCGTTGAGTTGAATATTTTAATTTCCGCCTCCCTTCCTGAATATATTGAATTAAACACAACCCCTTTCAGTGAAAGAGTCACTGGTGTAGCTGGTCTTTGGGGGAGTCATGGTAAAGACTTTGTGCTCTTAGCCCTCTTCCTTTCAGAAATTGAGGATGTCAGTGGCTCTAATAATAGAATAACAAGTCCATTTTCAAATATATTGGTTTCTTATTGTTTGCTTTCAATATAACAGACGGGCTGGCTAACAAATTGTCCATTGACATATTATTAAAAATAATGTTTGATGATAGACTACTTTGATTTTTTTTGGTATAAAATTCAGAAGAATTTAAAGAACTGAGTGACACTGTCATAAGAAAACTCTTTCCCATTCACTTTTTTTCTGATCAAGGTTACTCATTGCTCATATCTATGAAGTAAAAATAAAAACAAACTCTATCTTTCTAGTAATAATATTCACTGATAGATATACAAATTAATCCGAAATAAATGAGCTTGATCCGTGTCAGTATGAATTGTGTTTTCAATTTAATTTTTTATCTTTAATAATTACATTAAATTTATTAATATCTTTATGTTGTTTTGAATAGTTGTTTACAGAAGAAAAAATTTTTAAATCTTTTAGACTCTTGTGGGCAACAGGAAAAAATTATATACATATTTTTGTAGCAAACATGTATAACAGAATAATCAGTGAAAGACTTTTCAGCATAAAAATGTATTACATTAGTATAAAATGTATTGGTGAAATGAGATAGGAAAGTTCAAAAAGAGAAAGAAACTATATAAAATTAGAAAAGTGTTAGTCTTTTTTTAAAAAAATGAATAAATTTAGTGTATTTAGATTCTGCTGCATACTTAAAAAATCTATTAAAAAGATTTTATTTGAAAATGTTGATATTTATAATATGTCTGAAATTGTTACTCTTTACTTTTTAAGAGATAAATCTTAAACATCAACTGAAAATGTACAAGTAGATACCTATTTTTCTAAAATTCTTCTAAAATTTTAGGGATTTGTCAGTTGAAGTCCTCTGTCTTAGGGGACCATGTTCTCTTGGTGATCACTTTTAAAGTCTGTCTTTTTCTTCACTGCAGGAATTATTTTTGCCTGGATGGTGGCCAAGACTCTTTATCTTCAAGAAGGGACTGCACCAAGGTCCTCAGGAACATGACCACCTTAGGGGTTGAATGCAAGGCCCTTCAGCCTGTTCTAACTTACTACTCCAGCCTTGCACTCTGGTCGCCACCAGAGCTCCACACTCTCCACATCAAATCTCTCAGTCTGTGACAATATCAGATCCTTTTGTACTTTGGTGCTTCGAACCTTATATTTCTTCTGCCTGCAACCATCTTCCCACTGTTAAAGGCAAAAACAAAGACAAAAACTAAACCCCAGGACATGTAGGGAGATTGATTTTATTTGGAATCTTGGAATAGCGAGAGCACCCCAGATCTGAGGATCAAAGCATGTCAGCAGGGCGGTTTTGCCTTGTATTTTTTTTTTTTTTTTTTTTTGAGACAGGGTCTCGCTCTGTCGCCCAGGCTGGAGTGCAGTGGCTGGATCTCAGCTCACTGCAAGCTCCGCCTCCCGGGTTTATGCTATTCTCCTGCCTCAGCCTCCCAAGTAACTGGGACTACAGGCGCCCGCCACATTGCCCAGCTAGTTTTTTTGTATTTTTTTTAGTAGAGACGGGGTTTCACCATGTTAGCCAGGATGCTCTCGATCTCCTGACCTTGTGATCCACCTGTCTCGGCCTCCCAAAGTGCTGGGATTACAGGCTTGAGCCACCGCACCCGGCCGCCTTGGATTTTATAACAAAGAGCTTGTCTAAGCTGTATGTGGGATGACTTCACAGTTAGGATTTTTTTTTTTTTGTAATCAGGGGGAGACTCAGTCTGTCAGATTGTTACTGAAAAGGGGTTCCCATCCAGACTTCAAGACAGGGTTCTTGGATCTCGTGCAAGAAAGAATTCAGAGCCAGTCGATAGACTAAAGTGAAAGCAGGTTTATTAAGAAAGTATAGGAATAGCCGGGCGCAGTGGCTCAAGCCTGTAATCCCAGCACTTTGGGAGGCCGAGACGGGAGGATCACGAGGTCAGGAGATCGAGACCATCCTGGCGAACACGGTGAAACCCCGTCTCTACTAAAAAAATACAAAAAACTAGCCGGGCGAGGTGGCAGGCGCCTGTAATCCCAGCTACTCGGGAGGCTAAGGCAGGAGAATGGCGTAAACCCGGGAGGCGGAGCTTGCAGTGAGCTGAGATCCGGCCACTGCACTCCAGCCTGGGCGACAGAGCCAGACTCTGTCTCAAAAAAAAAAAAAAAAGAAAGTATAGGAATAAAAGAATGACTGTTCCATAGGCAAAGCAGCAGCATGGGCTGCTCAAATAAGGTACTTATAGTTATTTCTTGATTATATGCTAAACAAGGGATGGATTATTCATGAGCTTTCCGGGAAAGAGGTGGGCAATACTGGAAACTGAGGGTTCCTCCCCTTTTTAGACCATATAGGGTAACTTCCTGACGTTGCCATGGCATTTGTAAACTCTCACAGCACTGGTGGGAGTTTCTTTTGCATGCTAATGCATTATAATAAGCAGTGAGGACAACCAGAGGTCACTCATGTTACCATCTTGGTTTTGGTGGGTTTTGGCTGGCTTCTTTTCTGCAACCTGTTTTATCAGCAAGGTCTTCATGACCTGTATTTTATGCCAACCTCCTATCTCATCCTGTGACTTAGCATGCCTAATCCCTTGGGAATGCAGCCCAGTAGTGATAGGGACAGGCAGCAGAGAAATTCTGGGCAGAAAAGGGAGGGTCCCTGGCAAGGGCCCCACCCTCAAGCCAAAATGCCAGAGACTGCAGCCCAAAGTGAGAATTTACATCACTGTTTTCCTGCTTGAATGTTGCCTTTTCCAAAACAACCCATAGCCCCACCCTGCCCCATTCTGTGCCTATAAACACCCCAAACCCAGCAGGCAGAGAGAGGAGAAGCAGCTGGACGTTAGCTACTACGGCTGGATGTTGGAGAGAAGCGGCTTGACTTCAGAGGGACAAATTGACAGCTTCTCTGGTAACTTCAGAGAGGAATCCGGCAGGAGATAGCTGGACTTCGGGGGAAAATTACCTTCTCGCTTTATCTGCTTTTCAGCTCTCCTTCCCATTGAGAGCCACTTTCATCAGCAATAATATCCCCCACATTTACCATCCTTCAATTTGTTCATGTGATCTCCTTTCTCCTGGACGCTGGACAAGAGCTCGGGAGCTGTGAGTGCGGACGCAAAAAGGCTGTCACACTGACCCTTTGCCTTTGTTGGCAGAAGGCAGCTGCCTCACATGAAAAGGCAGAGGGTCCACTGAGCTGTTAAGGCTTAAGCTGTCCATGGATGGCAGGGCTAAAAGAGCACTGTAACACTCCCTCTGGGGCTTCAAGGGTCATGAGCACCCCCACAGTGCTGCCGCTGAGTATGCACAGAGTTTGCTCCTGCCAGCACCCAGTAGCACTCACCCTGGCTCCTGCACCCGCTCACCCGTGTGCCCTCTCCCATGAGGGGTGGAAGGCAGCGGGTCTGAGTGAGTGGAGTTCGCTCTTGCTGGCGATGAAGTGGCCGGCTGATTCTAGCACTCGTGTATTCCTATTCCCACCTTGTTGGCTTGCTCGCTTCCTCCCAGGAGGAGTTGAGATCTGTGGGCTGAGTAAACGGGGCACCCCTGTTGCGAGTTCCACAAAGGGGTCAGGGAAATGTCCTGCTTCAGTAGGTCTCAGCCTTATTTTATCCAGCCCCTATTCAAGTTGCTCTGGTTTGAATGCCTCTGACAAGATGAACAAGAAATGTTTATCTCTGTGTCAAGCTAGTTTTGGGAGGATAAACAGTTCAGCGAATTATTTATGAAACAAAGACAGTTTTTCAGGGTCTGGCTTTGTTATACAGAAACATTTGTGAGTCTTATGTGAGTTAGGAAAAAGAGTGTATTTTGAGTCTCATGTGTCACCTGGAAGGAGGTTTTTGCAGTAAACCCTTTCCCAGAACACAAAAAGGGTGAGGAATTCTGGAAAGCTACTTTTCAGAACGACAGGGCATAGGTAAAGTTCAATGTCACCATCTTGGTTAAACCTTTGGGTTCTAAGTACTTCCTTTGTCAAACTGTAACCCTCAGGCTCCCCAGGAAGTAGAATTGAGACAGAGATTAGCTTGCCGGATGTTTATTGGGAAGTCCTTTTGGGATTAACAGCTGTGGAGAGCAGACTAGAAAAGCTGTTTAGGGTGGAACAATGTTCCACAGAGCAAATCCGGTTCATGGCCTGATTGTATTTGGCCCTGAAATAAGTAAGAATGGTTTTCACATTTTTAATGGGGTGTAAAAAAAAAATAGAATACCCGACAGAAATTGACCTTATGTGGCCTGCAAAGCCTAAAACATTATACTCTCTAGCCCTTTCAGAAAAATTTGCCTGCTTCTGGGTTGGAAGGCGGATGGTGAACTGTTGATGCAGTCATAACAAAGGCCTTAGTCAATCGTCCTGGGAGCTTGGAAGCTGGGATGATGCTGCAAAGTTGTCTTGAACTGGGGCAAAGGGGTAGGATTTCCCATGTGATCTGGTCCTGGGATGGGGCCTTACCTTGATGAGACAGCTGGAGGAGGAGTGCTTCAGTCCTCCTAGGGAGGGTAGAGGGTGGTGGCAGCATTCACCATATGAGCCTTTCCTGACTTCCTGAGGGAGAGTTTGTTGCTCTCCTTTGGTCTCCCACAGTGTGAAGTTTCGGCCTAATTAGTCCTTTACATGCCAGTATCCGCCACTCAGCTGGGACCTACCAGGAACAAAAAAGGGTGTCCAATTTCCTTTTGTGCTCCTAGTGCCTAATGCAGAGTCTGGCATAAAGATTGGGCTCAGTAGATATTAACCAAATGAGGAAATACTCTCGCTTTTTATAAGACTGAAATATGGAAAATAATCTGTCTAGGCATTCACAGAATAAGTGGAAAGGCTTTTTAAGAGTCAGATATCTTGCAAACCAGACCTTTGTTTATTTTCATGAAATGGATGTGAATGGATGTATGACACTTGAATACAAGAAAAGTAGAATGTCCAATTTCAATCACACACTTGGATTTGGGAGAAATTCTCCCCCTGGCTTCATAAGCTGCCATATTAATGTTCCTAACACTTCCTGGCATGTGGTAGGAACAATATGGATTTCTCTGCTGGACTTTCATCAGCTTCATTTATCTCCACCTTCCAAACACGAAACTCACTATCTCCTGCCACTCTTCAGATGAGCCAACTTAACTCGCTTCCTCTGGACCTGAATCAGAAAAAGCTGTTAATTCTAGGACAAGGGATTCTAGACCCTGCTTACCATGAAGGGGAATATTACTTTATTATTCTTTGTATTGATTGAATCTATAGGAACAAAAAGCCAAGGTACTGACTAATTTCTCAATAGTGCTCTCTGTTAAAATTATCATCTCTGAATTGCTGGAAACATAAAGATAACATGTGAATTTTCAGTAACTATCACTCTTTAAAAGGTCCATAGCAAGACTGTCTCAAAAAAAAAAAAAAAAAAAAAAAAGACTGAATGCGGTGGCTCAAGCCTGTAATCCCAGCACTTTGGGAGGCCAAGACGGGCGGATCACGACGTCAGGAGATCGAGACCATCCTGGCTAACACGGTGAAACCCCGTCCCTACTAAAAACTACAAAAAACTAGCTGGGCAAGGTGGCGGGCGCCTGTAGTCCCAGTTACTCGGGAGGCTGAGGCAGGAGAATGGCGTTAACTCAGGAGGCGGAGCTTGCAGTGAGCTGAGATCCGGCCACTGCACTCCAGCCTGGGCGACAGAGCGAGACTCCGTCTCAAAAAAAAAAAAAAACAAAACAAAACAAAGAGATCTTCAGCTCCTGGAAAGCAGAGATCATTACTCATATTGTTTTTCAAAGTCTACAGTTCCTGTTATAGGGTGTTTTTCAGGACAATAACTTTTAGAATTAATTGATGGGAAGTAAATTCTTTGTGATAAGTCCAGCACTATAACACAGTATGGGTTAAAGTTTATGCTTTTCTCCACCAACAGTAGACCAACTGTACTTGATTCAGATATTTCCACATTCTGTAGACTTTTGGGAAAAGTTTACTGTTGGCATCATTTGAAGTTTCTACATGGTTGCTTTGCCAAGAGAAAGCTAATGGAGTGGGAATACAGAAAAAGAGAATAGTTTAATTTGACGGATAGCACACCTGGATTTCTAACTCTGGATGTAGATGGACAGCAATGAAACAGGGATCAGGAGGGACTCTGTTCTATTCTACTGACTCCATATTTTCTCACTGTACCCATTCCAAATACCTTTTGACTTCAGTGCATATGAGCTGTATTTTATATGCTTAAAATTTAATTGTGTATATTTTGAGTTTGACTATCATGATGCCTATAGTATTTTCTACTGCCACAGTATGAACTGTAGACATGCACTCTATTTCACAGAATCATATATCTTGGGGTAGATGTAAATTGGCTGTCCAATATTAAGTCTTCGGCTGTCTGTCCTTTGTGCCAGAAACTCCAGGGCATCCTCTGAATACAATGTGATTGTGTGTCAAGGCTACCAAACCATCTCCAGTACCTCTTTGAGAAGTGTCAACTCATTTTCTGTTATACTGTCATTTCCTAGGAAAATATCACTAATAATTTTACAGCCAAATTCTTTCTAACACTCTGTTTAAAGAGAAATGAATTTTGTCTTTATAGTTTTGCTTTTTCTGACATATTCATTGAACTATAATAAGTAAAAATTTAAAAAATGAATGGTCCAGCAACTTCTTTTTGTTAATTTTCTTCACCACCAGGAGACTAGACCAGGCAACAAGATAGACATGAACAAAGTTGAGGATTAGAGAGGGCAACTGGAGAGGCAGGACATTTCTGTACTCCTTTCTGAAGTAGTTTTATAGAAGAGAAAATTATTAGAATTTTGAGTGAATCACAGTGAAGCTATGCTATGTGTTTATGGTTGGGTTTTCAGAATCTACCGATCTGGTAAGAAGAAATACACAACTTTTTCAATTTCCCAGTTAGAATTTGACACTGCTTACAGGTCCTGGCCTCTTTTGATCTCTCCTAAACAATCCTTTGATAACAGTGACAGCCTATGAAGCCAAACTCACTTTTTCCGATCACCTCCTAGGTGAAAACAGAAATAGACTCTTTTTTCCAATTCCAGTTTGTATTTGTCTTGAGAAATTTAACACCAGCCAAATTAGTGGCATTTCTTACTTTGTTCGAAGCACACCCTTGCCCAGCACTCAGCCTTATCTGATTACAACAGACCACTCACAGTTACATAAGGTCGGGTTGATGTGTAATGCTCTCTCCCTGACACAAGCAGAGGAGAGGGAAATTGTAAGGACTTATTTCCGTTTAACTTTGGCAGCTTTAACTTCATGCTACTTCTGAATAAATAAAACAATTTTTTACTTCTGTTTGTTTTCCCTTTAGTTTCCTCCTTTTGTGGTTCTGGTTGTTTATGTTTGGTTTGCTTTCTTGTTTCCCTTGTTCTAGCTTTTTATTCACCTGTTTTCTTTTATTCCCCATAGCTCATTTCTTTTCTCCTCTCTGCACAGGCAACCATTCTAATACATTTAATGTGTATTTTTTAAAAAAGAGCTTATGTTCTTAAAAAATGTATATTGTAATTTGTAAGCATCTCTTTTCAATTTCTGCATTTGTTATTGTAATACAAGTCGCACTGTGTCTTACCCTTTGTTACCCAGCAGTGTTCTTTTAAGATCCACTCATGTTGCTCTGGGTATGTCTACTCCATTACTTCCAGCTGTCCATGGTACTCCTTGGTGTGTATCTGCCACCTTTACCTTTTCATTCATCCAAGATGTAACTAACTTCCTGCCACTGCAGTGAACATCCTTGTACGTGTTTTCTTCCAGAGTAGTGTGAGCATTTTGGAAAAAAATAGACCCAGGAATGGAATTGCTAAGTCATAGGACACGCCCGCGATTAATTTGACTAAATAGTGCCGCATTGCTGACAGCAGCCCTTGTCTACCTTCCTGCGAGCAATGTATGAGAGTTTTAAACACATACACACACACACACACACGCACACACACACACACACACACACCCTCTAACCAGAATTTACCTAAACTGGCTTCTAATTTTTGCCTTTTTTAGAAGTGTGATATAAAAGTAATGGCAGTTTTAATTTGCATTTCTTTGTCGATTTCATATGCTTTTTTTCTTACTTCTTCTGGGTTTTCCGTTCTGTAAGTTTTTATATATTTCACCCATTTTTCTCTTAAGATTGCTATTTTCTGGTTGATTTGAACGATTTCTTGTGTCAAAGTGTGTGTATACTGCTAGAAGAAAGAAGGGTAAGATTTACTTCTTTATAGCTTCCCACTCAAGGCCTGAGTAATTTTACCATTCATCAGTCATATGAAGTTATTTTTCAAAGATTTATTACAACTTATGAAAGCATGAGAGTTACCTTGATTTACTAAGAAATTGTAGATTATTTTCTTTTTAAATACCACCCACTTATCAGCAACTTGGAAATAGAAATGAAAATGGAGCCGTTGAGACTTTCTTTCTTAGGGCAAGTTCCTCCAATTATCAGAAGGTAAAAGGGAAAAAAAATGACATCCACTTCTACCTCTGTCATAATGCACCGCTGGGCTGCCCCCTAGTAATGGAAATGGGAGAAGCTCTTTCCAAGCATCCTCTCTGAAATTAGGTGTTGGTTCAACCTTACAACCGTATCTTTTGTGTCCAAACCCTCACATATATTTCTCCTAAGATCTGCCTGATGGGCTTAGTAATAACAGAGGAAATGGAACAAAATGTGAAAATAATGCTGGACCAGGACTATAGTATTGATTAAAGTTGCAGGATTGTTTTAAAAAAGCACTCAAATTGGGCCTTGTTTCAGTTTCCTGAACAATAAATGAAGAAACAAAACTGTATGGTGGCTATTGTCTTTTTTTTTTTGGATACGGAGTCTCGCTCTGGAGTGCAGTGGCCCGATGTAGACTCACTGCAAGCTCCGCCTCCTGGGTTCACACCATTCTCCTGCCTCAGCCTCCCGAGTAGCTGGGACTACAGGCGCCCGCCACCACGCCCGGCTAATTTTTTGTATTTTTAGTAGAGGCGGGGTTTCACCGTGTTAGCCAGGATGGTCTCGATCCCCTGACCTCGTGATCGGCCCTCCTCTGCCTCCCAAAGTGCTGGGATTACAGGCGTGAGCCCCCGCGCCCGGCCACTGTTGTCTTTTGGTTAAAAAAGAAAAAAACAAAAACCGCAAAACAAAACTATTAAAGTCTTCAAGCTGTTTTCAAGCTTACATGTGGCTCATCAGCAGAAGCCTTCAACATGAATTTTTCAAGGCAAGAATGGAATTAGTCATAAGGAAATTCCCAAAGAAAAGGAAAATTTTTTGTAGAAGGAGACTGTTGATCCAAAAATGAGGTATAAAATGAAATACTGAGGTGAATGTGCAAAATATTTATTAGGAAGCATTGAGAAATTGTTCCAGTATCCTTGCTAAAAAACATATAATGTATATGGAACTTTCCAGTATGTTCAGTAATAAGCCTTATATGATACTTCACTGTCACTGTGTTTGCAAGTCACAGTGTTAAGATCAGTCTGTTGGCTGCCTAGCTGAGTGGTTTTCCCAGGTTTGATAAGAAAGCAGTCTTACATACCAATAAGTTAACTCACTCTCTCATGCCACAACTGCCTCTGAACTGAGGCTACATTTGCATGCCATTAGGGTCACAGATCACATTCCCAGGGAATGAAAAAAATAAATCTGTCCAATTAGTAAATCCTATTCGCACCATAAATTATTCTTTATTTGCATGAGTTTGGAGTCGGAACATGGTGTTTGCAAAGCAAGGGCACTTTACATATTCTAAAATAAGAATAAAAAGTGACTAGGGAGATAAGAACAGTATGGTAAGAATTATATTTGTGTAACAAAATTAATTCAGGAAAGCTGTTGCATTTATAACCTAGAAGAGGTTGTCCTTTTCAGGGGAATTAAAATGGACTAAAATATACAGAACAGTTACTTGAAAACCTTCCAAACACATCTTTTATGTAGTGCTACAAAATATATTTATTTACTTAAACAAATGGCATTTCCAAATGAACAAAAGGATAAAATATCTTTAGTGAATGCTAGATGTTCATCTTATCAAAATGAAGCTCTGTACGGTGTCAGAAATAGCATTCAGATGAATGGATGTTTGATGTCTCCTATTTGCTCCTCCAGTCTTACTTTCTTCACTTCACCACCATATTGTTAACCTGGGGAGGCTGACGTGTATGGATTGTATTCACGGGCTCTCTTGTTTGTCTGCTATTGACTGAGTTAGCTAGAGAGCTCTGTCAGAGACTGGAGAAAGGAAGAGAACGTTTATGCTGTTAGCTCTTTCCCTGAGTAATGTCTTTATACTGTCAAGGTCCTTCCACAGAAGTTTACACCCCTTCTTGTGGTGACCCAATAAATAGACTTCTCCTTCCAGGCTCCAGTGGCCACTCCCTAACCTGGGCCTAAACAGATGAACTACTTTCGTGTTACTTTACTACTCCATGTGTTTCCACGCCTTTGTTGATAATTCTTTCATGATACCTTCTTTGAATTATTAGGTTTGTATTTGTCCATCTGTTTCCCATTGGGATCCAGATTTACTGAATTTGGAAGACAAATCTTGCCCCCGGCACCTTTTTAAATAATCTATGTCCATTTGGCCTATAATAAGACATCAAGAGTGAATTGTCAGGGAAATAACAGAGTGAGGAAATTAAATATTCTCATTATGCGCCAGGTACCACGAAACATTTTTTAATTACAAATCTGTACACCCAACCCAGAGGTATCTGTAAACTGGAATTTCTGAAAGGTAGAGAGCTTGGCTGGACTGGAGAATGATGCTCTCAGAAGCTTTCTCTTATCATTGGGAAGTACTGCCTGTGCAGCTCTGGCCAATCTGTGAGACTGATGGAAGTTATCTTCTTTTGGACATTTTTATCCATTCACCAATCATTTACTGCTCATGCAAGATATATAAACACCGTATGAGGTGCTACAGATTTGCAGCCGCAAAGTGCTGTACAACTAACTCATTGTCTCATTTTAATGTTGCAAAAATCCTCCCCATTTAACAGATGGAACAATTGAGTATGAAACAAATCATATGTTTTAACTATGCCTAAAATTACAGAGATAGTAATTGGTAGACTAAAGACTTGAAGTTATGTAGTCTGATGCAGTGTTTCACAGATTTCCACATATTACCTACGAATGAAAAAAAATTCTTCCTTTAGTCTATTAACAGAAGCAGGACACGCGCAGACACGTTTAATAGTCAACTTAGGGTGAACAAGCCAAGCGCGGTGGCTCACACCTGTAATCCTAGCAACTTGGGAGGCCAGAGCAAGAGGGTCCCTTGAGGCCAGGAGTTCAAGACCAGTCTGGGAAACACTG
This sequence comes from Rhinopithecus roxellana, assembly GCF_007565055.1. Lineage (NCBI taxonomy): Eukaryota > Metazoa > Chordata > Mammalia > Primates > Cercopithecidae > Rhinopithecus > Rhinopithecus roxellana. The sequence continues at coordinate 126,190,271 of NC_044558.1, read as the reverse complement.
CAAGTTCCTATCTCTGAAAAACAAACAACAACAACAACAAAATAAGGTGAACAAGTACCAAAGCAGAATTAGAGACAAAATGTGTTCACCTTTAGGGAATTTAGAGCACCTCTGGTGAGCCCAGTAGAACAGGGTTTTTAAAAAGGATGCTAGAGTCCGGGCGTGGTGGCTCATGCCTGTAATCCTAGCACTTTGCAAGGCCGAAGCGGGTGGATAACCTGAGGTCAGGAGTTCGAGACCAGCCTGGCCAACATGGTGAAAGCCTATCTCTACTAAAAATAGAAAAAATAACCAGGCCTGGTGGTGCATGTCTGTAATGTCAGCTACTTGGGAGACTGAGGCATGGGAATCACTTGAAACTGGGAAGCGGATGTTGCAGTGAGCCGAGATCCTGCCACAGCACTCCAGCCTGGGCGACAGAGTGAGACTCTGTCTCAAAAAAAAAAAAAAAAAGAAAAGATGCTGGAAAACATAGGGGTACTCAGGTCATGGAGGACATTAGACTGCTAAGCTAGGGAATTTGAAATGTACCCCTTACTTATTAGATACTTCTAAAAAGTGATCAGGATTGTGAGGAACATCAGTTAATAAGCAACTGAGGTTTATAAAGATTAATTTGGAAAAAATTCATAGAATAGGTTGGAGATTAAGAGAAAAAAATGAAAACAGATCAGTTAGAAAGCTTGATAAGTGAAAAATAACAAGGATTATTAAGGGGGCTAAGAGAATAAATTTTAAAAATTGCAAAATAGAAATAGACCCAATGATGAATTGAATTTTAATAAATGGATAATTAATAAGTGACAAAGGGAATAAATATGGAAAATGCTTTCTGTCAGGCCTCTGAGCCCAAGCCAAGCCATCGCATCCCCTGTGACTTGCACGTACACGCCCAGATGGCCTGAAGTAACTGAAGAATCACAAAAGAAGTGCAAGTGCCCTGCCTCACCTTAACTGATGACATTCCACCACAAAAGAAGTGAAAATGTCCGGTCCTTGCCTTAAGAGATGATACTATCTTGTGAAATTCCTTTTCCTGGCTCATCCTGGCTCAAAAACTCCCCCACTGAGCACCTTGTGACCCCCCACTCCTGCCCGCCAGAGAACAACCCCCCCTTTGACTGTAATTTTCCTTTACCTACCCAAATCCTATACTCTCTTTTCGGACTCAGCCCGCCTGCACCCAGGTGAGATAAACAGCCATGTTGCTCACACAAAGCCTGTTTGGTGTTCTCTTCACACAGACGCGCATGACACTTTCAAGGATAGAGACAAAGGAATCCAATGGTTTATTGGGTTTTATTTTATTTTGTGTTGTTTTATTTTATGATTTTGCTTTTTAAACTCTTTGATTGTAGGTTCCGTGGTACACATGCAGGTTTGTTACACAGGTATGTTTTGTGGCACAGGCGTTTGGTATACAGATTATTTAATCATTCTGCTAATAAGCATAGTACTCGATAGGTAATGTTTAAATCCTGTCCCTCCTCTGACCCTCACCCCTCAAGTAGGCCCCAGTGTCTGTTGTTCCTTTCTTCGTCCCCAGGTTTAGATCCCACTTATATGGGAGAAAATCTAGTATTTGGTTTTCTATTCTATGGGTTAGTTTGTTTATATTTCTATGGGTTAGTGTGTTTAGGATTATGGCCTCCAGCTCCATCCATGTTGCTGCAAAGGACATAATCTTGTTCTTTTCTATGGTTGTATACGGTATATATGTACCACATTTTCTTTATCCAGTCTACTGCTGATGGCCATTTAGGTTGATTCTATGACTTTGCTATTGTGAATAGTGTTGCAATGAACATATGCGTACATGTGTCTTTAAGGTAGAACAATTTATATTCATTTGAGTATATACGCAATAATGGGATTGAGGGGTTGAATGGTACTTCTGTTATAAATTTTTTCAGAAATCTCCAAACGACTTTCCACAAGGCTGGACTAATTTACATTCCCTTTGTGTGTTCCCTTTGGAAAACAAGTTAAGAATGCTTAAAGTCTTGACCTTGAGTTAATGGTAAGATAGTGCTTCTAAGAGCAGAAAATAAGAGAGAGTAATTTGTTTGAAGTGGGGGCGGGGGACAGGAAAGAAATAAGTGATTTGGATCTGGGAATGATGATTTTGGACATAGTTTGGCTTGGACCAGTAGACAATATTGGAAATGTATAATCATTGTCAGGAACTGGGGATAGGGGAAATGGAAAATTGTTCTTTAGTGGGTATAAAGTTTCTGTTATGCAAGATGAATAAGTTCTAGATGTCTGCTGTACAACATAGTACACATGGTTAACAATACCTTACTATGTGCTTTAAAAATATGTTAAGAAGATAGATCTCATGTCAAATGTTCTTACAAAAAAACCCCACAAATGAACATAAGGACATTTTTTGAGGTGTTGGATATGCTTAGTACCTTGGTTGTTATGGTATCACGGGTGTATGCATATGTCCAAATTCATCAAGATATATGCATAAATGTGTGAAATTTTTGTATCTCAATTATACCTAAATAAAGCTAAAAAAAACAAGAAGACAAAGAACTGAAGTTGGAGGAAGCCTGTGTTTGGCTGAGGGGTGGATGAGGAGATATGAAAGAAATAGTGGATGAGGAGATATGGAAGAAATTAGAGAAGAGATAAACTAAGATGCAGGCACAATTGAGGAAATAGGCTTTCAAGATAAAACCACGTTCCTGTGATAACTGAGAAAAGGTAATTGGAATGAATGATTGATTTTGAATGAATGAATGAATGAATTGATTGATATTGAATGAATAATTGATGAATATTTGTTCATCAATTATTCATGAATGAATAATTGATATTGAAACTTTTGACAATGGGTGTTAGTTATGCTCATGGACTAGAAGTCAGAGGGTAGACATGGCAAGGTATAGAGGGCATGAAATTTGAAGTGCGACAGGCCTGAGCTGGAATTTCAGTTTTGTCACTCACCAGCCATGTCAATTAGGCCATGTTACTTAAGAAATGATAAAGGCAGTATTACCACTGACCCCACAGGAGTTTGAGACCAGCCTGGACAACATGGTGAAACCCCATCTCTACAAAATATTACAAAAATTAGCCAGGTGTGACAGTGAATGCCTGTAGTCCCAGCTGCTTGGGAGGCTGAGGTAGGAGGATCTCTTGATCCCGGGAGATGGAGATTGTAGTGAGCCATGATTGTGCCACTGTACTCCAGCCTGGGTAACACAAATATAATTTTTACCATGTTTGAGATGCTATCTCAAACAAAACAAAACAAAACTAACACCCTGATGGATAAAGAGCCTGGGTGGCAAAAGATGAAGAATTTAGGATTCAATGCACAGGAGGAAAAGTTAGTCTTAGAAAGGAACATACACTTCTTTGGTGACTATTTGGAAGGAGAAGAGCATAGACATATTTTTATGTGCTTAGAAAGGAAGCAATAGCACTTTTGAAAGGATGTGTCTTCTTGGTGTAAGAACAAAGTTGTTTGCTATGTGAAGCAATGATGAAGAAGTGGAGCTTAGTAAAGTAGAAAAATTTGAAAGCATATCATAAAAAAGACTACAGATGTTAGTAGAAAAGAATAAATAGATCGCTCATCAGGAATGAAAGACAAGTGACGGAAGTAGAGTCAAGATAGATTTCACGATAATTTAGGAAAAGGTAGACGGGTAACCCATTTTCTAAGAATAGTAGTAAATCCCAGGGAGCTGCTTCAGTTATCCAAGTAGAGGGGCCAGAATCTAAGATATATCATGATGAGAAGATTGAGAAGAAGGTAAGATAAATCAATAACATGGCCAAAAATTGGCTGAGTGGCAGTGAACTGAAATCACTTTTCATATCGACTCACTAAAATTTAATCTACTATGGAGAGGGCCTTTATGAGCTTTTGAACATCCAAAGAGTTGAATAGGAGCTCTATTTGATTATTCCCAGTAATGCATGATATGTAGAAGGGAGTAGCTAGGTCTTGTAAAAAGTGATAAAAGTGCAAACAAAGAGGAAACGATGAAGCATGCTTTAATCTCAAGGCACTCATGAAGCCAGGGCATGTTCCAGAGCAGCAGGGATGCACCCTAACATGCAGGCATGTTGAAAGATGTAAGTCTCCTCATGGACCACTGCTTGAGTAGAACATGATATGGTCATTCCTTTAGTGCTCTGAACCAGCCTTCAAGAGTAGAAAATCTTTGACAGAGAATCATGTAAAATATAATCAATGTAAAATGAAAAGAAATGTATGACTTTTGAAGAACTTGATTTTCTTAAACTTGATAGAGGAGAAATTTCCTACCTTTTGGAGTCAGAAAAAAGCAAAGGTTTTCATCACAGCAGAAGACTAATGGCAGTTTCTGAATGGAATGAACTGCCTTGGAGTAAGGGGTGACAACACCAGCACTGGGAATCTGCGGTGGGCTGCATGCCTCCTAAGGGACAGCAGGTGTTGGTGGGTTACAAAACCTTAAGGCCAGTTAAACCTACTGTGCTTCCTATCTTTGTTAATCTTATTCATTTGTTCATTCATTCATTCATTTGAGTACTTACCATATGACAGGCAATAATGGACTAGGTACTTGAGATTGACAAGATCATCATTCTGATGGAGCTTGTACTCCTGTTGGGAGTGGGATTTGAGGGACAGAACACAGTGACTCCTCAATCTGAAATATTTTTTATGTGTGGATATGCCTAGGCATGTGTGTATGTATGTGTTTTGAGTGTAGGCCTAAGTGTATGTGTGTGTGTGCGTGTGTGTGTGAGAGAGACAGAAAAGAGAAAGAGAGAGAGAGGTCAGAGAGAAAGATAAGAAGAGAGGACAGAGAGAGAGAGACGGTACAGGGAACAGGTAGTGACTGTGCATTTCCTTGGCTCTGCCAATTTCCATACAAGGAAAATAACTACCAAATTAAATATGCTTGTGGGACTACTCTTGACGTAATGAAGTATAAGTTCATGAAATAACGTTTCCTGTTTTGTATTGTCTAAGGTTTACTTGTTGCTTATCAAAAAAAAAAAGAAAATGATATTATATTGTCAAGATTACTGTGCTGAGCTAGATACTCTCTTAATGCTACTAATGGGATGATAAATTTGTCAAAATCTTTATGGAAAGCAATTTGGCAATATATATTAACTATTAATATGTTCATGTCTTTTTAATATGCGGTTTTAAGGAATTTATCTCAAGGAGAATAACCTATGATATGGACAAACAAATGTTCATCATAGCATCGTTAATAACAGAGATAAAATGCTAAAAATTTAAATTATATATGAATAGAGAAATGATTTGTCTTGTTATGGACATCTACAGTATGAATATTATGTAAATAATTAAAATTATGTGCTCAAGGAGTTTTTAATGACATGGGGCAATGTTTATGATATATATGTTATAAAAAAAGAACAAGATACAAATTTTTGTATTTTGTCTATTCTTAATATTTAAAGCAGTTCTATAAAATTAGACAGAAGAAAATGGGCCACAATGCTTTATGCTTTAAGCATTTTCCACAATTTTGTGCATGTGACTTTTATATTCAGAATTATCAACAAATTTTTTTTTAAAAAACCCTATGTTAAAGCAGGAGCCAAATGCCTCTGTAATTATCCCACAAACCATTGGGTCCTAATCTGCAATGATCTGGAAAATCAACTCTTACAATATAACCATTATATCAATTCAAATTTTTGCTTACGGATTCACCAGATGGCTGTATTTTAGTGCTATGGGAGCAACTCTTTTCTGCTTTTCTTTAAAAAGTTTGTTTTTACCTTTTTACATGGCAAGGCCCGTCCTTGGTCTGTGCATAGTAAATGCAGTAAAGTGGTAGCAATGGCCTTCATGGGGCTATGGTTTTGTGGGAAATGATTTTAATTAAGTAGAGAGAAAGCACAGGACATGCTATTTTAAGATTAGGGAACATTTCTTAAAATGTGGCCCTGAAATCTTTTGCATCAGAGTAACCTCCAATACTTGCTAAAATACAGATTTCTCAGTCTACTAAATCAGAATCCTAGGATGGGCCCTGGTAAAGTATATTTTTAAAGATAAGCCCCAGGTTATTCTCCTGAGATTCTCGAAGAACCACCAGCTGGGGAGGTTAGGTTTAGAAATTCTTGTATGGGATCTGTCGCTCCAATGTTAATAAGTAAAATTAGAAGTGTTTTTTGATTGCATAAACCCAAAATACAAAACACTTTGCTTCTTAGATAAATCAGAATTGGAGGATGGGGCCTACCTACTCCTCTACTGTAATCTTGTTAAAGAGGTGTACCTTTGGCATTTATTGAAAGAGCAGATACCAATGGACAGTAACATTGCTAGGAATAGTGGTAGGATGAGTGTATAGGTGATTTGCTCTGGCTAGAAAACAGCTGTCACAGGTTCCATTTCTTCTGGGGTATCCTTTAAGATGGAATACTTGGCAAAATCAATGTACATCAGAGTCCATAAATCATAATGAAATAGGCTTCCATGGGGAACTGTTGTACCCTGAAGCATGAGTGCTAAGTCAGATATGCTTGCCACTATGTGGTATGGTCTGATTGTTTGTGTCCCCCAAAGTTTATATGTTGAAACTGAGTGCCCAAGGTGGTGGTATTAGGAGGTGAGGACTTTGGGAGGTGATTGGCCAGGAGAGTGGAGCCCTCATGAATGATATTAATGCCATTAAAAGAAGTTCTACAGAGCTGCTATGTCCCTTTTACCATGTAAGGTCGCAGTTAGAAAATCCTATCTATAAGGAAACATGCCTTTACTAGGCACTGAATCTGCTGGCACCTTGGTCTCGGGCTTTGCAGCCTCCATAACTGTGAGCAATAAATTCCTGTTATTTATAAGTTACTCAATGTATGGTATTTTGTTATAGCAGCACAAATGAACTGTGATACTATGTGTCTGGAAGATGTAAACAACTTGAGAACTTAGGTTTTTCTTAGGTACAATGGAGATAATACTAGTACCAGATTAGTGATGAAAAATGTTATGCAAAATATTTAGCACAAGCCATGTTATGTAGTAAGTACTTATAAGTGTTTACAGTGATGACTTCACAAGAGCTTAGCTGTAAAAGTTTGGGAAGTCAGGTTTTTCTAGTTGGCTTGGAAGACCATGTTAGTTATCAGACAAGCCAGGGATTTTGAGTTACCCCAATTCTTGAGGGGAAGGAAGTAGAGTGGAAGAGGATCCAAAATTACTAATAGTCCTTCATGTGAGCTAGATTTTTGATATCTGTTGGTTTCGTGGAAAATCCAAACCTAATGTCATTTATTGAAATTCACCCTCTCGTGGATGGTCCAGTACTGAATTGAGCTATGTAAAATATCATTTGTGGAGTGATATTCATCTGTGTACCTTTTCAGTTCAAAACAAAGTCAAAAGTCTCTCTCTCTCACACACACACACACACACACACACACACACACACACACACACACACAGTCTTAACCCTGGCCACCTCTCTATTATTTCTGGAATCCCATATTCTATACAACTATTTTAGTTTCTAACAATTGTCTTGGTTTTTATGATGGTCACCACCATGAAACACAGTTACTTTACACTTTCTTGCATTATTCATAAATATTCCCCAAGTAAAATTACTTGTTACACTTTTCCCATTTAAATTTGCATTGGCTAAGTAAGAGACATTTCTACAGATTGTTCAATTTTAGGAAAATAACCATTCCCCAGAAACATAAACAAGTCAAATCAAGATAGTTACCAGGAGCAATTCTTTATATTATCCAGTTGCACAACACACTTCTTGAATAAATGACATATCCTAATTTAGGATACATCACCAGATTCAAGTCAGAGAGTATCCTCTGCCAGTCAATAAGAGTGCGGGTCACTGGAAGATCCCTTCGTAGAATTTTTCTCAGGGCTTCATTGGATAACTCCTGTAATTCTTCCAAGACTGCAGCTTGAAATTTGTTCTCTTGCTCTTCCACAAGCCTTGCAAAACTTAGAGCCAGTTGAGCTTGGTTAACTATTTCCAAGCTTTCTTTCAGGTCCTTGGATATTTCAATATGAAGGTTGACACACCTGAAGAAGTGAGCTTGCACAAATATTCTTCCTGTTACTTGGGTTAGAAATGGGTTAACCTGGAAAATCCATTTAGATTTCCAAAGTCCATTCCAGCACTCTCCTGTTTCATAGTTGTGATCTTCAATGCAAGCTATCAAGTATTCCTTACTTTTGACAGTTTTTCTCAGCACGTTGCAATTTCCTTTTGGATAGTGGTCATTCACATACAGTTTTAAGGCGCACAGAACAACAACTCTCAGATATTCTGTCTCATTCCGAATGACACCGTGACTTTGGATGTCTTTCAGCTGATTTTGAAGCAGGTCATATTTGAAAGAAAGTTTGCTTTGATGGTCAAAAAATCGGTAGTCGCCCATTACATTGTGGTGAGACAAGAGTACTGGATTTCCATCGATGCAGAGTGGTATAGAATATTTTTGGCAATGTTGGTGGCCTGCACACTCACCTTGATGGTGCATAAGTTTTTCATCACGGATAAGCAGACAGAGATCATCAAAGGCATTTACAAATTCCCCTGGAGGTGCCTGTAATAACAGTCTGCGAATTACTCTTTCCTTGTCCTTCCTGCTCAGCACGCTAAGTGTCATGTTTGGGTGTAACAGAAGCAAAGCTTCTGAAATGAAGAGTGCTCAAAGGATAAGAAAACATTCCATGAGACACCTTTCCCATCAAGGTGTTAACATTCAAGCTGAAAGTTATTGTGTTTACCCATGAAAGGAGGCAGTCTAGCAAGGTCTGAGCCTCCTGATGAGGTCATAAGAAGCTTTCCTTGTGAAGTGTGGAACCTCTGATGATATCACAATGGGTATTCAGACCAAAAGGAAAAAATGACCGTCACCTGACAGTGTGGTGCCCAGCCAACCAGCTATACCTATTTTGAAGATTTTAAGAACTTACCTCCTGAACAGTCTTCTTCGAAAGTGGTGTGTCTCTGTGTGCATTATATGTTGTCGGGGATCTAGAGAAGCAGCCCAAAGTTTCAAGAGTGACAGCACTTTGCAACTTCAGGAATCACAATGGTGTTGATTTATACTCAGGCTCTCAGAGTAGCTGCCCAAACCCACTGGAAGCACATTACATTGTGATGAAATGTTTGAGGGGTTTAAACAAAATAGTAAAACATAAAATGAGATACAATGGCAGTTCATGGAAAAATGCCAGACATCAGGGAGAGATGCGTTTTCAAATATTGTGGGTTTGGAGATGGTCAGGATGTAAGAAGCCAAACAGTTTCAAGGGCAGGGTAGTGCAGGTACCACATCTTGCTTACTATTTCTATGGTGAAGTGCGAGTCAGCTTCAAAGAACAAAGGCAACAAACCACTGTGTGTTCTCTGCTTTCTCCCTAGAAAAGTGGTAACAGCTGAGGAGTATCAAGAAATTATTTTCTGCAAAGGGGCAGAGTTAATTGTATTTGGAACCCGTAACAGCACCTATTGGGGAACGACTTCTAAGTGAGGAGAAACGGCTCTACAGGTCATGAAACTATGGAAATGAGATATCCATTGAGACCTTCTTTCTGCCCCTCTTCTTTCTCCTGATTATCCTCTTTACTTGATGCTGTTATTCTTTTCGAAGAGTTCTGAATTTAAATCCTCTTCATTTAAGCTGAACTGCTTGTTCCATGTCTGTTCTGAGCTTTTCTAACTTTCCTTACATTCTGGTATCTTTTTCTTATAAGAAAATGAGCTTTATTCTATTAAGTCATAACTATTACATTTAAGGAGATCTCATTAATTCATTTTAACATCTGAAACTGAGTAGTTTTGCACAATTTTTACCTACACCTTTTATAATTTTAGTGATAATTGTCATTATCTCATTTTGATCTTAGTTTTTCAAATGGAAGTGTCCTAACTTTTATAGTTTATCTATGATAAGTAAGCTTTTTAAATTTTTTTTTTGTTTTCTCTTTCATACCAAATATATACTTACCATGGTAGTTTTGATGCTTTTTATGGTACTTAAAATGTTACTGTCTTGAGTGTGTGTATAGCTGGGCATTTGACTAATGTACTAATAATAACTTTATCAGTCATGGTTACTATTTATTGAAAACTAAGTAGCAGAAACTGTGTTTGGTGACATATTAGGAATTCATCTAATGCTTCCACCTTCCTTAAGATTCAGGGTTAAGTTGATCACCTTTCTGGATTAGAGAACTAAAACAGAGAGATCAGGTGAGAGATGACCTTGAAGTCTGGTTGCCTCCCAACTTCAGGCCTTCAAGCAATAGATTGTAATAATGTTTTAATGTATTTTCTAAGTAATGACTTTAATTCTCAAATTTTAACTTTAATTCTTTTCTTGTATTTTTATTGTGCTATATACCCTTTCATACCTTTACTATAGCATAGTAACTACTTAATTTTTTTAAAAAAAATTATTTATCAAACAATTATCCTATAATTTACTGTAAGCATATTCTTTAAAAATAAAAATAAGTACAGTAAATCAAATGTTTCTTTAGGAATTTTAAATACTCAGTGCCTTTCTACGAGAATTTCCTTAACTTTTTGTGCTTTCTACATGGTTTTTGTCGAAGATTCAGGATGACTTTAGAGGTGGAAAAATTAACCTAGAAAAAACTCAGAGGTTACTTGAAAAATTAGATATTCGGTGCAGTTATATTCATGTGAAACAGATTTTTAAGGTAAGATGATATCCACCCCCTGCCTATCCTATCCTAGGAGGAACTTAATCCAATGTGAGTAAATGTCATATAAAGGTTAGTCTCTTAAGAAGAAAAACAATTAATTATACTAACTATATTTACAATCAAGATGGAGAGCATTTCGGTAGAAGGTAAAATTAGTTGTTGAGAAAATCTGAAATAATACCAGGAAATCAGTTTAGAATAATTTCCTGAGAATACAGAAATGCTAGCATTAAACCTAGGATTGGATGTCTAACTACATCAAAATAATAATGGTAACTGTATTAGATGTTAGTGATTTATAGAATCAGTGGTGAATAAGCCCAAATTTAGCAGAAGGGAGGAAATAATACAGATTAGCACAGAAATAACTAAAATGGAAAAGAAAAAATAGAAGAAATTGAGGAAATCGAAACTTGTTTTTTTGAAAAGTTAAATAAAATTGACAAATACTTAGAGTATGAAAAAAAGAGAGAGGACTCAAATAAATAAAATCAGAAATGAAAGTGGAGACATTACAACAGATCTCACAAAAATGAAAAACACATAGGGACTGTTATGAGCAATCATATACCATAAATTTGGACAATCTAGAAAAAAAAGAGAAATTTAAAGAAACATACAACCCATCAAGACTAAACCAAGAAGAACTAGAAAGGTTAAAGAGACCAATAACAAAAAGGAAACTGAGAGGCTGAGTGCAGTGATTAATGCCTGTAATCTCAGTGCTTTGAGAGGCCAAGGTGAGAGGATCACTTGGGGCTAGGAGTTTGAGATCAGCCTGGGCAGCATAGTGACACCCTATTTGAAGACTTAATCAGTAATCAAAAACTACCCAACGAAGAAAAGTCCAGGACCAAATGACTTCACAGATGAATTCTACCAAAGATTTCAAGAAGAATTAATACCAATCCTTCTGAAATGCTTCTAAAAAATTGAAAAGGGAACACTTCCAGTTTTATTTATAAGGTCAACATCATCCTGATACCAAAGTGGAACAAATACACCACAAAAAAACAAAACTTTAGGCCAATATTCCTGATGAACATAGATACAAAATTGCCCCATAAAATAGTTGCAAACCAAATTTATAGCACTCTGAAAGGATCATATTCCATGACCAAATAATATGTGTCCCTGGCAGGCAAGGATGGCTCAACATGCAGAAATCAATCAATGTGATACACCACCTTAACAGAATGGAGTATAAAAATCACATGATTATCTAAAAAATATAGAAAAAGCATTTGACAAAATTTAACTCCCTTTCATGATAACTCTCAATAAATTAAGTATAAAAGGAACTTGACATAATAAAGTCCACATATGAAAAGCCTACAGCTAATATCATATAAAATAAACTGAAAAAAATTTTTCTAAGATCTAGGAAAAGGCAAGGATGCCCACTCTCACCACTTCTGCTCAAGATGGTACTGGAAATCCTAGCCAAAGTAATTAGTCAAGAAATGAAAATAAAAGGCAATTAAGTTAGAATGGCAGAAGCAAAATTATCTCTATTCACTGATGGCACAACCTTACATGTAGAAACTTCTGAAGATTTTGTCAACAAACAACCAGAAGGCCAGGCGTTGTGGCTCATGCCTGTGATCATAGCACTTTGGGAGGCTGAGGTGGGTGGATCACCTGAGGTCAGGAGTTCAAGGCCAGCCTGGCCAGCATGGTGAAACCCCATCTCTACTAAAAATACAAAAATTAGCCAGGCTTGGTGGTGCATGCCTGTAATTCCAGTTACTCAGGAGGCTGAGTCATGAGACTTGCTTGAACCTGGGAGGCAGAGGTTTCAGTGAGCTGAGATTGTGCCACTGCACTTCAGCCTGGGCAACAGAGCGAGAGTCCTCAAAACAAAAAACAAAACAACAACAACAAAAACAACTACTAGAACTATTAAATTCAGTAAAGTTGCAAGATACAAAATTAGTATATAAAAATTTGTTGCATTTCAGTTCATTAACTCTGAACCATCCAAAAAGAAATCAAGAACACATTTTCACTTACATTAGCATTAAAAAATATAAGGTGCTTAAGAATAAATTTAACCAAGGAAGTGAAAAAGTGGCACACCAAAACTGTAAACCATTGATGAAACAAACTTTAAAAGTTACAAATAAACAGAAAAACATCCCATGTTAATATATCCATACTACCCAAGGTGATCTACAGATTCAATGTAATCCCTGCTAAAATCCCAATGACATTTTTGTTTTTATAGGAACAGAAGAAACAATCCTAAAATTCCTATTGGAACCAAAAAAGACCCCAAATAACCAAAACCAATCTTTAAAAAAGAAATATAAAGGTGGAGTCATCACAATTTTTGGTTTCCAAATCTATTTAAAGTACTGTAGTAATTGAGGCAGTATAGTAGGGGCATAAAAACAAACATATAGACCAATGGAACAGAATAGAGGGCCCAGAAATAAACCCCTTCATATATAGTCAACTGATCTTCTGCAAAGGTACTAAAATACACAGTGGGGAAAGGATAGTCTCTTCAATAAATGGCACTGGGAAAACTAGATATTTACATGTAAAAAATGAAATTGGACTCTGACCTTATCCCATACTCAAAAATCAACTCAAAGTCCATTAAAGACTTAAACTTAAGACCTCAAACTATGAAACTCATAGAAGAAAATAGGAAAAAAGCTTTTTGACATTGGGCTTGGCAATAATTTCTTAGATATGACTCCAAAGGGATAGTAACAAAGACAGGTAACAAAAACTTGTCTAAAAATAGAACAGCGGGATTACGTGAAACAAAGTGGCTATTGCCCAACAAAGGAAATAATCACAAAAATGTAAAGGCAATTTACAGAATAAAAGAAAATATTTGCAAACCACATATCTATCTGACAAAGGAATAGTATCCAACATTGAATCCCACAACTCAATAGAATAAAAACCCCAAGTAACCTGATTAGAAAACGTGCAAAGGGATTGTATACACATTTCCCTAAAGAAGCTATACAAATGGCCATCAGGTATATGAATAGGTGCTCAACATCACTAATCATCACGGAAATACAAATCAAGCCACATGAGATATCACCTCGTACCTGTTAGAATGATTATTATAAAAAGTATAATAGAAAAGTGTTGGCAGGAATGTGGAGAAAAGGGAACTCTTATATCCTATTGGGGTGAATGCAAACTGGTACAACTGCTGTGGAAAACAATATAGAGGTTCCACAAAAATTGAAAATAGAGCTGCCATAAAATCCAGCAATCCCATTTCTGGGAATATACCCAAAGGAATTGAAATCAAGAGATATTTGTACTCCCATATATATTGCAGCATTTTACAATAGCCAAGATATGCAAGCAATCTAACTGTCCATTATGAATGGAGAAAATATAGTATGTGCCTACAATGAAATATTACTCATCCCGAAAAAATAAAGAATGTCTTGTTATTTGTGACTACATAGGTAAAACTAGAAGACATTATATTAAAGGAAATAAGTCAGACACAGAAGGACAAATAGTGCATGACACCACTTATGTGAGGGATCTAAAACTGTCAAACTCATAGAAGGAGAGAGTTGAATGATAGTTACTGGGGCTGGGGGAGGGGAAAACAAGGAAGTGTTAGTCAAAGGGTATAGTTTCTGTTATACAACACAAATAAGTCCCAGCGTGCTACTGAACAGCATTGTACCCATGATAAATAACACTGTGTTGCATATTTAAAAGTGTAAGAGGGTAGATCTTAGATTGAGTATTCTTATCACACACAAAAGTAATAAAAAGGGTCCAGATGCAGTGGCTCATGCCTGTAATTCCAGTACTTTGGGAAGCTGAGGTGGGCAGATCGCCTGAGCTCATGAGTTTGAGACCAGTCTGTACAACATGGTAAAACCTCGTCTCTACAAAAAGTACAAAATATTAGCTGGACCTGGTGGTATGTGCCTGTGGGCCCAGCTCCTTGGGAGGCTGAGGTGGAGGGATTCTTTGAGCTCAGGAGATAGAGGCTGCAGTGAGCTGTGATGGCGCCGCTGCACTCTAGCCTGGGTGACAAAGCGAGACCCTATGGGGAAAAAATAATAAAGAGGAGGAAACTTTTGGAAGGAATGGATATGTTTGTGGCATAGATTGTGTTGATAACTTCATGGCTGTATACTTATCTCCAAACTCATCAAGTTGTATACATTAAATATGTATACTTTCTGTATGTCAATTATACCTCCATAAGTTGATTTAAAAAATCAAGAAGGAATATATAATCTGAAAACATGTTACTTCACTTATTCCCCAAGAGAAAATCATCCAAAAATTATCTTTGTTTGAAGAACTAGTAGGAGGGAAACCTGGCTCAATTCTGTCACTAGATGACAGAAGGAAGGATCATTAACAAAATTAGGAAAAGCCATGTTAGCTGAGTTTTGTACTAGGAAGATGTCAAATTTCTTGGAGAATCAGGTAAGAAATCTAGACTGACCAATCCAGATCATTAGGAACATTAAAATCCTGCGTATGATTTTGTTTTTTGAAAGTGAGTACTCAGTTGACACAATCTGTGTTGAAGTTGTTATTGGTTACACAAACTGGAAAAGATCTGACATTTTACCCTCCTTGCAAGCTAACAAGTTGGCCTGATGTAGCTCCATGGAAGTTGGTGAAAGCAGGCTTGTGGGTCAAAAAAAAAAAAAAAAAAAAAAAAGACAGCTTATTACTACTCACAGAAATGACAGTTGTCAGGGTATTAGCATTTTGATGTTATTTCCCCAAGCCCCAGTTTTTGAAGTGTGGTATGAAGAGGAACAAGTGACGCACAGTGGGTTGGGTTATAGAACAGTTACCTTAAGGTTAAGGAACTCGGGTCTTTTATGGTGGGGAGTAGGCCTACCTGATCTTTGCCCTGTAGACTGTCATTATCATTATTATAGCAAACAATAAACACAACTGCTTTTTTTCTCTGGAAGGAGACACTATCTTTACCAAAGCTGTTGGCTATACAAATGTCCTTGAAAATCTAGTATGGAAGAAAAGCAATCAATACCTCTGCTCGGAAACACATAGAAACACAAGAGACCTATGGAGAATTGTCTTCCAACAACCACTTCTCTCAATAAGATTTAGCCCTCAAGTTTACAAACCACAAAGAGGAGGTTAAAAAAGAAAAGTTGTGCTTCTCAGGACACCCCAGTGAAAACAAAAGTTGCAGAAATGTTTCTCTGAATCCAAGCAGTGCATGTGGCCATAAGGTATCAGAATTTTAATCAATTCATGACTAATACCACATTCAAAGAACACAAATTTTTATGAAAATCTTTACGTGCAGGATTTTTCCTCGGGTAGTATCTTCCAAAGGGAGAAAAGCTATTGCTTCCCGATTTAATAAAATTTACATTAAAGACAAAATAAAAATAGTAATATATTGAAATCTGTATCACATGTGAAATGTTGTAAATATTATTCAGTGATTATCAGGTTTCTTTATGTTATCTTCAGGGCAGAGATATCTGAAGTGAAATTTAGTAAAATACATGCCATATTTAAAAGCATAACATAGAATGCTCGACCACTGTAAAAGTACAGAAATGGCTCACTAATTGAAAGGTATGATTATGGACATGAGC
Organism: Rhinopithecus roxellana; assembly: GCF_007565055.1. NCBI lineage: Eukaryota > Metazoa > Chordata > Mammalia > Primates > Cercopithecidae > Rhinopithecus > Rhinopithecus roxellana. The sequence continues at coordinate 126,173,966 of NC_044558.1, read as the reverse complement.
AGGCCTGAAGGTCTATTGTTTTGCAAAGCCTTTTTGGAGTGGCTATGAAAATAATATTAATTATAAAAATTAGAGAGGCAGGGTTTTCTAAGAATACTTCAAAAACCTCCTTAAAATAACTGTAAGCACTTTAGAAGCATAAATTACATATAAACAAGGCTGATAATCATGATAAACTATTCTTATCTATTAACATAATTCTAGAACCACTAATTTAAAACTTTATCACCTTAGGCTAAATTGCCATGTATGCATTAACATGTTGATTAAGTAGAATCCTTAGGGAAGGTGTATTGGTTAACTGTCTTTTATGGATAGTTGAGGATTAAGCTTACACATTCAACTCACTTGCTTCAACTCTTGTTGCTAATTTTTTCTCACTTTATGGATGCACCTTTTCCCAGAGTAAATAAAATGAGTCCTAATCAATCTTTGGTGATCAAAATCTTCTAGTGTCTCAGAGCACTAGAGATTCTTGGCTCAAAGACATCCTAGCTGTTTACTATTTGGCAAGTTAAAAGTCTCTCTGAGCAAATTTTGTAATCTGTAGAATGGGACTACTAACATAGCTATCTCACATGATTGCTGTGGATATTAAATAAGATATTATGTATGAATGTACCTAGTACCAGGCATGAACAAAGTAGGTGCTCAGTAAATATATGTAGACGCTACATCAATTAAGCATACACAATTGAATTACATTTGTTCATTTTCTAAGTAGCTGACGTAAATTCTGACATGAGTTTATTTTCTTACAAGGTGACATTTTATTATAAATTTGAGTAAAGAAAATAAAACTTTATGATCTTGGCAATATATTCTAAACTTCTTTCTACAAGATTAATTATTGATTCATGGTTTGAGCAGCAATTCTCTAAGATTTTTAAAACTGCTTTACTAAAAAAGAGTATCGCTTTTATCATGCAGTAGTGTTTACAGCATTTAAAATATTTTGTAGGAAATATATGTTATTTCCATACATAGTATGAGTGTTGGATTACACTTTTGATTGTTGGCTGAGTAAGAAATAGTATCCTTTGTAATTTCAGGAATTTTTTTTATAGGATTTGCCCTGAGTCTTCCAAATCTCCAAGGAATTAATAGCCACTATTAAATCTATAGTATGTGCTGACACTCTGTAGGAAACTGTGAATTGTAAAAAGTGAATAAAATGTTATCTCTCTTTTAAGGGCAGAAAAAGGAATGCAGAAATTAGTTTTATAAGTAGCTTATAATATATCTCATCGGTAATACTAACAGGGAATCTGAGAGGAGACTCTATTTAATTTGGGCTTTTATACAAGATGCCATGATGGAAGTGGCATTCTTGTTGGACCTTAAATAAGAAGCAGTATGTATGGAGTATGTGGAAAGAGTGCAGGGAGAATAAAAAGTAATCAAATATGACTGGAGTACCGGATGCATGAAAGGAAGTGGTAAGAAATAGTTGCAAATGACAGTTATAGCCAGACGATGGAAACCTTGAACGGTAGACCATGGAAATTATACTTCCTTTTGTAGGCAAGGGCTACTCACTGAAAATGCTTGAGTAAAGAAATACTACATATTTTAGGATAAATAACACAGCACTAGTTAGAATGGATTGGAAGCTAGTGTTCAGAGAGAGAGAGAAATTATTTCTCTACTGATTCTGCTCTACAAATCTGCTACCTGGAATCAACTCAGCCCCTTATATTCTGTTTGGTTCTACCTCAAGTTTATGGTTTCTTACCTTAGTTGGTCCTCCACAATGTAAACTTTTAAAAAGTCTCACCTAAAAAATACATAGCACCATATTCTCTTCTAATGTTACATTATCTGTTTTAACAGATAAACCAAAAGAATCCTTTACATTTCTTTCTCCACTTGTTCAATGATCCATTGCAATCCGTTTTGCTTTCATACCTATCTTGAAGATCTTTTTAGGTCAAAAATGTTAAATCCACTGGTTAGCCTCTCTATGCCTTTCACTTATCCCTCTTTTTAAAAAATTTCCTTGTTCTAACTTCTATGACATCATTCTCTCCCAATTTTCTCTTAAAATTTGTGACCAGTCCTTCTCCTTCTGTCCTGTGACTATTCCTTCTACTCTCCTCTTAAAGTTGAGCTCTTTATATCCTTTATTTTTACATTACAAACTTTTCCTGAGCTGTCTTATTGACTCTCAATGGCTACTTCCTAAATAGGAACAAGTTCCAGGTTTTCTATCCTGAACTTCAAAGACATGTAAATGGCACCATTTATTCATCATCTGCCATAATGTAGGCACTGATTAGGTTTTGCACTCATTTTATTAAAAACATACAAGGAAGTTATTGTTATCTTCTTTTTACACATAAGGATATTGAGCACAAGAATGTTGATATAATTTCTTCATATCTCACATAACAATAGAAACTCATGTCTGGGTCCGTCTAACTCCAAAGTTATTATTGTACTTTCTTCTATAGCGTATTGTTTTCCTCTATCCCTAACCCACAACCATTTGCCTACTGGCTGTCTCTGCTTAGATGTTGTCTCAGATGTACTTCAAATTTAATATGTTTAAAGTGAAACTCGTCTTTCCCTTTTAAACTGTCTTTCTTCCTCTATTTCTTTGCTTGGTGATAGCAGCACCTTTCTCTCAGTTATCTAAGCAGAAATTGAAGAGATTTTCAGATTCTTCTTCTGACCCTATCTTTTTAGGTCCATATACTTGCTACACACCATGTCAATTGTCTTGAACTACTTACTACCTATTGTGGTCCTCAGACCAGAAATGAAGCTGATTGCATTTCAACAAGTCCCAAGGTGACTCATATGTACATCAAAGTTGGAAAAACACTACAGATCGGTTTGTTTTAAATCCCAACATCTACCTTCTACACTGCGGCCAGAGTAATCTTTCTAGAATAAAAATCTATGCGATTTCTCTCTTAAAACTAATCAGTAACTCTTTATTCTTTCCAAAGAAGTCTAAGTTTCTCACTGTGGCTTCCGAGGACCCCTGGGATTCAGCCGTGCCTCCTGCCTTATCTGCTCCTGCAGCTTCACTAACATTCTCTCCAATTACACTCTTCTGTTTTGTACTTTGTACCTTCATTTGCTCTGATCTTAACAAATAGAATTAGCCCCTTTCCTCTCTAATTTCAGGCAAATATCTTCCTTCTCATCTCTGAAGACTTAGCTCCAGGATCACTTTTTCTGTAAAGATTCTCCTTTGACACTCCAGGAAGAATTGTCCAACTTTCCTTATTGTGTCTATTATCTATAAAATTTATTTTATTTTTAAAACTAAAAAAAAATTAGAGACAAAGTCTTGCTCTGTCACCCAAGCCAGAGTACAGTGCTGTGATTATAGCTCACTCTAGCCCTGGACTCCTGGGCTCAATGGATCCTCCTGCCTCGACAGGCATGCACCAATGCACTTGGCTAATTTTTTTTTTTTTTTTTTTTTGTTTACATTTAGAGACAGGGTCTCACTATGTTGCCTAGGGTGGTCTCAAACTCTTGACCTCAAGTGCTCCTCCCACCTTGACTTCCCAAAGCTTGAGGATTACAGGTGTGAGCCAGTGTGCTCAGCTACAAAGTTTACATTTCAGCACCTATACACTTCCATGCCTACTTTCTTTTTCTAGACTATCTGCTTCCAGAGGGCACTGACAATATGTTACTTTTGCATCTTTCTTACCCAGTATACTATGTGACTCATATATTTGGTAAGGAGGAAAGGGAAGAAGAAAAGGAAAAAGACAAAATTGTCAAACAATTTAAACTAGTGTCAGAGTCTGGGAAAAAAGAAAGTGGCAAGTCCTGTCGTTTCCTGTAATATAATTTGAATGTATTTAGGCTTTATTTTTAGTATAATTTTAGATACAACCAACTTTAAAATACTGTATCTTACATTAAAAGTAAATTCTGTCTTGATAAATCAGCTTTCTCATCACATTATTTATTTTAAATAACATTTCATATTTTTACTAGCAAACTGAGCATTGGAAATGGAAGATGGTGACAACATGGAAAGCCTTCATTCTGTTTTCTGAAAGTGTACACTCAGAACAACAGTCAATAGAATTATTTTGTATTCTTTTTTCCTTGTTTATTCAATCATTCATTTAAACATATAGTAATTAAGCTCCTACTCTAGGTAGGTCCAGTATTAAGCAATGGGAATAAAAGGAATAAAATATCTACCTTCATGATGTGCACGGTCTTGAAGTATATGGTGTATTTCTGAATATATAAGACATTGAATGAATTGTTTGGGAAAGTGCTTTTTGTAATGCTTTGCAAAGAATAGCCACTTAAGGAACATTTTTTAAAGAAGAGAAAAATGATTTCTCTTATTATATGTTGTACTTTTAATGATTAATATGAAACATTTTAAAGGTGGTAGTGAACCCTGAGGTGGCACCTGAGATTTTGCATATCTTCTGGCATATGCATTTTTAAATCTCTTTTCCTATCCTCCTTAAGTCTAGAGAGATACTTAACTCCTTCATTTAATTATTGTCTAAATGCACTTATTTCATCAGATTCATAAAACTGAATGGTAGGCCACATTCTGAATATCTCCAGTCAGGCAGGTAATTTTTAAAGTCCTGAGGATACAAGAAACAAATGACAAACTCACTGTCTGAGGCAATTCTAGAATGAATTTAGAAAAAGGCTGTCATTCCAATCTAATAAGGCCTGTAAGAGAAGAAAGTGGAGCCTTCTACGAACCCAGAAAAGGGATATTTTAATGTAACATGGGGAGGAGACACACAGGACCTAGGAAGATTTCTAGAGTGGGTGACACTTTTTCAAGGATTAGTAGAAATTGGTAATTTAAACAGAAAGAAGGATATTCCAGAAAGAAAAAACAAACAAACAAATATCTGTACCATAGCAAGAGATGGTTTGGCATCTGTGCTAAAACTAATTCAGAGCACCTGAAGTGTGAGGTGCAAGGAGGAAAAAGAGCAGAAATCATCCATGACATTTTAGATGGCCTTGGATGCTACACAACACAGTTGGGGTTTTGTCTTGAAGACAAAGGAGGTGCCGTGAGAACTTTAAGAGGGAGTTGAGATGGTCAGATTTGCGTGTTACAGAATTTATTTCTGCATGTATACTGTTAATCTGTGTAATGGTATACTGACTTTTTTTCTTCCAACTGCTCCTCTGGGTGGTCTTATAGTTAAAAATCCTGGTCTACCTGTGTGGCTGGGGACAATTTACTAAGATTTTTGCTCTTCAGTTTTCTCTTATAAGGGAGTCTAGTACATTGGCAGTCTGAGTTGCTATCACGTGCCTCAGCACTCAAATTGTACCTTCTTTCTTATTGTTTTTCTTCTCCCTGCTTCCCTTGATCGTGAGGCTACCACGTCCTGTTTTTCTTCCCCATTGTTACTTGCTCCTTGTTTCTTTCCCTTTCCATTCTCTTTCTACTAAAATTAGATCTTCCCCTCTTCAATGATACAACTCTCACTATTTTGTGTGGTTTTCATTTTTCTGTATTTGACTTTCAATTCTTCTTTGATTTTGATCAATTATAGTGATTCTTTGGATTCGTGGAATTTTGTTTGAACTTATATCTCCAATTCTTTTTAGTATCAGATGGCAATTTTGACCTTTTAGAAGAACACGAGACAAAACAAATTATCAGAGAACATTTCAGATGACCAAGCTTATACTCTGTTTGAAAGTAATACAACTTTCATTATTCAGTGAATAATGTATATTTTATTTTATGCTGCTATTCTGTAGAACCATAACTTTTTATTTATATAACTTTCTACAACCAAAATTTTCAGGAATTACAGGCATCTTTTAAATGTTTATTGACTTGCTTAAGATTTTATGACAAATAAGGAGTAGGATAAGGCTAAAATGGAATTAATTCTATAACATCCACTTCCACGGACCTCAAAATCCAGAATTTGAAAACAGTAAGTTGAAGCATGTTAGTTAAGTAAGGTAATGAACAATATGCATGCGTTACTTTAAGATTATATAATTTTAAGGTGCTATCCTTGTTTAATAAGCTCCGGAGACCCGGCATCTGATTTGACAACTACAGATTCCACCATGACACCATGCGCCTTCGACACATGCTTCTTGCATTCAAGCTGTTTACAATGTAACAAGAGAGTTAAGATGTTATAAAAAAGCATTTTTTAAAAAATTAAATCTCCCTCTTAGCTGAAATTCCAATTTCCTAGTTTTTTTATTTGTTAGTGATACTATAATTCTACTAGCTTTTCTAACTCTCCCTGACCCCGGTCATTCCTGAATTATTTCTCTCATTTGTCTAAATTTCACTGCGTTGAATCCTTCTGAATTCTCCCTTCGTCATTTCACTGAGGTCTGTTCTTTAGTGTCTATTCACCATCTCCCACTTGAATTTCATCTTATCTGCTCTCTTACCTGCAGTTCTCTATCTCTTCCAATTGGAAATGCACAACTAATCAAACCAGTCTTCTATTTTTGGTATTCATTGTCCTATTCAGAAACTCCCAGTTGTCCTGGTACTTTTAATAGCTTGCCTTTTCTCATAAAGTTCAGATATGACCTTTCAAATCCACTCTTTCTTATTGGAACTCATCTTGTTTGTATCTGCCCCAAATCCTTCAGTGATTACTCAGACTCCACTTCCTCAAGGTATTGCATAACTACTACAGCTTCTGCCGTTTACATTGATCTTGAATGTGTCTGACTCACTCTGACATATATGGTCCAGGCTGCACACCAGTGGCATGAGTTTACACACTGCCTGGTATGGTTTTAAGAAAGTATCTTCAAAAGATACCTTTTGTATCTTTTGAAAAGCAGAATACAAAAATGAAATGTGAAATTGAAAGACAACCTGGAACCCTCATTTTCTCCCACACTCCTTTCTTTATCCCTGTAACCACTGGGTTTCAAGAGTTAACTAACGCTTTCCCAATTTTGACATCACTCCATGCAGTTTTATATATTTTATCTTCAATAAGAATCCAATGTAAGTTTCATCTTTCAAGTATAAATTACTATGTATTACATAAATACTCTACTATTCATTTTATGTGTTTTTTATACTCACAATGTGAGCCCACCAGTCATTTTTTTTAGTAGGACAATGACAGGCTGAAACAAGGAAGAATCACCATAGAAGAATTTAGAGCAATTTATCGAATTATCACGCACAGAGAAGAAATCATTGAGATTTTCAACACATATTCTGAAAACCGGAAAATTCTTTTAGAAAATAATCTGGTTCAATTTCTGACACAAGAACAATATACAGCTGAGATGAGTAAAACTATTGCTTTTGAGATCATTCAGAAATATGAGCCTATCGAAGAAGGTATGTTCGCATTTCAAAGTTTTATCAGCATATTTATGTGAAGTATCTTTTTATTTTTTCAAAAATTATTTTAAAGCAAAGTATTTTTATGAATTATGGTTATCAAATTACAGTTTTTGGATGGGTCAAATATCTTTGGGAAAATATATTTTATAGAATTGATACCTTTTAGAATGCTATACTGTGCAACCGTGGCATCCTTTCCTATACATTGTTCAGCTCCTTCTTTTAACTGCTGCCATGTATCTCTCAAGTATTCAGAAATGAGCTTGGAGGTGAAAGTAAGACAACGATTCTATTACATTTACCCTATTAGAAGAAAGTATCTTGATCTCACGAATAAGATAAAACCCCAGTTATAGGTGGTCTTCCATTTTAATGCATTCTATTATTGAAAATATGTATAAAAATTAAATGTGCTAAATGAAAAAAAATTCTAAGAAGAAAATATTATAAAATGATGAATTTTACTTTGTTTATAAATATAATTATCTACAACATTTCATAAATATATAAATATATATACTTTTCGCTTTTTCTTCATTTTTGAACACATAGTGATTTGGTTTAAATTAAATGACCATTTAGTCTAATGATCTGTCATAGAATTTGTGATCTTTGTTCCATCTTTCAATGGGTAAAAACACTCACAGTTTTTCATTTATGTTCATTTTGAAATAAAATTATAAGCAAATACAATAAAATATTCATATAATGGTACCAAAACATTGTTAAAGCACAATGTTTGACCTTACAGAAATTAACTGATAGAATAACTCAAAATATTCACCTAGAAGGGGCGTATGAAAGTTCAAGTTTTGCCTCTTTAAGTTGGTTTAGGCTACCAATGTTTGACATATGATAATGTAGGTACTAACAAACCCAAACTTATTTCTGCATTGGATCATACATTCATAATTCATTCAAATATTTATCTGCATTAATCAAGTATGGTTTTGGGGACTGAAGATACAGTGAAGAACAAGGCAATTAGGTCTTGAATTCCTGATGGGTTGGAGGAAAGTTGACAGTAAATAATGAAGCACGTAAAAGGATAACTTAAGAGAGTGTTATGTGACATGGAAACATAGAGCAGGGAAGGTGATGGAGAGCAGATGACCTGGGAGGCCTAGCTCAGGTTGGGTGTTTAGGAGAACCCTCTCTGAGAGTGTGAGATTTGAGCTGAGACTTAAATGGAAAGAATGGACAAGTTATGTGACAAAATGAGAGAAGTGTCTAAGGTACAAGAAAGGGAAACTTTAAACCTGAGTTGAAGAACTGAAGGAACAGGAGGACTGTGTGGTTAGAACTTTGAGAATGAGGGGGAGATGAGTTTGGAGAGACTGGCAGAGGGCCACAGTAAAAATTTCGGCTTCATGATTGAGTGCCATGCAAAGATTTTGGAGGGTTCTCAATTGTAGTGGTGTCATTGAGTTCAGTGTTAGTGACAATTTGGTCTCAGCACCATTAAACTTTTGCAGGTTTGCAGCAAGGTAAAGAGCTTGCACCTGAATATTAAGCAACTGTATCACTAAGCAGAACTGATGAGTTTAGTTTACTTTTTTTTTTTTTTTCATAGCAAGACTTTCTCTAAGGAAGTAGTGAGTTGATTTATGTTCTGGCTCAAGCTCTTTATGTCATTGCCAACTGGAAACAACCAGTTTGCAGATGAGGACTTTCAGTAGCACTGATCTAGAGAATATTACCAAAAAAATTACTTTGGCACTGTTAACTTCAGGTGGTAAATTAAAAGATACAAATGAGATATTGGGATGGTGGCAGTGACACTTTGGAATTGTGTTTGCGTTTTAACTACAATTTTATGCTGTTCATCCATTTCCTCTTTTGAGCCTTCACCTGCCTCCAATACTCTCCAACACAGCCAAGACCTTGCATTTCATTTACATGATTATTGATCACTTTGGTGTCTTATTAAGGCGCATTTGAATTATGATCTTATAGTTCCAAATGCTGCCAAGTTCCTCAGCCTCATCCCTCATTGGTATGTGACACGTACCAAATGAGGTTTTTAAAAATCCATGTGATTAATCGTAATTTCAAACTGGTAGTTTTTAAGGGAACAAAATGAGTTTATTTTCTATTCCGTTACTGAAGATATTTATTTAATTATTCAATAGTTCAAAAGGGCTAAGCCAATTACTACTAATTAAACAGGGAAAAATAATAAATGTATGCAAGTCATTACTGTTACTATGCATGATTCATTTGCTCCATACACTTCTCTCTTCCTAAATTTAGATGGTTTTGAAATAGAGGGTTTATATACCTATAAAAATTTTATTTATTTTCTTCTACTTTTATATTTTAAACCAAAATAGTAATAGCATTTTGAATGCTGTCTTCTTCATTTTTACGATGTCATAAACATTTACTTACGTCACTATATTTTTATGATACATTATTCTTAATGGTTACTTAGTATTGTATCATATTTTGAGCTTTAATTTGTTTATTCCCCCGCTCTTATCTTGCTTTCATAAATAATGCTAATGTGAGCATTTTTGTACATCACTGAGTCTCTACTTCTATAGGATAAATTCCTGGAAATAAAATTCTCTGCCAAAGATCACACTCTAATCAAGTGAATGCTCATGTCACCTTTTCTTTTTGGTTAAAATGAACTATCAATAGCAATAATAGCAACAAAAAATTATAGAGTTAATATATAAGGGTAGATCCTATTATTACCTCCATTCCACAGATAGGGAGAGGTTAGCTAGCATGCTCAAGGTCATATAACAAGTTAAATGGATATGAGTCCAGGCTGTCTGTTTCCAGAGCCAGTCTTCTGATTAAATTGATATTTTGGTACATATTATAGTGAGTAAAAAAAGTGCAGAGATTAATTACTAAAGGTGATCATATGCAAATGACCCAGCAATTCCACTCCTAGGCATGCACCATACATAAATGTGTATATATTTGCACCAAAAGACACTTACTGGTTATTTTTGGCAGCACAATTTGTAACAGCCCCAAACAGGAAATTATCTAAATGCCTATCAGTGATAGAATGAATAAATAAATTGTGGCATACTCATACAATGGAATACTGTAAAGTAATGGGAATGAGCAATGTATAACTACAGGCAACTACAAGAATAAATCTTTGAAATATAATGTTGAGTAAAAGAAACCAGGTACAAAAAATACATGTTGTCTGAGTCAATTCATATGAAGCACAACAACCAAAGAAAACTAATCTATTCTTTTAGAAGTCAAATCAGTGGATATACTTGGGTGTGGTGAGCAACTGCAAAGTTAGTCGGAGGCAGGCTTCTGGAACACTGCAATGCTTTGTTCTTTGACCTGTGTGCCATTATCCAGATGTGTAGCTTGTGGAAGTTTATTGATCTATAATATATGCACTTTTCTTGTGTGTATTTTCAAAACATAAAAAAATCAGAGATAATTAAATAATATATTCTTTACTTGAATGTTAATATGGAAGAACTAAAGGTTTTACTACAAAAATTTGTTTCCAAACAACATATAGTATGAATATTAATTCTAAAGGAATATTTTAGAAATATGCTCTACTACTGAATAAGTTTACAAGTGAGATGTAGTTTTTTATCTTGCTAATGGTATTTTTGCATCCTTTTAACTTATTTTATTTATTTTTTTTAGTTAGGAAAGCACGCCAAATGTCATTTGAAGGTTTTACAAGATACATGGATTCACGTGAATGTCTACTATTTAAAAATGAATGTAGAAAAGTTTATCAAGATATGACTCATCCATTAAATGATTATTTTATTTCATCTTCACATAACACATATTTGGTATCTGATCAATTAGTGGGACCAAGTGACCTTTGGGGATATGTAAGGTATTTATTTGATTTTTAAATCTATTACATTTAAAAATACATGGAAGTTCTTGGCAGTGTCTACCTCAGTAGGCAAGAGTGCACAATAAAAAGAAGACTCCCATGTTATCCAAACTCATAGGGAATAGGAATTTTTATTTGTATGTATCTTGAAGATCCAACATTTGGACGAAGTGGCAACATAATTTATTTTATGCATTAGTATTATATTGCACACATAATCCCACATGTTGAACTCTTCTCCATGGTTATGGCCCCTCCAAAGTTTGCTGAATAACATAGATACTTCTCAAAGGAAAGCATATGAAGAAGACTGTTATTTAGCTAGTCAGAAGATCCTAGATTTTAATAAGCATGGTTAAAATTAATTCTCAGACATCAGAACACATAGTATAACTAAAGCCAACACATAAATACAGTACATTGTATAACTTCGCATTTATGGATAGTGATTTTTATAGACTTGTATGCTAAGTAGTTTACACAGATTAAAAATAATCTGCGTTGCATTGCTGATTTTATACCTAACAATGTATCTATCATACTGTTAACAGCAGACTTCAGTTTAGTCAGCTCAGATACAGTGGTGAATGAGATTTTCAAAGCTGCTACATATATCTGTGTACAAGCAGATAGACAGATAATAACCAGGTAAAAATGTTTTCAAGGATGAATGAATCATACGGGGAAGATGAACTAAGGTAATGTGATGGAAAGTGACTGTGAGGTGGAGGGTGTTACTTAGGGTAAAGTTGTCAGAAAAGTCTTCTGAAGAGGTGAAATGAAATAGTTGTGGCATGAGTGATGATACAGGAAGCCTTAGAGAGATTAGTAGGAAGGTCATGTTAAACAGAGCAAGTGCTTGGCATGTTTAATTGAGAGAAAAATGGCAAATGCTGCTGGAGACAAGTCAATGGTGAATGAAGGGAGGTGAGTTTGAGGAGGTAGGTAGAGTCAGTTAATGAGGATCTTGTAGAGCATGGAGAGGAGAATAGATTTTATTACAGCTGCACTGGGAAGGATTTTTCTTAAGATAGTGTCATAATTTGATCTATTCAGTAATGTGGAGGAATGACTGATGAGGCCAGAGTGGAGGTAGACTATGATTTGGAAAGATGGTGTAGCAGTGCAGGTGATATAGGTGGTGGTGAACTCATGAGCCAGCAGCTGAGATGATAAGTGGTTGAATTTGAGAGACAGATGCTTCTCGACTTACAAAGTGATTACATCCCAATACTTGAAAATATCTTAAGTTGAAAATGCATTTAGTACATCTAACCTACCAAGCATTATAGCTTAACCTAGCTTACTTTAACACACTTACACTAGCTTACAGTGAGGCTAAATCATATCCCCTCTCTAAAAGCACCCCCAAAACTGGCAACACAGGACACTGTAGAGTCTTGGTTACTTACTCTTGTGATCATGTGGCTGAGTAGGATCTGTAGCTCACAGCTGCTGCTCAGCATCTTGCGATGGAGTATCTCATACAGCATATTGCTAGCTTGGGAAATGACCAATATTCAAAATTCGAAGTGTGATTTCCACTGAGTGCATACTTTCTTTGCACTATCATAATGTTGAAAAATTGTAAGTTGAACCATTATATATTGGGGACCATTTTAGGAGGCAGAGCCAACATGACTTACCAGGTGATTTGAAGAGAGATATGAGGGAAAGAGAGGAATCAAGATTTTCATCCCAATAACCAAATTACAGTGAAACTGTTGGCTGAGATATTGAAGCCCAAGAGAGAAGTCCATTGTAGGGTGTGAGGCGACATGCAAGTGTTCTGTGGTTTCCATGTTAAGTTTGAGGTACCAATTAGTTACCAATGGCTGATCAGATAGTCAGTTGGGTATATGTGTGTGGAATTCAGAAGTTATCAGACTGGAAAAGCAGAATTGGAAGTCATCAGCATATGTGGGATATTTAAAACCAAATGATTAGATAGTATTACTTAAGGTAAAACCATCAATAGAAAAGATATCTTATAATTCCAAGATAACAGCAAACATACAACTAAATATTGCTGGTTCTCTAATTTCAAATCTAAGTAAAGACATAAATTCACAAATTTGGAAATTTATTCATTTAGAATTCTGTAAAGATAGCCCAATTTATAGATATAACTTCATTACAGGAATTTCTGTTCATTTTTTGTTATTTTAATTATTTAAAGAGAGAAAATATAAATATTAAAGCAGTTTTATTTAGAAATATATATAATTACTTTTACATTGCAAGAAAAAGTTTCATCCAACTGCAAATTTGCATTTAAATTTAATTGTACTTTTCTCTGTTTCTTTATCCACCTTTGGAAGATACATGCTTAGAATGAAAGTATTTCATAATATTTTTCCTTATGACTAGTGGCATAATATAGTGTTTAAATATCAATGTTTAAGTTACTAGTGCTCATATTTCTCCCCTTTCCCTCATCTGTTAATTTTGTGACAGATATAACCATTGTGTATCTCAATTTCCTCATATTTACAAAAGGAAAAATAATATTACTGCTGTATAGTATTCAATATTTTAATGTACCAAAAGATTCTTAAATTTATTTTATTACCAGTTAAAATTCAACTTCAAATAGAAAATGGTAACATTACACAATCTAAAGAAATTACAATAAAAAGTATAATATTTTATGCCTTGATAGTTTATAGGAAGTATTTGAAGGAAATTTAAAGATAAATAGATGAAATAAAGTTAAGAGTGGAAATTTCATACCACAAAGTTCTGTAGTTCTGTACAAATTCTAGAATGCCTGGAGAATATCACCTGTAAGTTTCCTAGCAGTCAAAGTCAAGAGAGAAACAGGATTAGTTATAAGGTTTACAATGATCATGAAAAACAGTAGTGAATGAGAGAGCAATTTTCTCCATTTGTTTCTAAAAAGGAGGATCAAAGTGAAATAGTGTAGTGTCCTCAACATCACAGTTAGAGAAGATAAAACTTTCCCTTATATGCCTCCGCATGTAAGTGGTTGGCATGACATTGCGCAATCACGGAAAACATTTTTGCGGGGCACCAAACCATCTAGTCTGAATATGCAGTTTTTAAAGGTTGGCCTGATCCATAGATAAAATTAAAACTATCTAAAGAAGTAGCAAGAGCCAATATTATTTATGAAAAGTTTTCTTTCACAATATAGTTCTTGCTGGTTTTTTCCCCACACCACCCAAGTAGAAAGCTCAAGATTGTTCTCTGGCAGCATTCCAGAGAACTCATACTCTGTGCTGATAAAATAGGCAAGACAATTTACTGTCATCATCAAATACGAGTCAGGAAAGCAAACGTTCTTCCATAGAAATTAAGACACTTTACAAATAAATATTGCTTCTTCTCCAACCTAAAATCTAAATACATAAATAAATCCATAAGCCAAGAAATATATTCATCTGCAATTCTACAAATGTAGCCAAATTTAGAACTTCTGCCAAGGATTAGGTGACCACCGTATTTGCCCAGAGTATCCATGGGCCAGACAAGATTTCTCTATGAATATTCTAGGTCCATTTCTCCAATACAAAGACAATTAGTTAACAAAACTCTGAAGTTGTACATTATAGTGCATTACCACATGCCTAAATAAAGCATTGTGCACTTAAACAAGCAAACAAACAAAAAAACCAAAGCAAATGACCCAAGTGTGGTAGCATGTGTCTGTAGTCCCAGCTACCTGGGAGGCTGAAGTGGGATGATTACTTGCGCCTAGGACTTTGAGGTTGCACTGTAGTCTGGGTGACAGAAAGAGACCCCATCTTAAAAATAAAAACAAAAACAAAGAAAACCCAGACGCATAAAACAAAAACCAGCAAAATTAAAAAACCCTATCCTAGCTAACACGGTGAAATCTGTCTTTACTAAAAATACAAAAAATTAGCCGGGCGAGGTGTCAGGCACCTGTAGCCCCAGCTACTCGGGAGGCTGAGGCAGGAGAATGGCGTGAACCCGGGAGGTGGAGCTTGCAGTGAGCCGAGATCACGTCACTGCACTCCAGCCTGGGTGACAGAGCGAGACTCTGTCTCTGAAAAACAAACAAACAAACAAACAAACAAACAAACAAAACCCAAACACCCCAAAAGAATTTATTAAAAATTTAATTTTTCTTAATGAAAATTTGACTGGTTGGTGAAGCCTCCAAGATAGATGAGATTCACCAATTCTCTTCTTCTCTAATGCCTTACTTTCTCATCAGGGTTCTTCTGTCTTTTATCTCTATTATTCTCAAGGGGGTATATAAGGTTTCTCTCTCTCTCTCTCTCTCTCTCTCTCTCTCTCTCTCTCTCTCTCTCTCTCTCTCTCTCTCTCATATTTTAGGCAGTCCTGAATTCAGTACATTGCTTAGTGTCATAATTGTGTTATCTATTCTTAGCTATGCTCCTACCTAAGTACTTCTAGGGTTGTCCCCCTAGAAAGGGACTAAATGTGATCTCCAAAGAAGAACTAAATCTAAAAGGTTCATTTTCTTATATGGCCCATTTGGTGCTCTGTGCTTCTGTTTAGAAAAGCTACTGACTTTATATAAGTACTTTGTGCTGGGACCACACTCCCTTCTCCAGGTTGTCATGACTTATGGCAGGGTTTCTCAAACTTTTCAGTTTTTGAGTCAGATAATTTTTTGTTGTTGGGGACTGTCCTGTGCATTGCAGAATGTTTAGTAGCATTGTGACCGTTACCTGCTAGATGTCAGTTACAAACCTTCCCCATCTCCAGCTGTGGCAGCCAAAAATGTCTCCAGACATTGCCAAATCCCTCCTGAGGCAAAATCGTCCCAGTGGAAAACAGTAGCCTGTAGACAGAGGGGTAATTTAATGTACTTATTGGAAAACAAGTGTTAACTTGGCTTTCTATGGAAAAATATCTCTATGTATGACAAGGGAGTTTCTTTAACCTCATTCTTAATATGCATCAATTCTAAGATCCTGGTGTTTCAAGTCAGCTCTCAGATTCAGTTTTGTCTCTTCCAAGATCGCATTTTAGAAGATCACATTTTTCTGCCTTCCACTTTTCTTCTTACATCTCTACAGCTCTCATTTTTTCTAATATAAACACAATAAATATTTACTAACAGTCAGTTTATGTCAAACATGTTTTATGGGCTGAAATTTCAATCCCTGCTCTTATAGAACCAGCACTAACCATTGCCTCATGTTACTGTTGCTGACCCTGTCTGTGGTTGGCACATATTACTACCCATGTCAGGCCAGGTTCATAGATAATAGGAACAACTATACAACTCTGTGTATGTGTCTGTGAAATAATTTAAAGAATTATCTTAATGCTATATCTACATTTGCATGAATCAATAAAACAATATCTATACATAAATCAATAAATTTGAGTGAACTCCTGGTAATTTGGGGCAAACGACCTATTTCATGATGACATACAATGGCCTACTCTGGGCTGGGTATGAATATTTTGAGACATCCCTATTTGCTTATATTCATTATTTTAAAGTCAGTGAAAAATCTGAATGCAATCAGCTTCAACTGACACAGAGTAAATAAAAGCATATGTGCTAATAAAGCATCCTGTCTCTGCTCTCTTGTAGTATGAACACTGAGAATTAATTTAAACCCAGTGGGTACAACTGATTTAATGAACCTAAGATAGAATTTACATTTAAATCAAGAAACTGATATTTTTAGGCAGAAAAATCAGACCCAGTTTTAGATATCAATAGAAGTAGAAATATATTTTCCTCAGTTTTGATAAAGCTGTGAATTTATATTCTGAGGCAAGCAAGTCATACTTTTCTCCCAGTGAAATTGCGAGTCGAATAGACATAGATTAGCAAGTATCCAGGCTTCCTTGGCATAAACCTTAATTTTCTCTAGTGCTTACTTGGATTAAAATTAGAGATGGCCTTATGTAAAATGGTTAGACAGAGAAGGATTATTTGCTGATTCACCAGGCCCTCTAGTTTCCATACCGTCTAGCCAACATTGTTTCCAGGGAGCAAGTATTATCACAATTTATCTTTTCTTTATCCTTCCCTTTCTACCATATACCTCATTCCCCCAAAGCCTGACATGAGGAAAGAATTAGATAAGATTTTATTAATAGATTTTACTATTCCGAGAGGGCTTTGAACATCATCGCTTTTCATTGGTATGGCATTGAACAGTAAATGCCACCATAAGTAAAATTGTATGGGTTGGGAGTAGGGATGTTTCAGAGCTACAACTATGGAGCAGGTATCTTCATTGCTTACTGAAAACCAAGCATGGTATGGAGAGCACAAGAGTAAAACATTTGACTAGAAAGACACAGTGTTGTACTACACAGACAGTCTGTGTCTTCCTTTATCATGTAAATTTCTAGAGATTCAAAGCTTGTCCTAAAGACAAGTTTTTATAGAGTTTTATGGACTCATTTATGCATTTATTATAAAATCACAAATAGTCTTTGGAATGTTTTAGTACTTTGGTATATATTTTTAATGGTCCAGGAGTAACATTTTATTTTGCGGAAATTTTGCTAGTGCCCTTGTGAAAGGATGCCGTTGTTTGGAGATTGATTGCTGGGATGGAGCACAAAATGAACCTGTTGTATATCATGGCTACACACTCACCAGCAAACTTCTGTTTAAAACTGTTATCCAAGCTATACACAAGTACGCATTCATGGTATGTACATATCTTTTTTCAACTGTAGCTATTTAAACAGAAGCAATTCTAATTTACTTGCTTCAAAATCCTATAATGCTTAGCCTTATTTTAGATGATATTTCAAATTGTGGGTTATGATCCATTAGTAGGCAGTGAAATCCATGTTGTATATAGTTAAAGGTAGATTTATCGAAGTTAGGTTCAGGTGGTAAGGTACAAGTGTTTCACGGAAATTTTTGTTTACTCGTGTGTGTGTGTGTGTGTGTGTATTGTTTCACAATGTCAAATATATTTATTATTGTGGATGATGGCAGGAAAGTTTGAGAAATACTGGTCTAGGTAATAAGTAGATATTTTACCAATATTCAACTCTTTTACTTTCAAGACAGAATAAAATGTGTCAACAATGCATCATTTCAATTAACATTTTATTGACTATAATGACAGCTATTGATATGGTAAGAAATGTTCAGAAGTTTACTTTGGATTCAATAATTTTTAATTTATTATAGATTCAAAGATATATTTATTCCTAGAATTTAAGCTCAGTGTATGAATCCTACCCTATAAATTGAGCAGGTTTTTGCAATCCCTCAATGTTAAGGAGTTCTAAATAGCACTGGTTTCATTTGTAAACGTGGCTAATTTTGCACCTTCAGATATTTTAAGTTGTTTTTATAAACTTAACACACTTGATTTCTTAAGTACTTCAATGATAGTACAATTTTACTACAATCAAAATGACTAAAAGAATTCTTACTATGTACTAAAACTATGTAATGTGTACCTAATACATTAAATTTACAAATATAACATGCTTAAATTTCTCCTGTGTCAATACATTACATAATCTGTCAACATAAACTTAAAATCACAAATTTATATAAATTTATCTACTATATATTAAAATACAGTACACAATAAATATTCCAAAGATACAAATGTCATATATGAATAATTTCTATCTTAGTGTAAAAACATTGAGAGTATGGCACTGATTCTCCGAAACATGTAGTTTCTGTTATTTCTATATGTATTTATCTCTACTTCAGTCTCTCTCTTGAACTCACACCAATGTACACAACTGCCTATTTGACATTACCACTTGGACATGAATAGGCATATTTAACATGTTTAAAACTGAGCTCCCTGATATTTCTCCAGTCCTGTTCTCACCATGATCTTCCCCATCTCATTAATGACAACTTTCATATGCTCTAGCCAAAACCTTTTTTGCCAACTGTAACCTTCTTCTCCTTCTCTCAAGCCCCTCAATCAATTCTTCAGCAAATCATCTTGGCTTTACTTTTAAAATATATCCTGAATTTAGCTATCTCTGCCCATTCTTACTGTCACTATTCTAGTCAATCAATATTACCTTTCACTTAAATGATCCCAGTGCCCTCTTCTTTGATATTCTTGCTTCTTTTCTTATTGCCTGCAATCTCATCTCAACATATCAACCAGAGTGATTTTTAGTAAGTCAGACTATGTCATTCCCCTTCTCAAAGCCTTTGACCTCACTCAAAATAAAAGCTAAAATTTGTACAATGACTCACAAGGCCCTCAGTGGTCAGTTTTTCATTGCCTCTTTTAACTCTCCTGCTGCTCCATCCCTGTTCACTTGGCCATTCTGGACTCCTTAGTCTTTTTCAGACATATCTCAAGGCCTTTGTATTTGCTGTTCCCCCTTTATATGAAATACTCTTCCCAAATATTTGCGTGGCTAACTCCGTCACCTAATTCAGAGTGGAAAAATGAATTAAAAAAAGCAGTGACAGTCTTAAAATTCAAAGGCCTTGCAAAGATGAAAAGCCTATAGCTTCTAAGATTTCAAAAAGCAAGAAATGGGCAACTAGATCAGAAAGAGACAAAATGCAATACTTCCTATTCTTTCCAATAGGAAGAAAAGAAGCAACATTATTTTTATTTGCAGATGACATAAGCCTGTCTGTAAAAAAGCCCAACGATTCCACACGAAAACCCTGTTAGAACTCATAAATCAATTCAGTAAAGTTGCAGAACACAAGATCAGCATGTTTATATCAGTAGTATTTTTATACGCAGTGACCTAATTGAAAGATATTGAGAAAATAATCTCATTTACGGCCGGGCACAGTGGCTCAAGCCTGTAATCCCAGCACTTTGGGAGGCCGAGACGGGAGGATCATGAGGTCAGGAGATTGAGACCATCCTGGCTAACACGGTGAAACCCCGTCTCTACTAAAAAATACAAAAAAGCTAGCCGGGCGAGGTGGCTGGCGCCTGTAGTCCCAGCTACTTGGGAGGCTGAGGCAGGAGAATGGTGTAAACCCGGGAGGCGGAGCTTGCAGTGAGCTGAGATCTGGCCACTGCACTCCAGCCTGAGCGACAGAGCGAGACTCCGTCTCAAAAAAAAAAAAAAAAAAAAAAAAAAAAAAAAAAAAAAAAAAATCTCATTTACAATAGTATAAAAATGACATATATAGGAATAAATTTAACCAAAGAAGTGAAAGATCTGTATACTGAAAACTACAAAACATGGATGAAATTGCAGACACAAATAAGTGAAAAGATATCCTATGCTCCTGAATCAGAAGATATAAAATAATATTGTTAAAATGTTCATACTATCTAAAGCAATACACAGGGTTTTTTTCCCTTGGGGTGTGGTATTGGTATGTTGTTGAGGCTGGTGTCAAAGTCCCGGCCTCAGAAGATCCTCTCACCTTGGTCTTCCAAAGTGCTGGGATTACAGGTGTGAACAACTATACTGGGCTACAGTATACAGATTTAATGCAATCCTTATCAAAATTCCAATGGCATTATTCATATAAATAGAAAAAGAAAGTCCTAAAATTTGTAAAGGACTATAAAAGACTTCAAATAGCCAGAATAATTCTAATAAAAACAAAGTTGGAGGTGTCACACTTTCTGATTTAAAATTATATTTCAAAGCTATAGGAATCAATACAGCATGGTCCTGTATAGAATAACAGACATATAGACCAGTGGAACAGATTAGAGAGCCTAGAGATCAACCTAAGAATATATGGTCAACCTAATTTTTGTCAAGGAGACCAAGAAGACAAAATGGTAAAGGATAGCATCTTCAATAAATGGTACTGAAAAAACTTAATTTCAGCGTGCTAAAGAATGAAATTAGACCCTTATCTTACACCATACACAACAAATCAAGTTAAAATGGATAAAAAAAACTTACATATAAGACTAGAAACTATGAAAACCCTAGAAGGGAACATGGGGAAAATCTCCTAGACACTGACTTTGGCAATTATTTTTTTGATATTACATCAAAAGCTCAGATCACAAAAGCAAAAATAGGTAACTGGGACTACATCAAACTAATAAGCTTTTGCACAGCAAAGGAAACAATCAACAGAATGAAAGCACAGCCTATGAATTGGGAAAAAATATTTGCAAACCATGTATCTGATAAGGGATTAATATCCAAAATTTATAAAGAACTCATACAACTCATTAGTGGAAAAAAAACGATTAAAAAATGAAAAAAAAAACCCTGAATAGGCATTTCTCCAAAGAAGACATAAAAATGGCCACGCAACATTATTAGTCACCAGGGAAATGCGAATCAAAACTACTATGAGATACCACCTCACAGTCTTACCATGTTAGAAGGTCTCATCAAAAAGTCAAAGGATACCAAATGTTGATTAGGGTGTGGTGAAAAGGGAACTCTGTACACTGATGGTGGAAACGTAAATTGGTACCACCAATGGGAATGCAGCATGGAGGTTTCCAAAGAATTAAAAAATACAGCCACCATATGACCCAGTAATCCCTCTTCTTGGTACATACCCAAAGGGAATTAAATAACCATGTCATAAAGATATTTATGCTGCAATGTTCACTGTAGAATTGTTCACAATAGCCATGATATGGAAACAACATAAATGTTCATTGACAGACAAATGGATAAAGAAAATTGGATATATACAATGGAATTTGACTCAGTCTTTAAAAAGAATGAGATCTTTCCATTTACCACAACATGGGTAAGGACATTACGTTAAGTGAAATAAGCCAGACACAGAAAGAAATAATGCCTGATCTCAGTTACATGTGGAATTAAAAAAAAAACCTCTCAAATATACAGAGATAGAGAAAAAAACAGTGGTTGACAGGAATGAGGTGTGGGGAGGGAGAAGAAAATAGAGACAGGTAGGTCTGAGGCCACAAAGTAGCATATATGTAGGATGAAAAAGTCTAGACATCTAATGTACCCTATGAGAATTACAGTTAATAAAATTGTGCTGTGTATGGTATTCATGCTGAATGAGTAGATTTTAGCTGCTCTTGCCATAAAAATTTAAAAAAGGGTAAATGTGAAATGATGGATAGATGGATATGTTAATTTGATTCACTATAATAACCTTTCCACTATCTACATGTGTCCCATAACATCATGTTGTGTACCTTAAGTATACACAACAGAATGTATTTAAAAACTCCCAAAGAGCAAGAAGTGAGATTTTAAACAAGGCTTTGAGCAATGGAGAGTCAATGAAATTTCCCAGCTGAACAAGGTGACTCAGTTTTGCAGCATAGATCAGATTAAAATTTAGACTTCCAACTCAAGGTAGTCACTATTCATTTGGAAAAAGAGGACATGAAATTAAATAGATGATAATTATGACTAGGAAAAAACCTTGGGTCTAGTTGCATGAACTTATGAGAATACATACATAAGAAATCTAAGTTTTGAGGGACTTAAATTGCCCAAAAAAATCTCAAAAAACCCACAAGTATGACTCTTAGGTCAGCCTTAAAACAGCCTTTAGTAAGGAAATGCACTGCAAACATTGCTTGGCTTCCAAGAGAGCAAACTCCTCAACATCCACTTTCAATGTGGCCAAGGAAGATAAAAGAAAGTGGATCTTCCCAGAGGATGGAGCCAAGAACATAGAGAAATGACATCAGTGATATCAGGACCTCATGGAAGAATCCAGCTTTTATTCTGAGCCCCAGTCTCAGAATTATTTATTATATTTGGAAAAAACTGTACACTATTCTGTTGGGGTCAGAGTGAGTCAGTGGACTCACTCTAGTTGAGAAGGTCCTTGTATAGGTCAAATAAGGGCTTCCAAAAATATTAAGTTTTAATTCCTGGAAGTTGTAAATGTTGTTTTATTTGGAAAAAGTGTCTTTGTAGATGTAATGAAGTTAAAAACCTCTAGATGGGGAGATTATTCTGGATTATCTGAGCGGGCCCTAAACACCATCATATGAACTTTTATAAGAAGGAAGTAGAGAGAGATTTGATACAACAGAGGAGAAGGCAATGGGAAGATAGGGACAGAGATTAGAGAGATGTGGCCACAAGCCGAGGAATGTGGGCAGCCACCCAAACCTGGAAGAGACAAGGAGGATTCTTCCCCAGTGCCTTCCAAGGGAGTGCAGCCTTACCAACACCTTGATTTCAGACCAGTGAAACTGATTTCAAATTTCTGGTGACTAGACGGTGAGAGAATAAATGTTGTTGTTTGAAGCCACAAAGGTTTGTAGTAATTTTTGTCACAGCAGCCACAGAGCAAAACACTCATACATTAAAAAGACATAGTAATAATCTGCCCTGTTCTGAGTGCTGTGAAAATGCAGCAAGACTTGTGATTCCCTGGCTTGTTTACAAATTGGTAAATTTGTGCCCTGATAAGTATATATGAAATCAAAACAAAGAAAAAAATCCTAAATAAGATCCAATGATGTTTTGTTCCCTATTTTATGGCAAGTTTTGAAGTTACAGCAGTGAGAAAGGGCAGAAAATACCTTTGTAGAGCCACCTTCGCTTAAAAAACCTCCTTTGCTATTAGAAACTGGAAATATCTTTATCTTTGTTTCTATGTCTAAAACAATGAGTTTTGATTACAGAACTTAAAATTGAAATAGCAGAATATTAACATTTCCCCCCACTCATCAGTGTTAATAATGTTGTTGTTTCATGTTTTAAACTCTCTAAATATTTGTATATTAACAATAAAAATATAGCATGCTACTTTTTGGTAACTTGCTTTTCTTCATAAATCCATAGATAACTTTCTATAGTAGTATAGATATCTCTGTCTTCTTCTTCTTTTTTTATTTTTTAATTTTGAGACAGAGTCTCATTCCATCACCCAGGCTGGAGTGCAATGGTGCAATCTTGGCTCACTGCAATCTCCACCTCCCAGTTCAAGCAATTCTGGCTCAGCCTCCCAGGTAACTGGGATTACAGGCACCTGCCACCATGCCCAGCTAATTTTTTTTTTTTGCATTTTTAGTAGAAACAGGGTTTCGCCATGTTGGCCAGCCTGGTCTCGAACTCCTGACCCCAGGGGATCAACCTCCCTCAGCCTCCCAAAGTGCTGGGATTACAGGTATGAGCCACTGTGCTCATCCTGCCTTCTTCTTAATTGGTCTATATCATTCCTTTATATGGATATGGTATAATTTATTTATTATTATTATTGTTATTTTTGAGATGGAGTCTTGCTCTGTCACCCAGGCTGGAATGCAATGGCGCAACCTCGGCTCACTGCAATCACCTGGGTTCAAGTGATTCTCTTGCCTTAGCCTCCTGAGTAGCTGGGATTACAGGCACACACCACCACACCTGGATAATTTTCATAATTTTAGTAGAGATGGGGTTTCACCATGTTAGCCAGGATGGTCTCAATCTCCTGACCTCATGATCTGCCTGCCTCAGCCTCCCAAAGTGCAGGGATTACAGGTGTGAGCCACTGAACCCGGCCAGTATCATTTATTTACATAAGTATTCACTGATGGATGCTTCAGGTGTTCCTATTCTTTTGGTGCAAATAGTAATACATTTTTCTTTTAATACAGATTTAATGGTCTCTGTTTTGCCACTCAAAAGTACTTTCAGTTTAAAGAATACTTATTTTGCAAAGGTACTAAACGTTTGAAGTAAGTTTTAAGATACATTAAGCACTTATATTAATTGCATTATAATTATTTAGAAGTTTTGATGAATAACCATAGTAATGGTTACTTTTTTAGACATCTGACTACCCAGTGGTGCTCTCTTTAGAAAATCACTGCTCCCCTGCCCAACAAGAAATAATGGCAGACAATTTGCAGATGACTTTTGGAGAGTCCTTGCTTTCTGATATGCTTGCTGATTTTCCTGATACTCTACCATCACCAGAGGTAACATTTTTTTCTGAGAAACTCAGGTTAAGAAAAAAGCCCATGAAAACATGTCACTATTATATTGGCCCATGAAACTGGGCTAGAGACCAATGAAAATGCTTAGTTTTGATCATGTATAGCAGGTTATCTTTGCAATGTTGCCTAGGGAATGTTCTCATGAACATTTAGGTGAATGTATTTCAATAAAAATTATATTTTATATATATATATGTGTGTGTGTGTGTGTGTGTGTGTATACATATGTAAAACCCACATTTTGATTGTGTCTCCTACCCCATGGGTCCACAATATCAAAGTAATTAGTATTAGGGACCAGAAATTTAGTATGTTTCACAGGCAAAAGTTCTAGAAATTGGCAAAAGTTCTAGACTATAAATAGAGTCAGTACCCAATATCTCAACAGCTGGGTAGCAGGTTTGCCTTTAAAAAATCTACTCTTTTCAATTTCCCTGTCTCTATGACCCTTTCCATCTTAATTAGAGCATACTGAAGTATTTGCTTTGAAAAATCATGTCCACATCTACCATCAGGACTTCACTTCTCTCTCAGGCTGTCTCTTTATTACTCCCTTTCTATGGCCAGGTGTGGCGGCTCATGCCTGTAATCCCAGCACCTTGGGAGGCCGAGGCGGGCGGATACCCTGAGGTCAGGAGTTCAAAACCAGGCTTGAGCAACATGGGGAAACCCTGTCTCTACTAAAAATACAAAAATTAGCCAGGTGTCATGGCATCCACCTGTAATCCTAGCTACTAGGAAGGCTGAGGCAGGAGAATCATTTGAATCCGGGAGGCGGAGGTTACAGTGAGCCAAGATTGAGCTATTGCGCTCCAGCTTGGGCAACAAGAGCGAAACTCTGTCTTGTTGAAAAAAAAAAGAAAGAAATTACTCCCTCTCACAGCCCAAATTTTCATTTTCTTGACTCCTTGCAACCTATTCAGTCCCTCTTTCTCTTCTAATTACTTCACAGGAAAGTTCCCATCACATTCATCAAATATTTTCTTACTGATAAATTCTAATGAACCTCTTCTAGTCTTCATCTGGTTGTCCTCTCATTAACATTAAATACTGTGGACCTCCACTTCCTTTCCCTGAAACACTTTCTGTTATAACACCACATTCTTTAGCCTTCCCTCGTTCCTCTTTGACCACTCCTGCTTAGTTTTCTTTGCTGGGCCTTTCTCCCTATCCCCCATCAGATTATAAATAAACTTTCTTTTTGGTGAATAGTGTTGTCTAACTGCAAATAGTTTGGTTCTGACATGTCTTCATTTTTGCTAGACATAACAATATTTTTGTAATATTTGAGTATTTCCTTCTATATTTTCCTTATTATTATTATTTTTGCCAACCTAAAATAATCAAAAGGCTCGGGATTCAGTTAGAAGAATTTATTCAAGTGCAAAGTGTGAGAGTAACTTTCTGGGACACACAGACAGCAAAGAATGGTAGTCATTGCTCCTGGTGTGGGAAACAGTGAAAATTGTTTTTTACAGACAAAAACAGAGGTGCAGAACAGAAGTACAGTATTTTCCATACAATGGCTAACATACAGATTTAAGATTTGATTGGCTACTGTTGATTACACTCTAAGGAGTTTGCTTAACATTCTATTGTAAAGAGGTAATCACAAGGTTCTCTATCTCTAAGGTCATTTAGTCTAGGTTTGAATAAAGAATGGGGAGTCTGGTCAATGTATAACATCTCAACACAAAGGTCAGAAAGCAATGGTCATGCACCATTGAAGAAAAATACAGCTGTATTACATGACTAAGTTTCCAGGGCTGAACTTTTCTCCTTGGCATAATAAATTTGGAAGATCTTCAAATTTTACTTCTTTTAACATTTTATTTAAATCAGTGAAAAATTTTCAAGTGAAAGTGTTGTGACACCAGTGACAAGAAATATAGGGCTGATGATAGAACTGAGACAGAAAAAAACGAATTGTGTGATAAATGGAAAGACCATGGTTCTTCTGCTGCGTAAGAATGCCTACAGCCTCAATGTGTTCAATTGTGGCAGAAAAGAAATAGTAAAGAATTTCGCAAAGTGCTGGAAACATAGCATCAAAGATTAAACCCGAATTATAGCCCAATTCTGGAACTTACAATAATTTTAAACTTTCTTGGAAGAGAATCCCACTTCCTATTATATATGAATCTATTTTTCTAGCATTCCCGTACATAGCTTTCATTCAAATTTTAGCTCCATACTAAAGCAGGGAGGTGCTTTTCAATGAGTAAATGAAGAATTAAAGTTACCGTGTAATCCCAGCTACTCAGGAGGCTGAGGCAGGAGAATCTCTTGAACCTGGGAGGTGGAGGTTGCAGTGAGCTGAGATCATGTCACTACACTCCATCCTGGGTGACAGAGTGAGACTCCGTCTCAAAAAAAAAAAAAAAAAATTACCTTATCCTACAATATTCAGTCCTTGTGTGTAAAATAATTGCCTAGAGACTTGTTAAGGAGGCCCAATTCCAGCCCACAATTCAAGATTCTGGTTCCCTCATTTTGAAGCAGATCCTAGGAATGTGTCCCTTTCCCAAGCGCTTCTGATAATATTCTTAATGCACAGGATTGCAGAGTGCATTTGGTAAACTCTGCAGTAGAGAGTATTATAAGGGTCATTCTGAAAGAGGGAAGACCCGAGATGATGGAATAATTTGAATGGATACCCGAGGATGACAAAATGGAAAGGAAAATCAAAGCTCCTTGGAGAAAAGGACTTGACTTTATAACCCAGATTTCAGCAATGCATATAACAGAGCCGGCACTTAAATGTACTTGCTAAATTAAGGAAATTTGGAAAGACCACAGTTCTTTTGCTGCATAAGAATGCCCACAGACTCAATGTGTTCAATTGTGGCAGAAAAGAAATAGTAAAGAATTTTGCAAAGTGCTGGAAACATAACATCAAAGATTAAACCCGAATCATAGCCAAGTGAAAGAATGGAACCAGAAATCTTCGAATTTAGCACAAGTGACACTGATGGTAAATTTTGCTATGCTTCTAAATTTGATGGACAGAAAATATTAAGTTAATGATGTTTATGTGTAATACAGAAGAAATTTGAAGAGTCTTTATTACAAATCTTTAATTTAGTCTATACTAGATGCCAGACACTTACGATAGACATTTTAATATACCTGATTTCATTCAATACTTTTTAATGTTGGATAAGAAAATGATGAGCTGAAGCACTTACTACCAGAAGTTGTAACATTTTAATTGCAATATCATGGTAAGTACTTATATATATACTTTTTACATATTTCAAAATTTTGGAACAGTACCAACTTGTGAAATATAAAAGAAATGGCATATGGTAAGTCTCAATCATAACAGGCTTATTTTTTGGTGAATTACAATCAATAGCATTGTATCACTGTATTCATTCCTTTACTGAGGTGTGAATAGGGGTATGGGAAAAAATGGAGTTCTTACATATCTTTTTACTGTAGGCTAATTGGAAATATAGTGAAACACTTTTCAATGACTGTTACAATGCAAATTGACTTGTAAATGTGTAATTGTTATCTCTCGAATTGTTTCCTTAGGCACTGAAATTCAAAGTTTTAGTTAAAAATAAGAAAATAGGAACCTTAAAGGAAACCCATGAAAGAAAAGGTTCTGATAAGCGTGGTAAGGTGGAGGAATGGGAAGAAGAAGTGGCAGATCTGGAGGAGGAGGAGGAGGAGGAGAAATTCAAAGAATCAGAAATATTCGAATCTGTTTTAGGAGACAATCAAGACAAGGAAACAGGGGTAAAAAAGTTACCTGGAGTAATGCTTTTCAAGAAAAAGAAGGTGAGGTGGTGCTTTGTGAAAATCTTACAAATGAGTGGAAAGTTTTCTAATTTTATTCTTGGTGGAGAATTCTTTTAAATTCTGGAGAAAAATCATTTTCCTTCTTATAAAAACTCTAGTCTATCATTTACAATTTACTTTGAAAACATTGATGGTGGAAGATGAATTTTTTAAATTGTCTCTTTTCCTATGTTAGCTACTTAATTTTTTTTTTTCTCTAGGCTGAGCATGGTGGGTGGCTCATGCCTGTAATCCCAGCACTTTGGGAGGCCGAGGTGCACGGATCATATGAGGTCAGGAGTTTGAGATCAGCCTGGCCAACATGGTGAAACCCCGTCTCTACTAAAAATACAAAAATTAGCCAGGCATGGTGGCACATGCCTGTAGTTCCAGCTACTTGGGATGCTGAAGCAGGTGAATTGCTTGAACCTGGGAGGCGGAGGTTGCAGTGAGCCGAGATGGCGCCATTGCACTCCAGCCTGAGCAACAGAATGAGATCCTGTTTCAAAAAAAAAAAAAAAAAAAAATTGTCTATAGTTGATAAATATTATGCATTCTTATGAAGCAGGCTTTGTGCAAAGTGCAACAGATGCAGAGATACACAACATAATTTCCCTGTTCTCAAGTAAAGGCAAAGACAAGATTCAATGTTCATAATACATAGTGTTATATGTACACACATTAGCATGATGAAACAAAATATATTAGGTTGCATGTGACACAAAACCAATCCAGCTGGTTTAAATAAAATGATAATTAATTAATTGACTTACATAGATGAAAAGTTCAGTGAAAGGGATTTTAATTTCAAAAATGACTTGATATAGTGTCTCACATAAAGTCAGCAGAACTTCAGTTCTTTCTCCAGCTTTGCTCCCACTTTCTCTGTGTTGGTGCATGGCTATTGCAAGGATTCAGCTTTATATCATTTCAGCTTCAAATCCAGTGGAATGCCTATCTCTTGGCAGAGCAAGCAATATATATATATATTTTTTGGTACGTTGGCTCTGATCTGGTTATGCGCACATCCCTGAACCAATTACTGTTGCTAGGGGAATGCACAGCTCTGTTTAGCTGGCCCAATCTGCGTGACTCATACTTGGATTGAGCATGAGCAAGAAATGTTTTCCCAAAACAAAACTTGGGAAATGGCTAAAAAGAAGTGTAAAAGAAATAGATGCCAGGTTGTGAAATGGCAAATGTTCACTATGTAATAGAAGTCATTTCAGTATAAATTTATTCATGATGAAAATTCCTAAGTTTATAAAATTCATGGGAATACACTGAGATCTTTAGGAAAAAATAAACAGTAATAATTGTGGTCCTCAATACTTATTACATTGATCATGATTTTTAAATTTAAACTAGCTTATATTCACATTAAATATTTTTGTTCCCAAAAATAATCACATTAAGTTAATCCAAATGGTGTTTGAGGAGATAATCTTATGAAAAGATGAAAATCATTTATTTGAAAGTGTATTTTCTTTACTAGAAAAAGATTTTTTTCCCAATGATTAGCATAAAAATGTAAAATTACTGCATTTTATTTTTAGACCAGGAAGCTAAAAATTGCTCTGGCCTTATCTGATCTTGTCATTTATACTAAAGCTGAGAAGTTCAAAAGCTTTCAACATTCAAGATTGTATCAGCAATTTAATGAAAATAATTCTATTGGGGAGACACAAGCCCGAAAACTTTCAAAATTGAGAGGTAAATTTTTGTGACTCAAATAGATGAAATGTTTAAATGAGTTAAGATTCACTGCTAGGGTGTTAAGATTGCTCAGTGATATTTATAAAATGTATATTCTCATAAAATTTCAACATATTTAACGTAATTTAGAATGGGGTTACATACCTCAGGTCTCATTAAGTTTTATTTCACAGAACTTAGCCATTGATTAACTTTCCTAAGCCATGACATTTTGATTGAGAATGTCCGATGTGGCCACATTTGTTGAGGGCTGGGGGACTGTGGTGAGCAGTTTGTATAGGAGAGCAGTGGCAGGGCTGCAGAGGGAGGCAGAGCCAAATTAGAAGGCTTGAACTTTGTCCTGGAAGTGAAGGTGAGCAGGAGAAAATTGAACTCTCAGGAGCGGCATGATCCACTGTATTTCCAAACGATGCCTCTGATAGCAGCCAAAGGGTGAGACTGCAGGCAGGAAGGTGGTAACAAAGATATATGGCAGTGAGAGCGGAGACAGGATGAACTTTGTGGATTTAATAGGCATTGAAGAGGGTAGGGTTAATCAGACTTGGAGGCTCTATGTCTATGGTGAAAGGAGAAGAAATGGCGCCCAGGCTGGACTACCAGATGGCTGTGCAGAATGTGCACGCCCCACTGCACACCTTCGGAGGTGCCATCTGTCTCTGCATCTTCTTTTCACTGCCCCTAATTCTAAAACTGAGGTGGTTTGGCAGTGCCCAAAGTAAAACGGGGCCTGAGAAAGAGAATGGGAAGAAGACTCATTATGTGGGGAATGTCCCAAACTTAAAAGGGAATGAGCGACTAACTTAACAGCCAGGTGACTCTGCTACTTCTCAAAAAATGGCAATTGTTTTTAGTAGTAGGGGTATGGGGGAAGTAGGGACAATAATGGATACAAAGCTATAGTTGGATAGAATAAATAAGACATAGTATTTGATAGTGCAACAGGTGACCACAGTCAACAATAGTTTATAGTACATTTAAAAATAACTAAAAGAGTATAATTGGACTGTTTGTTACACAAAGGATAAATGCTTGGGGTGATGGATACACCACTTACCCTGATGTGTTACTAGACATTGTATGTCTGTATCCAAATATCTCATGTACTCCATAAATACATTTATCTATGTACCCCCAAAAATTAAAAGTTAAAAAAATGCAATCTACCATCTTGTGTAGAAATACCACAGAAGGAAAATAAGCACCCGCAACTGACTTGAGAAAAGTTGCTGACTATTTGGGATTGCAGATTCTGAGAGATTTAATGATTAACCTTATTGGGCTGGTCGTAGATACCCAAAGATTTTGAAGTATACTTTAGTTAATATTCTCTAACTATCTATTAGAGAGATCCTGGATTTTTTAAAGGCTCTTTTCCTTTTTTAACCTGTGTGTTGTAACCAAAAATTAATTCAGTAGGTCTGGACTACAGTTAAATAATAGAATAGAACAGAATAGGATAGAGTAGTGTAGAGTAGAATGGAATGGGATGGAATGGAAAGGAATGGAGTAGAATAGAATAGAATAGAATAGAATAGAATAGAATAGAATAGAATAGAATAGAAGGGTATTGCAAGCAGTAATAATAAATATGGTTTTATGAAGCAATTGTGCATGGTGCATGTGTGTTGGATTGTAAAATGTATTTCTTATTGTAAGGTATGGTTAAGAGAGTTTGAATGACATGCTTTACTGGTCTCTGTTCCTTTAAATTATTGAATTTTTGTTGTTGTTCATGAGGACAGGACCTGTGGGCACAGCATAAATAACTTATAATTTTATTACTCTCATCATATTAAATACTTGCAAACATTTTGGAAAGGAATTGGATAGTTCTGAGTAGAGTCAAAGTATAGCATTACCATTTCTTTGAAGGGGTATAGAGCATTTTTCTTGTTTAATAGTAAATAATCAACGTTAATAGTAAATAATGATGTCAGCAAAGGTTTAACTTCAAGGATGCCAATTATTATTATAAACATAATAAAAATTAAAAATAATGTTGCAGATGAATATTATTGAAATGAAATGATGTTCACATTATTTTACTAAATAAAAATAGCGGTTTGTGAAAGGGAACAAACATTATCATTCAACTAAAAATTACACACATACAAAAGAATGGGAAGATATATATCAAGGAGTTATCAGTGGTTATCAATTGAATGATGACATATGGTTTTATTTGTTCTTTGATGTCCTCCTGTTTTACAGTAAACAACTGCATTTGTGATAACAAACATGTTTAATTTCTAAAGGATAATCTCAGAAATAGCAAAATCATATTGTGTTATGAGACCTTAGTCATCATTCACATTTATTACTTTGTAAATGAGAAACATTAAGACTCAGAAGAGTATGTGTTTTGCCTAAGGACAGACATCTGTTAGGACTAGATAAGGGAGCATGATACTTGGACACCTATGCTGCATTTATACACACATGGTTTCAAAATAAATTTTCTCTCAAGGAATGTGTAACTTTTGAAAATAAATATTGATAAAATTAACTGTAATTTTTAATTTGACAGTGCTTCCTAAATAATAGTATTTAGGGTGAGGGGAGAGGTGATTCTATTCTAGTTGGATTAGCAAATGAAGTGAGCCATAAGCAAAAGGCATTCTCCCATGATGAGTCACTATATCAGCAGGAATGGTTGCAGAAAGAGGATCTGTTTAATGAAAAAAGAAAAACCTTGGAGAAGCATGAAATCTGTGTTCAACAATTTGAAGAAGGTGCCAAATAGTAAAGGGTTTAAGTTAGTTTGAATCTCAAGTGACTTAAATATGATATGGACAAGAAGAAACACAAAGAATATGTACAGAAACTGTGTACAGATTCTGTACAGACTGTGTGTGTATGTTTGTTCTTGTTTGTGTGTATACTTCAAGTACATAGAGATTATCCCAGTAAGAACAACATTTGAAATAATTAAAAGCACTGAAAGTTTTTCAACGGAGAGATGTAAACACAGATTGAATAAACTTTGGGGAAGATGCTGGAGTGAAGGGATTGGAATTTGAACTGGACAACTTTGGGGTGCCTTTCAATCCTGAGAACCTGTGAAATGTTCAGTAGGATTAATTGGATTAATTTAGCTGGAATCATATCGCTTTGTGTGACTTTGATGTGATTCTGTCCTACTGTGAAAATCAAAATGGAAAAATAATGAGGGAAAATGCTGCTTTTGTTTTGAAAAATGAATGGATTATATTTTGGAGTTTTATGTATTCTTACAACAAAGTGAAATAATTTGGATGTAAAAATTATATAAATCAATTTTTTCCTTGAATGATCAGTGTACATAAATTTTATGATAAAATTGTTACTAACATCTAAATAATAGTGAATTATACTGTAAACATAAAGGCATGGATTTATTTTGATATTCATGAATTGCAAATTTTTGCCAAGACAATACATACCAAAATTGTTGAAACTATTATAGAGTTATATGATATATATATATATATATATATATATATATAAGAAATAGTGGCTTATTTAATTTATTTGAATTCTTTCACAATGTTTTAATAATTCTTTTTCAGTCCATGAGTTTATTTTTCACACCAGGAGGTTCATTACCAGAATATATCCCAAAGCAACAAGAGCAGACTCTTCTAATTTTAATCCCCAAGAATTTTGGAATATAGGTTGTCAAATGGGTATGTTATATAGGATATTGAGTTGTTTGCAAAAGTAACATACAATGAATTTATTTTATGAATGTATGAAAACTCGTGAAAAGGGCGTTCTGTGAAAGATTTTTTGGCCTGGGGGTTTTGGGGTCAGGCACTAACGGTGAGTCATGTGTTTTAAGAGCTGAAGTCATTCCCATCTGGGTTGAAGCGGGGTAAATCTTGGTGATTGCTCGGGGGAATGGTGGTTAAATTCATGAGGAGTTAATATGAGGCATGTGAAGTGGAGGAAGGGAACAAGGAAAACCAAATGGACATTGAAGATCAAATTCCTTTGCTTGAGATATGCTCAAGGCCTCTTCAAATCAAGTGACCTCTATCATTTACACTTTACATGAGCTTCTACATTCACAGTATTGAAAAGTGAATAAGATTGCATAACCTGGTTATTTGCCCTCACCAGACCCTTATTCCAAACTGCACAGCTAGGACAGCACTGCACTAACCCGTCAGAAAGTACCAGGTGTTACCCTTCTTCTACCGGATTGTGGCAAGGCCTGTAGGTGTGAGGAGGAGTGGGGATATTGGGGCTGGGTGGAGGGCAGAGTGTGGCACTCGCTACGGTGGCTATTTACCAGCCTATGTCGAGGTGCTTCCATATTTTAACAATTATTGCTTTGCCTGTTTCTCACTTTCTCCTCAAGTGACAACAGCATCTCATGGACTTGAAAATGTGTGACATAGTTGGTGTCTTTACCTCTTGCATTTAATGCACTGATACTCTTTGTTCTGACATTTCTTAAGTGTTACCTGACATGAACATTGTTATTCTATAATCTATACTGGATACCATTTTGATTTCTTTACTCAAAGCTGTGTAGTAATTTACTTACAGATTAAACTTTGAAACTCATCAATATACCTTAATATAGACATGGCAGGAGAAAGAGTTTTAAAAATCATGAATTATTAGGCTAATGATGCTTGCTCATAGAACATTTGGGGATATAGAATCCGTGATTAGATTTCAGTAAATGGTTTGTGTTCCTTTATTTGTATTCTCTATTACCTGACAATGTCAAAACTTCTTTCTTACAGTGGCTTTAAATTTCCAGACCCCTGGTCTGCCTATGGATCTGCAAAATGGGAAATTTTTGGATAATGGTGGTTCTGGATATATTTTGAAACCACATTTCTTAAGAGAGAGTGAATCATACTTTAACCCAAGTAACATAAAAGAGAGTATGCCAATTACACTTACAATAAGGGTAAGATTAATAACTTTTCTTTTATATTTTTTGGTTATTATATAAACTAGATAGTGTACATTAGTATTTTGAATTCCACTGATTTGCTTTAATTTCTTTTATATTTCTGTTAATCTTTTTAGGTACTATATGTGGGTAGTATTTCAGTATCCTTCTATACCTGAAAAATGTCTTCCTGTTTCAATTTTACGTGAATGATTATCTGCCTGTGAATAGACATATTGAGGCTAAAACCTTCTCCTCTCCAAGTTCTACTTAGATGATTTCATTGTATTTAGGCATTTAATATTGTGAGATACAGGTCTCAGTTCGGCCCACTAATTACCTTGTGGGCATGTTACTTTTTCTTGCCTTTGATGACTTTTACCTGGAAATTTTAGGAGCCCTTGTCTTTTCCTCAGTCTCCACGATTAGGCTTTTGTAGGTCAGGATTTCCTCCCACCCCATATGCCTGTGAATATCATTTGATTACTTAAAAAGAAAAATTACCCATATGTCTTTCTCTAGTATCTGTCTTCTGTGTCTATTAATTTGTGTGAACTTTAACATACTCCCTTTTCCTCTGCATGTTGGGAGCTTTTAACATTTTTTCTTTATGTTGATGATTCAAAGTCTGCATTTGATTTTGTTCTTTACTGATTTTAATGTAGAAATGCTTTTTTGTATCCTGCGTTGTTAGTCCTCCTGCCCCATTGCGGTTGACCTCATATTGCTTCCTTTTAATTTCTGTTTGTATCCCACCTAGTGCCCTTCCTCCAGACTCTTGTCTTCTTATTTTATCTTTTATTTTATTACATCCTGTAAAACCTTATGGAGCATAAAAGCAGTTGTCTAAGATTTGTTTCCATTAGTAAAGACTTTTCCAAACGTCTTTCTTATTCCTCTCTAACCTAAGTGCTATGTTTATTTTCTTTTTAAAATGTCACCAAATCTTTTGAAAAACCTCTAGTTGCTTTTTCTCTCCACTTACTTATGAGCAATTCTGTTTTAGGCTATAACTATACTTGTTGTTTGCAAATCAATAGAGTGGGTACGGTTTCATTGGTCTCTCTTTCCATTTAACTAGTTACTCCCAGAACTGTATAAATCATCTCAGATCCTACAGGAATTTTGTAAGTACTTATGTTTCTGTCCCTGGCCAGCACGTCATTACTTAGTGAAGCTCTGCCAGCTGCTGGGCGCTCCCCTGCTCCCCATTACCTGGCTGTTAGAGTGCAGGAAACGCTGGGGCCTCCAGCATGTGCTTCTCCTGCGACTCTTCCTAGCTCAGCTCCTTTTTCCACCGTCGTAATACCACAGGATTTGGGAAACTGTGCTCCACGTCTACTTCAGGCCCTAGCCACTTTATCTCAGCTGAGAAGGGGAGGATTGAGAGCTTTTTCCAGAAATTAATGTGGAACGTATAGCAAAGATGAACAGGACTAGAAAGATCCTGACCTTTGCAGGAAACAGTGCCTGTGAAGTATGTAGCTGACTTTTGCATTGTCTGTTAAGGAATTTGTGACTCTGATGTAGAAGCATTTAGTGGATAGGCAGCAATTGCCTACAACACTGGATTGTTAATACTCCTTCAAGGTCTGGCATAGTATTAACCACTGACTTCACTTTACAATGCTATTATAATGTTGGCATCCTTTTTGTAGTTGATCTGGTAAAAAGAAATGGCAAATCAGCCACTTTGAAGATCCCTTCCATTTCTACACACATCGCTTTTGTGTGCTCTGGGACTGGATTCTCCTTTTACCCCCTGCCTTCCAAGTGATTGTCATTTTTATTTGTGGCTTCCTCTTTCTCTGCTTTCCCTTAAGATATTTGTGTTAGCTAAAGTCTTTCCTTAAACCTTGTCTCAAACTATTCTCCTTGGGTTCTGTTACATAAACATTCACAGTCTCACCACTAACAATGCTCAAGTCTTTAATTGGACCTCATTTTGAGAATCTGAAAGCATGTTGTAGCTCACTGAGCATCCTTACCTCCTTAATCACCATTCTGTCAAACTTAAAATATTAAAAGCTTGAACATCCCTTCCTAATCAAATCTACTTCTACGCTTATTTAAATGTCAACAAATGACCCCATTCTTCCACTCTGCTCAGACAAGAAAATTGGGAGTCATTCTCATCTTCCACATCTCCTTCATGTCCCACATCCAGACCAACTTTAAATTCTGCTGATTCTATTCCTAAATGTTTTCCCTCTCCATTCTCTTGATCTGACCTACTTTGATGCTGTCCTGTATCAGGAATTTACTACCTGTCATCAGGTCTATTTCTTTGGCTTCCTGATGGTTTCAGGTAGCCTGTCTCAGTCCTCCATATCTATTCTCCACAAGTTGACCAGAGAGATTTTGCTACAGTGCTAATGTTATCATGCATACGTAATATTTATTTGTGTCTCTTGACTACTTTCTTGGGTAGGCCTTGGCCTACTTGCATAGTCCTATCTCTCACCACTTCTAGCCTTTCACCCTGTTCTACAACCATATGGAACTAGGATCCTTCTCGAACCATGACTCACCTCCACGAATTGCGTATGCTCTTCCAGTAACTGGAACATTCTTTCAGCCTTACCTGCCTATTGCATTTTGACTCACTTTTCAAGACTTAGGAATCATGTCTTTTTGAAAGCATTTTCCTAGGCTAGGTTAGCTGTGCTTCTTTTCGTAGCTTTGCTGTTTTCCGTAACACCCTCTGCATGCATGCATTATGGCATCTATCATAAGGTTTTATAATTGTTTATTTACTTGTTACTTGTCTTCTCCATTCGTCTGAGGATTCCTTAAGGATTAGAGATGTGGGCCTGGTGTGGTGGCTCAAGTCTGTAATCCCAGCACTTTGGAAGGCTGAGGTGGGTGAATCACCTGAATTAGGAGTTCAAGACCAGTCTGGCTGACATGGTGAAACCCCGTTTCTACTAAAAATACAAAAAGTTAGCCGGGTGTGGTGGCATCCAACTGTAATCCCAGCTACTCAGGAGGCTGAGGCAAGAGAACTGCTTGAGCCCAGGAAGCAGAGGTTGCAGTGAGCCAAGGTCACACCATTGCACTACAGTTTGGGTAGCAAGAGCCAAAGTTCGTCTCAAAACAACAACAACCACCACCAAAACCAAAAAGAGATGTGTTTTGTTCCATTCTTATTTGTGCCTGATACAAAGTATATTTTCAATATATCTAGGTTCATTCAACAAATACATTATTTTTCCGGTTAAGAATAGTAAAGAGAACATAGGGTGCTCTTTCATTGAGAAAGTGAAGGCGGAAGGCAGCTAGTGTGCACAAATGCTCACAAATGCCATGTTTGTATTCTGAGGAGTCTCTTGTTGAGGTTTAAGTGGCATGGAGAGTTAATGATTCTCCAGGAAGCTGCTGCCATGGCCATGTGGGTCTTTCTCTGTTGCCTCTACCACTCTGGGAGTTTTGTGATTATGGCTTGCTCAGATCGTAGAGGGCATGATTCGGGAATCAGAGGGCCTAGTTTTATTATAAGTTTTCTTAAGTTGTTGGTGAAGACATTTGACGTTTCTGCTTTACTCTTTGTCATATGCAATCTGAGAGTTTTGGTTTAGGCCAGTTATTTTCAAGTTTATAAAAACTACAAGATTGCTTTCTAAATCCAAAATCTTATGGGTAAGGCCAATGGATAACAACAGAGTTGACCATTGAAGGCTTTTTGTTTGACATTCCTTCCTCCGCACTGGCTCCTGTACAAACAAATTTGTAAATTTGTTTATAAATTATTTGATCAATACTCCCTAAACCAGGGGTGTCCAATCTTTCGGCTTCCCTGGGCCACGTTGGAGGAAGAGGAATTATCTTGGGCCACACATAAAATACACTAACACTAACGATAGCTGATGAGCTTTAAAAAATGCAAAAAAAAAAAAACTTATAATGTTTTAAGAAAGTTTACAAATTTGCGTTGGGCCACATTCAAAGCCACCATGGGCCACATGAGGCCCGCAGGTTGGACAAGCTTGCCCTAAATTCTCATTCA
This sequence comes from Rhinopithecus roxellana, assembly GCF_007565055.1. Lineage (NCBI taxonomy): Eukaryota > Metazoa > Chordata > Mammalia > Primates > Cercopithecidae > Rhinopithecus > Rhinopithecus roxellana. Next base: position 126,134,585 of record NC_044558.1, on the reverse strand, counting down.
GTTCTCATATTCAATTATGTTTTTCAAATTTAGATAATTTTTTTTTCTTTCTGGAATGAGGTACACCGAGCCGAACCTACTCCATTTTGGGAAGGGTCTGTTACCTGCAGAATGATATTCAGCAGATGTGTAGTGGTATTGGGACCAGTGTACTATATGTTTATGGCCATTGTTCTTTCTAATTACTTTGGTGTCTAATTATGCTGATGCCCATTCCACACTGATTGCTAAACAGTTGCACAGGCATACTGGCTTCTAGCTAATGCCATAATCTGTGGAATTAGGAAAAGTTACACATTAGTGGTTTTTCTTTTCCTTTCTTTTCTCTTCTCCTCCTTCTCTCCCTCCTTCCTTCCTCTTTTCCTTCCTTTATTCCTTTATAAGGGAAAATTACACATTAGTGGTTTTTCTTTTCCTTTCTTTTCTCTTCTCCTCCTTCTCTCCATCCTACCTTCCCTCTTTTCTTTCCTTTATTTCTTTATAATCAAACTTAATTATATATTTGTTTCTCTTTATGTAACCTTCAGAAATTGGAATTATGCCTCAGTTTTTATAACTGCATTTTTAGACTTACATCTTCTATCTCTTAGCCTAAGTTAGTTCATTTCAAATATAGTTTTCTTGTGTGCTCATTTTGTTCCTTAGATTATAACAACTTTTTGCTTCAACAATTAGCTTGGCAAATAAAAGTTTAAATACAATTATTATTAATTACTTTGTTAAGATTTTTTTGATACCCAGTCCCTAATATACGTATGAAATAATTGATTTTGTCAAACTCAGAAAATGCTATCATGGGAAGTTAAATGGTACATTTTTTAAAAAGTAATATTTATATAGCTTTTAATTTTTCCAGCATATATATATATATATATATATATATATGAATTCAAAAATAGTACATGTTATCAGAGTAACTCAACCTGAATTCCCTAAAATATGATCATAACAAATGATTTTAAAACAAAAATATGTTAATAAATTGAAAATTGTGGACATTGTGGACTTCACTATAATTTTGTACATATTCTTGGTGTTTATCTACTGATAACTGAGGATAAAAGACTTAAATTTTAAAATTTGTATCATATTCCACTTTCAATCTTTGTGGGAACTGACTTAGAGTCCTTCAACTTTTTGTAATACATAATTCAATTTTGAAATAAATGGTGATGCAACTTAATATCTTGCTAAATTCTTATATTCATATATATTTGTGCAGCTCATCAGTGGTATCCAGTTGCCTCTTACTCATTCATCATCTAACAAAGGTGATACATTAGTAATTATAGAAGTTTTTGGTGTTCCAAATGATCAAATGAAGCAGCAGACTCGTGTAATTAAAAAAAATGGTGAGCTCCTAATATACTGTATTGAACTTCCATTAGCCTTCTTGTTGGAAAGCTTACAAATTATATGTTGATAGAGTTTTTATACATATCTATTATTCATAAGACAAGGGTTTTCCATTATGTCCAAAATTAGCAAAATGTTATATGCAGCAAAAGCACTTTTATAATGATTAGGTTGTTTAGCTGTATTTTCAAATTATGAATACAGAAATGTATCTGACCTGAAAAATTATTGCTTAAAAAATTTACCTCCTTTTTGTTTTCCCTCATGTCACTGAACTAAGAAGGCATTTTGACAGCCTCAGATCTACTTAGCTTCTAGCCTTTGTGTTAAATCAAAAATTTGTGATTTTTGACACAGCATATTATATATTTTTATAATGAATTATTTGAATTATTTTAGATTAAAAGTCTATGGCTTCTGAATCAGGCTACGGATGCCGTAGAAATCTACTGATAGAATATTTGGATAATTCAGTCATTTTTGCCACAAGGGAAGTGAAGAATGAAAGGAAATAACTTTGGTAAGATTTTCATCATTCTGGCATGCTATGACATCTTACACAGTATAGTACTGGCATTGCCATTTCTTCTCTGAGGTTGAAATGACTAAGGAAATTAGAAAAGGATGGGTTCCTGGGATTGACCCCTGGTCAGGGTCACCTTGAAGGAGACATTGGAACTGATTCTGGAGTCTGGAATCTTCTTCAAGGGATATTCTCAAAGCAAAGTGGACTTCATTCCAGAGTCTAGAAATATGCTTCAGGCCAAATGGTACTGACAGAGGAGCAGGCACAGTTTTCTTTTTCTTTTTCTTCTTGGATAATAATTTCTAACAATGCCCATAGTCTGCCTCCTCGGCACTCCCCTGAATACTTCCAGTGTGGCTTCTAGAGCGAAAATCATGGAAAAAGATTTGGGAAGATTTTATTGCCTTATCCTGTGTTATCAATGGGAACGGATATTGATGATGACTTCCTGCCTCATTTGACACTCTTTAGAGTTGAAGGCACATTGCTATGGCTGTGTCCAGAGATAGTAACTGCTGATGTCATGAAGCTTATAATAATCTATCTCTTGTTCCCTCCATCCTCTACTTGAATCTTCATCACAAAATGCTTAGAAACTTAATTTATTCAATGCACCCCTTATAATACTATGATTCTAGAATTTGTATTACATCCTTGGATTTTATGGGAATGGCCTTTCAGAAATTCAATTTGGTTCATCAAACATTACTAAGCCTCTGCTATGCTAAAAGCCTTGTGCTAAGTAGTAAAAGACGAAATCTGTTTATTAAATGAATTCTTATATACTGGACCAATTAACTATTCTATAGATAGTTTATAGTTCAGTGTGAAAGATGAGCTGTAAGTAAAATAATTATGATTTAGAGTCATTAGTGCTTCAAGGAGAGTACAAAGATTTGTACTGGAAGGGGGCACTTCTGGAGATGGTTCTTGGAGAATGAGTAGAATTTTTTAGAGTTTGGGGAAAAGGACATTTAAGGCAGAAGCCATAATATAAGTCCTAAAATATGAAGAAAATACAATTTAAACATACCAGAGACAGAACACATGAGTCCTAAAATATGAAGAAAACACAATTTAAACATGCTAGAGAAAAGCCAAGAAACTCACGATGGGTGGAATATAGGGTGCTTAAGAAAGATTAGTGAGAGAGAAAATGAGAAAGTTATTTAGGGATGGTCATGGAAAATTTCAAAAGCCTTGCTAAGGTGTCAGGAACTTTCTTTTTTCTAGAAAATGGATAAAATTCAGACTTTTAAATAGGGCTATAACAGAGTTGAGTGTTAGGTTTTTTTCCTGCAGATTTGAGAAGAAGTATATGAGAGGGAAATGAGAAATACAAAGTAGAGTCAGGATAAAATTTCAGTGGTTAGAGGATATAAAAGTCATGGTGCAAAGGAGGCTATGGCAGTAGGGAAGGAATGGGGGGTGTAAGTGAGAAATACTGTGCAGAAGTCAACGTCCAGATGGCTGGACAAGAAGAATTTTAAGACGATTTAGCTAGACATGAGAGTCTGGGAGGAAAAGGATAACATTTGGATAAAATGTGGAAGTAATTCTTCAGTTTTGGTCATGTCTGGGAGAACTATTTTCATCACTATCAAATTCAGTATCCTGGTTTACTTTTTTCTTATGTTGACAACTAAAAGTGAGGGCATTCTCTTATAATTAATCCATATTATTGTGTATGTGTGTGTGTGTGTATGTGCATGTATGTGTGACAGAGATAGATACAGGAGGAGGATGGAAGGGAGGCAGAGGCACATGTGTAATGAAGTAGGATTGGAGGAAGAAGAAATCAGTATAAACACTTCTGTGAGATGTTTTGCAGTGTCTATAAAGAATTGACTCTAAACTTGCCTCTGTACCCCTAAGAAGAGAAATTATTTCTTTTCTTAGGTCAAGGTAATGTGATCATTATTCCATCATGAGCCAATTTGTTTACTATTTCTGTGGGTATAGGCTGCACCCTGGGTTGCTATGTGGTAAACGTGCTCTTGTGACCACAGAAAATATAGATATAGTATAATTAGAAATTCATCAATGCTTCTGGAAATGCAAGTCAAAGAACAAAACCTATTGTCATAGCAAGTGTAGCATTGCCTTTGTAAATGAAAAATAATACACATAATTCTTCTCCAAACCTTTGAGTCTTTATTAAGTAGAATTTCTATTTAATTTGAACGTGAATTTCTTGATTCTGTTAAATTACGCTTTACTTTTTGGATGATTTGGGTCATACTGTGACACAAGGTGGATTTCTTGCTTGGCAAGAAATTGGTTGTTTGGGATGATTTATTTTCCTAGAGATTGAAATTCATCAACTTTGGACTTTGAAAGGAGCACTTAGTCTGAAGAAGGATCAAGAGTTGGCTTTAGTTTGTTACCTAGCTTTCAGTCTAACAACTATATATGGAACTCTTCCCATAATAAGACTGACTGTATTAGTCCATTTTCACATTGCTCTGAAGATACTACCCGAGACTGGATAACTTACAAAGGAAAGACGTTTAATTGACTCACGGTTCCCCATGGCTGAGGAGGCCTCAGGAAACTTACAATCATGGCGGAAGGTGAAGGGGAAACAAATTTGGATCTTTTCATGGGGCAGCAGGAGATTGCTAGCAAGAGTGGGGAATACTGCCTTATGAAACCATCAGATCTCATGAGTACTCACTCTCTATCATGAGAACAGCATGGGAGAAACCGCCCCTATAATTCAATCATAGTCACCAGATGTCTTCCTAAACGCCTGGGGATTACAATTCAAGATGAGATTTGGGTGAGGGCACAAAGCTTAACCATATCAAGGAGTTAGTATAGAAAAATGATGTTACTTAATTTTCTTCATTTCTCAATTTATTTGCTAAAGAATTGCCTAAGTACATCAGTCATATTGCATAATGATTAAAAGCTTTTGCTCTGAAGTCAGACTCCCTGTTTTTGAATTCCTGATCTGCCACTTAATGGCCACATATGTGAAACTTTTAGGAAATAAGGTAATATCTTTGTGGCTCAGTTTTCCCATCCCATCAGGATGGGGTGGTTATCAGGATTAATTGAGTTGATCCATTCTTAGAACATTGCCCAGCAATAGTGAACACTCAGTATTGTCTGGTTATTATTCCTCTCACACTAAGTATGTTAAAAACCTATGTGCTCTAAACATAAGATATTACTATTGTTAAAGGATTGAAAAGAAAAAGTTTGGAGAACAAGTGTTATCTATTTTTTCCTAGATATGGTATCTATTATTCTTTGTATCTTCTTTTTTCATATTTCAGCTTTTAGTCCAAGATGGAATGAAACATTCACATTTATTATTCATGTCCCAGAATTGGCATTGATACGTTTTGTTGTTGAAAGTCAAGGTTTAATAGCAGGAAATGAATTTCTCGGGCAATATACTTTGCCACTTCTGTGCATGAACAAAGGTAATGTCCCTAAAAGTTAGATGATTGTACCAGCATTTAAATATAACTTGTGTATATCAAAGACACATTTGGACATACCAAATAGCTCTATCATAAAGTAGGATGTAAAGGAAATTTTATGTATTGACACATATTTATTCTCTGTGGAATTATAAAAATGTGTTCTCATGTGGAAGGTGGGGTGGGAGTGTGGGACTGACAGGAAGGCTAATTAGACAAACTTGGCATGTATAAGCATTTCTTTACATGCATCATAGTTCTTCTGTTTCAGTGAAGGGTAGTCATGACTACCATAAAGAAATGATGATGGGTGGCAACCAGAAGGGAGAAGCAGTGACTCATTCTTCCTGCCTGAGGAGAAGAGATTGGGAACCTGAGACTATCCTTTCCTGACCCCTTTTCAGGGCTGACTGCCTTTATGTTGCAGAGTCACCTTTCCAGGGTGATTTACACTGTGCTCCCAATTACCTCGTCTCAATATGCTTACTTTTCTAACAGCATCTGAGATGTGCCTAGGAAACAGGGTCTTCCTGAAGCAGAAGGGTGGTGGTTAATTTTGGATCATGCTGCACTTTGCAGAAGGAGAAGTATGAGTTGTGTGCTCAGTGTTGGGCAGTTAGGAAGTCAGAATAGAAAATGCAAATATTTAATTTTTGTGGAAGATTAATATACCAGATGGGAATATAACTCTATAGTCATGGTTTTTAATGTATGCTTAGTAAAGAGCTCCTGTTTCTCAGCAAGGCTGTTGGGGCCACCACTGATTAATTGGTTATTGGTCTAATTAGATACAATTCCTTTTGCAGGTTATCGTCGTGTTCCTCTGTTTTCCAGAATGGGTGAGAGCCTTGAGCCTGCCTCACTGTTTGTTTATGTTTGGTACGTCAGATAACAGCTAATGATAAATGACGTATCATTAGCTATGCATCGCAATAAAATAGCCAAAATGAATGCCTATATGTTTTCTTTTTTAAACATAAATAATTACTCATAAAACTAGAAATATTGAGCCCATTCACTTAAAAATACACAAAAATAAATCAGTGGAAGAAAGAAAATAGAAACTTCAGAGGGTCCTGACCCAGCATGGTGTTCTTGTTAGCTGATTTCTCCTGCCCTTCTGCTGCTGAGTTTTTTTCAACTGGCTTGTATCATTTTTAATTACTAGAATTTATAAGCTTTTGAAATACATCTAATTATAAAAGATAAATTGGCAAATATTTAGCAGTATAAAAGAAATGTGAAATCTAAGAGTGTTTTAGCTTCTAGACACCCACTACTGCGTATTTTCCTGGGAAGGAATTAGATTGCCAGGCCCTCCGAGCCTTTTCATATCCTGGAGAGTAATTAGCCCCTGCATTCTTATGCTAGTTCTTAGATGTTGTGCACTGGAGTTGGTACCCTGTAATTAGACAGCCATTTTTATGAGTGTGTATAAAATTGGTTTGCATGCAAACTGTATTCAGACCCATATCTATAAAAGAGACCTACTGTGTGGACTTACATGTTTGAATCTTAAATTGATTTGCAATATTTCTGAATCTGTAGTAATCTATACTGAATCTATACTTTCAAGTTGATTTCTTGGTCAAAGATGAGATTCCTGTCCTATCTCATCTGCTGGACTTTTTACCAACAGCAGAACTTTGCTTTATTAAATGTCATGTAGAAGAGTATGGAACCACTGATATTAATACTAATTCTACCACATTGTTGCGTGGTAGTGATGTGAAAGCACCCAGCACAAAGCTTGACAAAGATGGGGACCTTTAATAGGTACTTTTGCAATTGAATGCTAACTAATAACTAAAATAACAAAATGACTGTTTGGGATGTATACTAACACATTATATCTTTATGATGAGAAAATATAACACATCTAGCATGTTTTACTATTATCATGGTTTACTCTCAGCACTAAATGTTTAAATTCAAATTCCCAAGTCATAGGTAGTAAGAAATTGTGTGGTTACTAAGTGCACAATCTTCCAGTTTCCACCTCAAGGGCTGTCTGGATTTAAGATCAGTGCACACCCTTCCCAGTAGGGATGCACAGCCAATTCTTAGAAAGATGCTTCTGTTTTGCCAGATAATGGATGGATCTTATTTAAATAATCAACTGTTCAGCATGACAGCAGGAGGGAGTTTCAGCCCATTGACCCAAGGCTTTACCCTTCCCTAATCTCCTAAGACCTTCTGAAGATCTGGAATTCCATGAAATTTAAAGGCTTTAATCAACTGAGTTTTACAAGAGAGTTCATTAATTCTGCATTGGAATAAACTTCTGTTTCTCATTTATACCATCAAGCTCTGAAACAAGAGAGAAAAAGGATATATTTTATTTTCTCTCCTTTTCTTTAGGTACCAAACTTATCTCTCTGATTTTGAAATATTCCACTCTATATTAGGAATATGGACTTTGATAGAAATATTACATTATTTTCTTTCTTTCTTTTTTTTTTTTTTTGAGACGGAGTCTGGCTCTGTCGCCCAGGCTGGAGTGCAATGGCCGGATCTCAGCTCACTGCAAGCTCCGCCTCCCAGGTTTACGCCATTCTCCTGCCTCAGCCTCCCGAGTAGCTGGGACTACAGGCACCCGCCACTTCGCCCGGCTAGTTTTTTGTATTTTTTAGCCAGGATGGTCTCGATCTCCTGACCTCGTGATCCGCTCGTCTGGGCTTCCCAAAGTGCTGGGATTACAGGCTTGAGCCACCGCCCCCGGCCCCTATTTTATTTCTTGTTCAAGAATCTTGTGATGTCTTGAGACATTTTTGGCTCCATTTTAAAATTTGCATCATTTAACATTAAATGCCCCTTATGTATTGAACTAGAATTTTGATTAGAAGCTTCTCACAAGAACTATTAACAGATTTTGTTCACGTAAAACTCCAGAGTCAGGGAATGTTCTCACATTTAGAATAGGCTGGGAATGTTGTGAGAAGCCAGATTTGACTCATGCTTTTTAGGTATAATTCATTTACAAGAAAAAATTGTGTTGATAAACGGAAGAAAACATAGGAAAAGGCTAAATGAACCCTTGAGACTGTGGCAACAGAAGACTTTTTAAACTTTAAAGTTTTAGTTTAAATGTCAGTTCCGCCGGGCGCAGTGGCTCACGCCTGTAATCCCAGCACTTTGGGAGGCCGAGGCGGGCGGATCACAAGGCCAGGAGATCGAGACCACAGTGAAACCCCGTCTCTACTAAAAATACAAAAAATTAGCCGGGCGCGGTGGCGGGCGCCTGTAGTCCCAGCTACTCAGGAGGCTGAGGCAGGAGAATGGCATGAACCCGGGAGGCGGAGCTTGCAGTGAGCTGAGATCCGGCCACTGCACTCCAGCCTGGGCGACAGAGCGAGACTCTGTCTCAAAAAAAAAAAAAAAAAAAAATAATAATAATAATAATAAATGTCAGTTCCTCAGGGAAGCCATCCGTGTTCTGCTAGATTAGGTTATATTCCCTGACTTATGCTTCTTTACAACTGATAATGACAGTTAGGAACCAACTTTGTACTATCAGCCAGACTTTAGTGTTGCTAGGAGCTGCCATGGAGCTCACAGCTAAACTGTGGTGTTCCCTTCTTGAATATAAACAGTTTCACAGAGCATCAACCCAGACGCAGCCACTCTGTACCATGACGGAACAAGACAAAGACAAGAACATTCCGGAATCATGACTGAATGCACAACAAAAACATGAATATCATCCAAACACAACAATGGTACACACTCCCCTATCCTGGCTGACCTAAATGACTATTAATTTAGTACCAAGGGTCGCTTTCGCCTTGATTTACTCCTCTCATCTTACAGATAAGATTTACTCCAATCAGAGAATTGACCCCTGTTCTTGACAACATCCAAATACAGAGGAGAACTCCACTTTTTTGAAATCTCCCCCAAATCATTTAATACAAGCCCAAATCCAATAGTGGGTACTTTCTAATACCCTCTTAGTAAGATGCCTCATGGCTTCCCATGCTGTGTCTCCTTTTGTAGTGAGCAATAGAGGCAACTGTGTGTTCCTGGTGGTCTTTTGCTGGACAAATTCTGACTTCTTCCATAATCTTGTACTTCTATGTGTTACAGAAAAGTTTAATTATGTTGTTAATTTTGAAGGTTTATTTTTTTTCTGGTCGTGGTTGGTTAGGGTCTCAAATAGAACATGAGTACAGTCTCTCCACCCAGACTTATCTGGACTTCTGTCTGGGAAATGATGGTCACTGGAGGTAAATGACAGGCTGGTAGCTAAAGAGTAAAGTTGCCCCAGCTGTAAAAATAAGGTCTCCATTTTAAATGTTGGATATTAGGGAGTGTCTTGAGGGATGTAAAACATGTCCCTTATACAGAGACTCTAGGAGTTCAAGTCAAAACCTTTGTGCAAATCTCAGGAGATTTGGGAGCCACACTAGGAAGAAGCTTGTTCTGTTGGTTAGTGCAGAGAGGATGGAATCCCTTTTGAGTGAAATGCTTATGGGATTGAACAATGGACATTTTACTGGGGGAATATATGGACTGGATTTCATTTTTCAAGAGTTCTTAAGATCCCTTTATTCTCAGTAATGCAAAAACATCTGTTTAATTACATTACTTTCAAAGTAATAACACACTATAAATATGTATACCAACAAAGAGTTCCTATGATGCATTCTAAAATCTCAGGCCATAAAATTTGAGCATTCTACAGGATTCATAGTTAAGCTATGAATTTTACCAGCCACTGGAAACTCTCATTCTAAACACTGAAGGGCTGAATTGAAGTGAATTTGAACCAATGAAGAGATCAATTTTCTTCTATGTATCTTCTGGGCTTACACAACAGCTCAGCACACCTGGGAGTTGGTGTTAAACACCTTAGTAATGTACCTGTTTTCAGGAATAAGAGCCCTCTTTCTACTTTCCATCTGTACATAATTTAACTTTCACACTTTCAGTCATCTTTTCCATTCTTCTCGCAGGGCAGTCTCTTTTCTAATGCGTTAATCACAATATCTGCAATGTTATCCAGGGCCTAATGTGTGCCTAATACTAATAAAAATTAATCTTAATCCTTTCAGCAATCTTACATTGTATTGTTAATGAAAGAGGCCCAGAAACATTGAGGCAATGTTTACGGGTATTATAAACATTGTCTATGGTTTACAGTAAATGACAGAACCAGGGTTATTAATCTAGGGCCATCTGGAAAAAATGAATGGTGTCACTTAATGCACAATATACAAAAATTAACTAAAAAGGGGTCATAAACCTAAATGAAAGAGCTAAAATTATGAAACTTCTAGAAGAAAGCAGATAGAATATCTTTGTAGTCTTGGGATCAGCAAAGGTTTCTTGTAACATTAAATGTATGAGGTATAAAATAAATGATAGAGTTGATTTCATCAAAATTTTTTAAAAAAGAACTTCTGCCTTTTGAAATACACCATAATGAAAATGATAAGGTAAGCTATATATATCAAAGGACTTATATCCAGACTATATGAAGAATACTCACGACTTAATAATGACAACCCCATAAGAGAAATGGGCAAAATATTTGAACAGGCACTTGCCAAAAGGAAATATGTGAATGATCAATAAGCATATGAAAAGAGACTCAATTCCATTCATCATCAGAGCAAGGCAACTTAACACTATAATAAGTTATCATTAGTATTGCTAAAATAAAGCATAAATGATCATTCCAAATGTTGGGGTGGATGTGGAGAACTGAACTCATACACTGCTAGTGGGAATGTAAAGTGGGACAATCACTGTGAAAACAGTTTGACCATTTCTTACAAAGTCAAACACATCCCTACCATACAACTCAGACTTTTTGGTCCCAGATATTTACTCAAGGCAAATGAAGTCACATGTACACACTAAGGCTTTCCATGACTGTCTATAGAAGGTTTATTTATAATAACCCCAAACTGGAAACAACCCAAATGTTCACGAACAGGTGAATAGATAACAAATGATGTTACGTTCAATATTATTTAGTGTAATAAAAGAATAGACTATTGATACATGCATCAATACCAAGGAATCAAAATTATTAAAATGAATGAAAGAATGTAGGCAAAAAGTAGTATGTACTGTGTGGTTCCATTTATTTAAAAGAACAAAAAACACAAATTAAATTTCTGTAGTAACAGAAAGAAAATCAGTGAATGAGGTTAGGGGTGGGAAGAGGGATGGATTAAAAGGAGCCACAAGAAATTTTTGGCACTAATGGAAATGTTTATCTCCATTATCATGATGGGTGAGAAGGGGTATGTCTATGTCAAAATGAATCAAATTGTTTACTTCAAACATGAAGCTTTGTGAACTTCAACTGTATCTCAAAAAAGTTGAATAAATTCAAATCCTGAAAAGAAAAATATCATAATTCTGGCTTTCTATGGAGCATGCTGACCAGTAACTTGTTTCAATGATGCATAAAAAGTTTATTTGGCTCTGATGTGACGATATGTGTTCTAACAGCAGTATTAGCCAGACCTCTAATTGGATCAAGTGATAGAAGCCTCCTTAAGTGGGGGGCACAGAATTGAATGAATGTGAGGTGTACAGCACTGCTCTAGACTCTGTGGACAGCTGAGCTGGCTAGAAACTTGTATGGAGTTGTTTGCATAACATTTATAGCAAATCCACATATCTACAATGTCATTCATTTAACCAATGAGAGTTATATTTCTCATATTCTTTATGCGAATTGACATACTCTCTTGACTGAAATACATTTGTGCACACATACACATACCACACACACAAGAACACATGCATATGGATACACATGCTCACACATAAATATCACATGTTTTATGACAAATTATTAAAGTACAATTTTAAAACCAAAATGAAAGGATAGATTTATGCTTTTTTTTTTTTTTTTTTTTTTTAAGATCTATCTACATGTTTAGAAAACACAAATAATTATTTTTGCTTTAAATGTAGACCGGTTGTTGTTAACCTTATCTGAACACTGGAATCATATAGAACATTTAAAAAATACTGATGTCTTTGCTCCTTTTTAAGAGATTCTGACAAAATTGGTGTGGCATTCTGCTTGAGCACTGTGATTTTTGACAATTCTTTAGGCTATTCTAAACCAGTGCTCTTAAAGCACTGCATTAGATCCTCAGGCCAGTGACAACAGCATCAGGGGACATTTTAAGAAATGAAAATTTACAGGCTCCACCCCAGACCTCCCTGAATTGGAAACTCAGAAGTTGTGGCCAAGCAGTCTGCCTTCTAACCAGCGCTCTGTGTGATTCAGATGCACGCTCAAATTTGAGAACCACTGTTCTAATCAGTGGTCAGGATTGAAAACAACTAGCCTTGCCTCTATTCATTGCCGGTTTGATTGCACAGTGCTGATTCAGCCTATGTTGTGTGCCTGGCTTAGCTTTCTAGAAACTGTCTTGCTCACCATCTTTCCTCAATTCATATGCCGGTTTAGATTTCGCTCTCTGGATTTAAAGTGCTCACATATTTGTTCATCATGTTGTAGCAAGCAGCCTGACCAGGATCTACTGTTGGAATATGACAGTATCTTGTGTTCAGCCAAAGCCCTGATACAGACTCCCCTTTTCTACATCAGACTTTCTGGAGAGACAGAGCTTTCTTCCCTGGTACCTTTTATTTTCCTTTTGGGAAAGAATCACTCTCATTCATCTTTATGTTGTTCATGGTGACTTATGACAAATATCTGTTCAACAAGCAACAAAGTGTTTTGAACCAGATGTTTGGGGAAATAAGAAAAACAGTTTTGCTTTTACAATCTTTGGGAATCTGAAGTTTTATACAAATGATTAACGCATAGATCTTCCTGTTATTATTATTTTACATGACTGTGATCAATCTTATATGTGTGTTTCCATTTTAGACCTCTTCCTAGCATAATCTTTCCCTTCTGACCTTCTAGTTTCTCTAACATCTATTACCTTTTAGGACTTTGCTGAAGAGAGAAAGGTAAGATATCAGGAATAGTTAGTGGGCAGGCAAGTTAGTAATAATTCATTACATTTGTACTATAGTCCTGCTTGTTTTTCTACTTTAATCTTACTAAACTAATTATTCTTTGTAGTTGACATCAGAGTCAGAAATACACTGTCTTCTTAGACACTGAACTATAAAAAGAACATAACTGCCATATATATAAATGATAATAGGAGAAAACAGGGTCCTCAGGTGGTTGAGAGCACTCAATGGGATACTACAAAGGCAAATGCAGACATTTTCACTGAAGAAGCAAGGGGTTGATATATTGAGATCGATGCTCAGGTTGCTAAATGGACATCTGCAAAAAAGCTGACTGTGGAACATGAATTATACTGGATTCTTTCAGTTACAAAGCACAGCGAACCTGGCTTGGTGGTTTAAGCAAATATAGACATTATTAGCTCGTATTGCTAAAGAGAACAGGTAAATCTGGCTTCAAAAGAGGCTTGACCCAAAGGTCAAACAACATGATTAGGACCTGGTTTCTTTCTCTTGTTTTTTCAGTTCCATGTATTCAGTTTTGGGTCCATTTTCTAGCTGTCTTTTGCCTCATGGTCCCAAGATGGCAGCTTCTAAGGATACCCAGGCAAAGCAGGAAGAATGAGAAAGACACAGGTCTATTGACTCGTGTTGATGGTGTAACTTTTTTCCTTTCTTTTTTTTTTTTTTTTTTTTGAGACGGAGTCTCGCTCTGTCGCCCAGACTGGAGTGCAGTGGCGCCACCTCCGCTCACTGCAAGCTCCGCCTCCCGGGTTCACGCCATTCTCCTGCCTCAGCCTCCTGAGTAGCTGGAACTACAGGCGCCCGCCAGGTCGCCCGGCTAGTTTTTTGTATTTTTTTTTTAGGAGAGACGGGGTTTCACCGTGTTAGCCAGGATGGTCTCGATCTCCTGACCTCATGATCCACCCGTCTCGGCCTCCCAAAGTGCTGGGATTACACGCTTGAGCCACCACGCCCAGCCAACTTTTTTCCTTTCTTTCAAAAAGTTTTTTTTTTTTTAAATAGATTCAGAAGGTATACGTGCAGGTTTGTTACATGGATATATAATGGTGAGGTTTGGGTTTCTCATGCGGCTGTCATTCTAATAGTTAACATTGTACCCCAAAAGTAGAATTTCAAACCTCACCCCCCTGCCACCCTTCCCTTTTTGAGACCCTAGTGTCTATTATTTCCCTATCTGTTCTTTTGTACTTATTGTTTAGCTCCCTCTTATAAGTGAGAACATGTGGTATTTGATTCTTCTGAGTTATTTCACTTAGAACAATGGCCTCTAGCTCCATCCATGTTGCTGCAAAAGACATAATTTTATTCTTTTTCATGGTTATGTAGTATTCCATGTGTCTGTATCACATTTTCATTATCCAGTCAACCATTGATGAACACTTAGCTTGGTTCCATGACTTTGCTATTATGAATAGTACAGTGACAAACGTACAGAGGCTAGTACGTTTTTGATATAATGATTTCTTTTCCTTTGGGTGGATAGCTAGTGGTGGAATTGCAGAGTTGAATGGTTGTTCTGCTTTTAGTTCTGTGAGAAATACCCATACTTTTTTCCATAGAGGTTGTACTAATTTACATTCCCACCAGCAGTGTATCAATATTTTCTTTTATCTGCATCCATGCGAAGATCTGTTGGTATAGTTTCAATGTACCCAGACCTCTATAATGGTCATAAAACTTTCCCCAAAACACAGTGGCTTGAAACAGCCATTGATTTGTTTACAAGACTACAATTTGGCTGGACTAAGCTGATTTGCTGGTTTTACCAGGTGGGAGGGGGAGGAGGAGAGTTTACTCATGTGACTGTAGCCATCTAGACCAGCTCTGTCCAATTTGACTATTTATATTTAAAAAAATTAAAATTAAATGCAATTTAAAATTTCATTCTCTAGCCACATTATTTGTCACATTTCCAGTGCTCAATAGCCATCTGTGGCTAGTAGCTATCATATTGAATAGGGTAGTTATAGACCTTTGCCCTCATTACAGACAATTCTGTTGGAAAGTGCTGATCTAGAGAGTTGGCTGAGGCTGGATATTCCAAGATGGCTTCACTTACATGACTGGAGCCTCAGTTGAATGCTAACATAGCTGGGTCAGCTAGTCTTCTCTCTGTCTCCAGGTTACCTTTCATCCCAGGGTTCTTCACAGGCTGGTGGAAGCATTCTAAGCAGGCAAGAGCAGAGGCTGCAATGTGTGTTGAGGCCTAAGCATGGAAGTCATACAATACCACTTTCAGCTCATTACAGAAGTCATACAACATTACTTTCATTCTTTCGTGTTAGAGCAAACAAAAGACCAGCCTAGCTTCAAGCAGTGGAACGTTATGTTTTGCCTCTTAATGGGAGTAGTTGCAAAAAAATTGTGACCATGTTTCATCTACTACAATGCATGAGAGCAAGAAAATGTAGAAGATTTACTCTATCAAGAATAATGGTTGGCAGACTGAAAATGTTAGATTAAATATTGATTGGAGAGAATTAAAATTCTGGGCTTAGGAGGAAATTCATGTATATGCTCAATTTATTTATTTGTCCAAAAAATTCATAGAGTGAGAAAATATAATGTGCCAGGCATAGCAGCTGAGGATTAAGTGGTAAACAAAACCAACATGCTTCCTACTCTCATAAATCTCACATTCTATTGCAGAGATGTGAAACAAATAAAATTTTACATAGTTCCCAGAGGGTAGTATGAAGGTATTATTTTAGAGAATAAGTTCAGGAAATGAGAGAAATCCTTTAGCTTCTCTAAATGTCATTATTATTAAGCTATTGTTTGAATTTAATATATGTGGCTTATATTTAAAAGGTGCAATGAACTGAAAAGCATTTAAAATGTAGTTCTGAAAGTATTTGAATCCATGTGTTTCTATATGCTTTTCCTTCTAATATTCTTTGTCTTTTGATTTTATTCTTCATAGCTGTGGTAGACAGCCTCTAAGATATCTACCAGTGGTCTTCACTTCTTGATACTCACAGCTTTGTGTAATCCACTGCCTTTAAATAACCTGCTTTTATACAATAGAATACAGCAACACTGAGATGATGTCACTTCTGATTGTGACTTCCATCTTGCTAGTAGGCTATTGTTTTCTTGGCTTGCACACTATGATGAACCTAGCTGCCATGTTAAAGAGGGCCACGTGGCAAAGAGCTCAGGGCAGCTTCTGTGGAACAGCCAGTGAGGAACTGAGGCCCTGAGTCCAACAGTTTCTGAGGAGCTAACTGCTTCCAATAGCTACTGAAAAAGTGTAGCCATGGATCCTTCCCCTGATGAGGCCTCAGATAAGACTGCAGCCCCTTTGCAGCCTTGTGAAAGACAGTGAATCAGAGGGCCCAGTACCTGTGCCTGGATTTCTGACATACAGAAACTATGAGATAATTAATGTGTATTCTTTTAAGCTGCAAAGTTTTGGAGTAAATTGTTACATAACAATAGATAACTAGTAGAACAGGCAATCTTTTCTTTGTGGTGAGAGAAAGGATTGTGGATATCACAAGGCTTCTCTAGCCTTGTTCATTTGTTCATTTTTGGCTTTTCCTTGCCATCAAATCCTAATAGTTTTAGAATTCCATAATGGATGTAAAAAGTATATCTTGGTGAAATGTCTCTGTTTATGATATTTTCATATAACAACAAATTTTTCTATTCTAGTATTTTCTCAGTGGGGACATATATATCACATTTTCATTTCAATAACTTATATACTATTTCAAATGTGAAATTTGAAATTATATTGTAGGGATTACAGTGGGGATAGCCTAAGAACAGATTTTTAAAATTTGTTTTAAAAAGGATCCTTTCCTGTACCCTTTATGAGGGGCAGTATATGAATCAATTTAACCATTAAAAACATGAATAAATTCCCCTATTCCTTAAGCCTGTCTTCTTCATACCTTTTGGAACTAATTTTTAGAACTTTTCTGCGTCAGCTAAATTAGTCTGCTTTTTAATTTTCTTCTATGTACCACTTTGGCAAACATTTCTGTATTTTAATTTGTGCCATCTTTTGTGTCATGTACCAATCTGTGCACAATTTAGCCTTCTCATCTCACTTCTTCTGAAAGCTGTTCTTGGTTATTCTAACCGGAGCCAGACATTTTCTCTTAGCTCCTCTAGACCTACCCTCCAGCCTGCTCACCTTGCCCTCTGCCTGAGTAGTAGACCTGAATGGACTACACAAAGCAGTTTCTATGCCCTCTTGATCCTGTTATGTTAGGCCATGGGGAGAAGCCCACCAGGAGGTTGAAGGGAGGGAAGAGTTCAAGGCATCTATTCCTCAATTTCCCTCCCAGTGAGGTCACCTTGGGGTGGTCATGTTCCTCAACGTGACTTGCTACCCTTCTGGGTTCTGGTCAATAAGAAACTCAATGTCAGTAAAGAAAAGGTCAAAGAATGAAACTACATGTTCTGATTTTCTCATATTCATTCAAATGTGATGAGTAATGGGAGAGAAATCAGCCTTCAGCATATGGAATGTTAAGAGTATATTAAATAACATGAATTTATTTTTATATAGCTGTTTTAATCTAGATTTATACCATTTTTTCCAGTCATTTGACTTTAATTCCAGACTCTATCTTGAAACTTATATAATCAGAGATCACACATTAAATGAGCACATAACATAATGAGTAAAAGTAAACAATCAATTAAAAGCTTTTCCCTTTTCTTAATTCAGGAGAGGTTTCTTCTAGATGAGCAATGATGACTGAGTAATAGAGGTGCTGAGAATGAAGTTCCAATAAGACAGTTGTACTTTCTCATTAAAAACAGTAACAACAGAACACTTTTCTGAAGTAATATAAGCTAATTCTGCAAAACTGAGAAATGTCAGAAACTATAAAGCCATAAGTCATGATCCACTGCAAAATAAAATAACCTCTTTAAATTCGTTTGTCTTTGCTATGATCTGAATGCGTCCCCACAAAATTCAGATGCTGAAGTCTAATGCTCAAAGTAATGGTATTAGTAGGTGGGGACTTTGGTGGCTGACTCTGTCATGAGGGTGAAGCCCTTACATATATGGGATTTGTGTCCTTATAGAAGAGCCCTAGGGCACTTATATGCCCACTCCACCAAGTCAAGATGGCGTGAAAAGGTGCTATATATGGGAGATGAACCTTCACCAGACACTGAATTTGCTGGCGCTTTGATCTTAAACCTCTCAGGCTCCAGAACTGTGAGAAATCAATTTCTATTGTTTGTAGCCACTTCATGGATGATAGTATTTTTGTTATAGTGGCTTGGACGAACTAAGACAGTATTTTTGCATTTTGGAAAAAATTCAAATCCCCCTTTCCTTCATCATTTTTCTGGAGCCTTTCCTTTCCATAAATTGTCTGCAATAATGATATGTTTTTATATCCAGTAGGGTAGCCACTAGCCACATGTGCCTCCTCACCACTTGTGATGTGCCTAGTACACCAGAGAAATCAAATTTGTAGTTTTGTTTCATTTTTAATTGAGTAGCCATGTAAGAAATCAAACATATATCTCAGTCCTGGGCCCAGTACAAACACATTCCTCCATATATCTCAGTCCTGGGCCCAGTACAAACATTCCTCCATTTGTCTCAACTTCCTGGGCCCAGTACAAACATTCCTCCATTTGTCTCAACTTCCTGGGCCCAGTACAAACATTCCTCCATTTGTCTCAACTTTAGAAAAACACCACCTGGAGAGTCCCCGATAAGGTCACAACCGTTTGTGGAGTGGTTTTACTGAAAGCGTGGGAACCAATAAAAAAACTGCTAAATGTATAACTTAAAATGTTAACCAATTGTAATGCTGTAACCAAAAGAATTCCCTTGTTTCTCTGTAACCTTACATATCCTGTTTACATCGAGCTATAAAAAGCGAGCACATGCATCGTTCGGGGCCCTCTTGTATGCTGTGGAGCAGAGGGACCAAGTTCGAACTTGCAGTAAAGATCCTTGCCGCTTGGCTTTGACTCTGGACTCTGGTGGTCTTCTTCGGGGAATAAACGGTCTGGACATAACAGCCACACATGAGTGGTGCCTCCATAGTGAACGCTATAGCTCTGGAGTGCTGGTCTCATGTGTGATCTTCTTAGGTTCAGGTTTTCTGCATTATGCTGATGCAGTCACACGCAGTCCCTTATTACACAAAGGGGCCAGGCTCTCATATTCTTTTTCTGACATGTGTCTATTTCTTCCCAACTGTCCTCACTCTATTGTGGATTCAGTCCAATTAAAAAAAGGAAAATCCCAGTATCTTCTTTAATGGTGCATAGCAGTTTATGAAATGTTTTTACATATGCTATTTAGTTTGATCCTCATAATAAGTGGAACTAGATGCCGCTTCTTCTTTTTCTGTTTTTTAGATGGAGTCTCACCCTATTGCCCAGGCTGGAGTGCAATGGCCCAATCTCAGCTCACTGTCACCTCCGCCTCCCAAGCTCAAGCAATTCTCCTGCCTCAGCCTCCCAAGTAGCTGGGATTACAGGTGCATGCCATCACACCGGGCTAATTTTTGTACTTTAGTAGAGATGGGTTTTCATCATGTTGGCCAGGCTGGTCTCTAACTCCTGACCTCATGATCTGCCCACCTCAGCCTCCCAAATTGCTGGGATTACAGATGTGAGCCACCGTGCCCGGCTGAAACTGTGTTTTCTTAAATAATTTTCCCAACTGAAAGCTTCCTAACTGATTTGATCAAGTAAAGGAGCTCATTTGAAAGAATGTTTCATGACAATATAAACATTGGTTATTCCGGAATTGGTGAGAAAAGTGCATCTAAAATAGTTCAGGATGATAATGTAAAAAGAACACTGAAGAGCTGTGTCTACCACTTATCATGAGATTGATAATAGCAATAACAATAATGATAATAGTAATAGAGACATGTATTACCCACTTACCATATTCCAAGCATTATCCTAACTGCTTCATATGCAGCAACGAATTTAACCCTCATAGCAATCCCTGGAGATTTTGCAGATGAAGACAATAAGATTAAAGAGGTTAAGAACTGTGTTGAAGTTATCCAATACACCTCAGGTAGTTGAAGCTGTCTTGGGTAGGCCCTTCAACTCTCACGGTTTGTTTGCTCCCCTTTAAAAAGCAGGTTGTTGAATTAGACAATATCTGTGTTCTAGTTCTCTGTGATACAGACAATTGAAATGTCTAAATCAATAATGTGATTTTTGGCAGTGTGCTTTCTGATATTGTGTGTGTGTGTGCCCTGTGTGTAATTTCTGCAATTGCGGAGAAATGTAGCAATCTGATAAAACAGCTCTTCTGAAAAAAGTGATTTCCTAAAGTACTTCATTTTTATATTGATCTTGTTTCAAGGCAGCATACTTCTTCCATCTAATGACTTGATATCTGTTGTGAACTGAATGTTTGTGTCCTCTCCAAACATTTCCAAATTCATATTTTGAAGCCGTAACCCCCAATGGGATGGTATTAGGAGGTAGGATCTTTGGGAGGTAATTAGGTTTAAATTAAGACATAAGGACTGAGCCACCATGATAGAATTAATGCCCTTATAAGAAGATAAAGAGGGCCGGGTGCGTTGGCTCACATCTGTAATCCCAGCACTTTGGGAGGCCCAGGTGGGCAGATCATGAAGTCAGGAGTTTGAGACCAGCCTGAGCAACATGGTGAAACCCTGTCTCTGCTAAACAAACCAACAAAAAATACAAAAATTAGCCGGACGTGGTGGCACACATCTGTACTCTCATCTACTCAGGAGGCTGAGGCAGGAGAATCACTTGAACCCTGGGAGGCAGAGGTTGCAGTGAGCCGAGATTGCGCCACTGGACTCCAGCCTGGGCGACAGAGAGAGAATCCATCTCAAAAAAAAAAAAAAAAAAAAAAAAAAAAGAAAAAAAAAAAAAGAAAAGAAAAAGAAAAAGGAAGAGGCACCAGAGCTTCCTCTCTCTGCCGTCTCTGCCGTGTGAGGATACAGCTGCAAAGGCAACTGTCTGCAAGCCAGGAATAGGACCCTCTGAATCTGCTGGCTTGGACTTTCCAGCGTCTAGAACCATGAGAAATACATTTCTGTGTTTAAACCACCCAGTCTGTGATATTTTTGTTATAGCAGTTCACATTAACACAGTATCTTTTAGAATCGCACTGATAATATGAATTAGGTTTTTTAAAGTGAGTATAATTATTCTTACCACACACCAATTTATTAGAAAGGTTAAATGAAATAATGTTTACTGCAGTGCCTGCTACATAGTAAAAATACAAGTGACCACACATACAATGGAAAGAGAATATAGTTCAGTGGTTAAGAGAGTGGATTCTGACACTTGATTGCCTGACTTCATGTCCTTTGCTACCTACTAGCTGTGGGACCTTGGAAAAAATTACTCAACTTCTTTTGTGTGTGTGCTTTCATTTCCTGTCAGAGGAAACAAGAAAATAATCATTGTTACAAGGATTAAATTAACTATTGTTTATAAAGAATTTGGAACAGTACCATGAAAATGCAGAACAGAGACAAGAGTGTCACATAAATATTAGCTATTACTATTTTCTGCATTAGCTTTTGCTCAGCGGGGGAAATTAATTACACATCTGGAGCTTCTCTCAATCTCTTATTCACGATTTTTTCTTACATATCTAATACTTTATTCGTCTCTGCTGACATTTACAATTGAAAGTCTAAAAAGATCAGTCAGAATTTTTGTCTGGTGTGAACTTCTTCTGCACTCGTGTATTCTGATGAATGAGTAGATAATGTGTCAGAGCTGGGCAGGCCTGAGGTCAGTATCAGCAAGCAGCACTCCCAAGCAATAAATGTAACTTTGGGCTGTGAGCACTTCTACCCAGAGAGTGATAAATGGTCTTTTCCTTTATGGGCTGGAGGTAAGTTGGCCTGACATGAACACCACTTTGCTCTAGAGAGATGAGTTGTGCTATGATCTGTGGGCTTCCCCAGGGTGTTGGTCCTCTCTTCGGTGTGGCAGAAGATGATGGTCCAGCAGGCATGATCTCCTTGAAGAAGGCAAAGGGCACTAGGGTTGCAGTCCTGGCACTTCAGTTGTAGTAGACGGCAGGCAGGTGAGTGATCCCCGCAGTCCTTGTCTTGTCTTGGTGCTCCATGTGTGTAGGTTGGTTTGCACTTGGTTTCTGATGGATGAGCAAGGTTTTCCTTTTACACATTTTCTCTTAGTCATCTCAAAAGGGAATTAGTAAACTGGTAAAGTGGCAAAGATATGTTCTTAGTTTCTCTAACTTTCCAAAGAATTATTAGCAGTAGGAAAGGTTCATGTAAATATTTAATGAAAATTTGATGTGTGTTTCTTCCTAAGAAATAATGGGCTTACTGTGACATTCTGTAGAGGATGTTATTGAAAGTATGACTGGACTTTTTTTCTTTTAAAATTTCACTGCTTGCTAGTCCCTATGAGACAGAGAGGTTAAGATAATACAAGTTGGGGCTGAGAAAGAGAAGAGACTCTTTTAGTATAATTATGCTAAGTGGAGACGAACTTTGACAATATCAGAAATCTGATTATATTAGGTAGTGTCCTAAAGGTAGACCTTAGGTAAAAATCTTTTGCCTTTTTTTATTGTTGTTGTTGCTCCTCCTCAGGATTCAAAGTTTTCCCCTGCTCCCCATCTCGCTCTCCACCTTGTTCTGTTCACTGGGAAGAGAATCTGCTAGAAACAGGCAGAATCTCTCCTCTTAAGAAGGCAGAACGATGTGGTGGAAATGACACAGAGTTTGAAGTCAAGCCAGAGCTGGATTTGACTGCCAGGCTTAAGGACATTTCTTTATAGAGTTTCATTTTCTTTTAAAAATAGAAATACTATTGCTTATTTCATAGACTTCTATGATAACTAAATCAAATGCTGTGGGTAAAGCACTAGCACAATGCCTTATAGAAATTAGGTCTTCAATAAACGCTAATTCCTTTCCCCTTTCCTACTACAGAAAATTGGTGACAAGAAGGATCACTAAGAAAGGAACTCAAGTAAAAGTAGAAGAAAAAAAGTCTTAAATATGTTTCAAAAACAAGCCACACTCTAGCTTATAGAGCAGTTATTTTAGTAAAATTATATTCTCAAAACATAGTACTTAGTGTTGTCAAAGACTGTAATATTGACTCAGGAGACCTGAATAAGAGCAGATACATACAGGTAATCTTGATTTTAGCCCCACCAGGTGCCCATTAGGTTATAACAGTTAAAAGTTGATGACTGTTAACTTCTTGGTAGGAGGTTTCTCCCACCAAGGGTTTAATTAAGATATTACACATATCTCTAAGTGCTGGTCATACACTGTCATAGCTCTAAGAAGTAGTACATTCACTTATGTATTTGAACTATTCCTGCCTTCATTCAAAGCTTACAAGTTTATAATGGTGGCAACTCTCATCATGAGACCTTATTTGGGATCCCTTTCAATGTAGTGAAATGCTTTTATTTTCATTCTCCACTTAAGCTTAGTGTTTCTGGCAACTCCCCACCACTATGATGCATTGAGGATGCACTCTGTCTGATGATAGAGCCTACACCATTATTGAGAAAGGGTATTTTTAGTTCTAGGCCATGATTACTACTTTCTCTGCTTTTTGCTAAGCAATTGTGGTTAAGACCCTGAAACCTGCCTCCTGGAGAATGTTTAAAAATAACCTTTTACTGAACAGTTTTAGGTTTATAGGACAATTGCAAAAATAATAAATGAAGTTTCCATATACCACATAACCAGTTTAGACTATTATCTGTGACCTAATATGTGGTCTATCCTGGAGAATGTTTCATGTCCACTTGTGAAGAACTTGTATTCTGCTGTTGTTGAGTGATGTGTTTTATATATGTTTGTAGTTTTAGTTGGTTTATAGTGTTGTTCAAGTATTCTATTTCTCTGTTTGTCTTTTGTCTAGTACTATTTCCTATTGAAAGTTGGGTATTAAAATCTCCAAATGTTGCTGAACTATCTATTTCTTTCTTCAATTCTGTCAGTTTTTGCTTCACATATTTTGGGGTTTTCCCATTTATATAATTGTTATATCTTCTTAATAGATTGATACTTTTATATTATATAATGTCCTTCTTTGTCCCTTGTAACAATCACCTTAAAGTTCATTTTAAAAATTAGTATAGCCACCCCAGCTCTTTTTGAGACATTTGCATAAATGTGTTTTTCTATTTTCAACATATTTGTGTCTTGTAGACACAAGCAGTGTCTTGTAGACAGTATATAATTGGATCATGCTTCTTAATGCATTTTGCCAAATACTCCCTTTAATTGAAGAGCCTAATCCACTTATATTTAATGAAATTAAAGATATAAAAATATTTTTGCCAATTTTCTCTTTGTTTTCTATAGGCAATATCTTTTAATTATCAATTTCTCTGTAATTTTTTTTGTGGTAGATATTTTCTAGTGTGACTTTTGATTTCTCTTTCATTTGTTTTCATATACACTTTTTAGTTATTTTCTTAATGGTTTACCTGCAGATTACCATTAACATCTTAATTTATAATAATCTAGTTTAAATTAACATTTAAAAGTATACAAAGACTTTGGTCACATATAGCTCCATACCTCTTTTTTATGCTGTTATTGTCATAAATGACATCTTTATACCCTGTATGCTTATCAACACATAATTATTGTGTGTGTGTGTGTGTGTTTTTTTTTTTTTTTTCGAGATGGAGTTTGGCTTTTGTTGCCCAGGCTGGAGCGCAATGGGGCCATCTTGGATTACTGCAACCTCCGCCTCCCGGGTTCAAGTGATTCTCCTGCCTCAACCTTCCAAGTAGCTGGGACTGGGATTACAGGCATGCACCCCTAGGCCCGGCTAGTGTTTTTCTGAGATGAAGTCTAGCTCTGTCGCCCAGGCTGGAGTGCAATGGTGCGATCTCGGCTCACTGCAACCTCTGCCTCCCAGGTTCAAGCCATTCCCCTGCCTCAGTCTCCGGAGTAGCTGGGATTACAGGCGCGTGCCACTATGCCTGGCTAATTTTTTGTGTTTTACTAGGGAAGGGGTTTCACCATGTTGGCCAGGATGGTCTCGATCTCCTGACCTCAGGTGATCCACCCGCCTCGGCCTCCCAAAGTACTGGGATTACAGGCGTGAGTCACTGTGTCTGGCCCGCTAGGCTAATTTTTGTATTTTCAGTAGACACGGGGTTTCACTATGTTGGTCAGGCTACTCTCAAACTCCTGACCTCAGGTGATCTGCCTGCCTTGGCCTCCCAAAGTGCTGGAATTACAGGCGTGAGCCACTGCGCCCGGCAATAATTATTGTTTCATATAATTATCTTTTAAATAATACACACAAAATAGAGAAATTACAAACCTAAAATACATTACCAATGACCTTTCCTCGATTTGTTTTTCTTGTGGTGAAATACAAATAATATAAAATATGCTATTTTAGCCATTTTTAGAGTTGCAGTTCAGTGGTATTAAATACATTCACATTCTACAACTATCACTAATATGCATCTCCAGAACTCTTTCCATCTTGCAAAACTGAAACTCTATATAACCTTTATTTTATTTTATTTTATTTTATTTAATTTTATTTTTTTTTATTTTTTTTTTGAGGTGGAGTCTCGCTCTGTCGCCCAGGCTGGAATGCAGTGGCGCGATCTCGGCTCACTGCAAGCTCCGCCTCCCGGGTTCACGCCATTCTCCTGCCTCAGCCTCCTTAGGAGCTGGGACTACAGGCGCCCGCCACCGCGCCCGGCTAATTTTTTTTTTTTTTTTGTATTTTCAGTAGAGACGAGGTTTCACCATGGTCTCGATCTCCTGACCTTGTGATCCGCCCTCCTCGGCCTCCCAAAGTGCTGGGATTACAGGCGTGAGCCACCGCGCCCGGTTTATATAACCTTTAAATGATAACTCCTCAATTACCCCTTCCACCAGTCCCTGGCAACCACTATTCTACTCATTGTCTCCATGATTTTGAACACTTTAAGTATCTCATATAAATAGAATCATACTTTGTCTTTTTGTGATTTTATTTCATTTAGCATAATGCCCCCAAAGTTCATCCAAGTTGTAGCATATGCCAGAATTTCCTTCCCTTTCAATGCTGAACAATATTCCACAGTATGTATAAACTACAGTTTCCTTATCCATTTATGTATCAGTGGATGTTTGGGTTGCTCTGTAAGCTATTGAGAATAATGTTGCTATAAACATGGATGTACAAATATATTTTCAGAAGCCTGCTTTCAATTTTTTTAGGTATATGTTCAGAAGTGGGATTGTAGGATTATATGGTAATTCTATGTTTAATTTTTCGAGGAACCACCAAACTGTGTTCCACAGCGGCTGTACCATTTTATGTTCCTACCAACAGTACACAAGGGCTCCAATTCTTCCACATCCTGACCAACGCTTGTTATTTTCTGGTGTTTTTTTTGTTTGGTTTGGTTTTTGATAGTAGCCATCCTAATGAGTGTGAGTGCTATATCATTGTAGCTTTGATTTGCATTTTCAGTGATTAGTGATGTTGAGCATGTTTTTATGTGCTTACTAGCCATTTGTATATCTTCTTTGGAGAAATGTCTGTTCAAGTCCTTAGCCCATTACTTAAACCAGGTTGTTTGGCTATTGGTTGTTGTGTTTTAGGAATTCTCTATGTATTCTGGGTATTAATTTCTTATAAGATATATGATTTGCAAATATTTTCTTCCATTTTGTATATTGCCTTTTTGCTCTGTTGATAGTGTTTTCAGATGTACAACATTTTTCAATTTTCATGAAGTTCAATTTTTTTCTTTTTTCTTTTGTTGTTTGTGTCTTTGGTGTCATGTCTAAGAAATCATTGCCAAATCCAACATCATGAAGCTTTTGTCCTATTTTTTTTCTAAGAGTTTTACAGTTTTTGCTGTTATGCTTAGGTACTGGATATATTTTAAGTTAACTTTTACATAGTCATCCTTTGGTATCAATGTGGGATTGTTTCCAGGACCTCCCATGGATATAAAAATCCACGGAAGTTCAAATCTCCCATATAAAATAGCATAGTATTTGCATATAACCTATGCAGTATCCTCCTATGCAGTTTAAGTCATCTTTACATTACTTATACTTGATGTAACATAAATGTTATGTAACATAAATGTTCTGTTATGTAAATGTTTAGGAAAAATTGCTAAATTAATTAATTCTAACAGTTTTTTTGGACTCATTAAGGTTTTCTAAAAACAAGATCGTACTATCTGTGAACAAAGATAATATTGCCTCTTCTTTTCAAATTTGGGTGTATTTTATTTCCTTTTCTTGCCTAACTGCTCTGGATAGAATATCCAGTACTAAATAAAAGTGATTAACTTGTTTACCCTTGCCTTGTTCCTGATCTTAGAAGAAAAGCTTTCAGTCTTTCAACATTGAGTATAATATTCATTGTGGGTTTTTCACATATGGCTTTTATTATGCTGAGGTAGTTTTCATTCTATGTCTTTTGACTGGAGAGAGTTTAATCCCCTTATATTTAAAGTAATTTCTGATGTGGAGGCACTTCTGTCAGTTTTCTATTTGTTTTCTACATGCCTTACAGCTTTTATAGTCCTCATTTTTATCTTTGCATTACTGTCTTTTTGTGTTTAGTTGATTTTTTTTGTAGTTAAATGTTTTAAGTATTTTCTCATTTCCTTTGGATTTTATTCTATATGCATTTTCTGTTTGGTTACCATGGGAATTACATTTAACATGCTAAAGTTATAACTCTCTAATTTGATTTTATAACAGCTTAACTTCAATAACATATGAAATTCTGCTCCTTTACAGCCCAGACCTCATTTTTCAGTTATTGATGTTCCAAAATTACATCTTTCCACATTGGGAGTTCAAATATATAAACTAATAATTACTTTTAATGCATTAACATCTTAAATTATATGGAAAACAAAATGTGTAGCTACAGACCAAAGTTACAGTAATACAAATTTTTATCATTGTCCATGTATTTACCTTTACTGTGGACCTTTACTTCTTCACAAAGTCCCTTTTTTTTTTTTTTAACTGTGTAATGGATCTCAAAGTGTGAGGTTACCTTTAGTATTCCCTGCAGGGTAGATCTAGGATCATACATTTCCTCAGCTTTTGTTTATCTGGGATAAACAAAATTTATTTCTCCCTCATTTATCAATTTCTTAATTTCTCCTTCAATTTTGTGTTTTTAAAAAATTGTCCTTAAAAACCTTTATTTCAGGTTTAGAGGTTCACGTTCAGGTTTGCTACATAGGTAAGTTGCATATTGCAGGGGTATGATGTACAGATTATTTCATCAGCCAGGTGATGAGCATAGTGTCTATGCTATCTAGGTAGCATAGCATAACTACTTAACTCCAATGGGCAGTTTTTCAATCTTCACCCTCCTTGCACTTTCCATCTTCAAGTAGTCCCAGTGTCCATTGTTCTCTTTTGTGTGTCCATGTGTACTCAAGATTTAGCTCCTACTTATACGGGAGAACACGCACTATTGGTTTTCTATTTCTGCATTGGTTCACTTAGTATAAAGGGATAATGGCCCCCAGCGCCAGTCATGTTTCTGCAAATGATATGATCTTGTTATTTTTTTATGGATGTGTAGTATTTCATGGTGTATGTGTACTTCATTTAAAAAAATCCAGTACTACCGTTGATGGGCACCTAGGTTGATTCCTATTGTCTTTGCTATTGTGAATATTTCTGCGAAGGTAAAACAATTTATATTCTTTTGTTTGTGTATCCAGTAATGGGATTGCTGGGTCAATGGTAGTTCTGTTTTAAGTTTTTTGAGAAATCACCAAATGGATTTCCATAATGGCCGACCTAATTTCATTCCCACCAGTAGTGTATAAGCATTCCCTTTTCTCCACAGTCTCACCAGCATCTGTTGTTTTTTGACTTCTTAATAATAGGCATTCTGACTGGTGTAAGATGGTCTCTCATTGTGGTTTTGGTTTGAATTTTTCTGATTAATAATGTTTAACATTGTTTCATATTCTTGTTTATCCCTCATTTATGAAGGACAGATTTGCTAGTATAGGATTCATGGTTGACAGTTGTTTTTCTTTTAACACTTTGAATATATAATCCTATGAAAGGTCCTTTTTATATGATGTGTCACTTTTGTCTTGCTGCTTTCAAGATTCTCTCTCTCTCTTTTTTTTTTTTTTTTTTTTTTTTTTTTTTTTTTTTAGTTTTGGCAGTAGGATTATAATGTGTCTTGATATGGGTCTTTTTCAGTTATCTCATTTGGAGTTCATTCAACTTCTTGGATGTTTATATTCTTGCATCTCATCACATTTGGAAACATTTGGGGTACTATTTCTTCAAGTAATCCCTTTGCCTCTTTCTCTTCTTGTAGAACTCTTAAACAATGTATATGTTGGTCTGCTTTCTATATCCTACAGGTTTGTTAGGCTCTGCTCACTTTTCTTAAATCTTTATTGCTATTCCCCAGACTCAGTAATTTCCATTGTTCTGTCTTCAAGAATTGTTCACCAATTCTTCTGACTGCTCATATATATACCCTTCAATTCTTCTAGTGAATTTTTGTCTTCAGTTGTACTTTTCAGCTACAGAATTTCATTTTGGCTTCATTTAGGTTGTCTATATCTTTATTGATCTTTTAATTTTGTTTATACTTTGTTTTCTTGATATTCTTTACATCTTCCTTTACTTCTTTGACTACCAATTGTTTTAAACTCTTTGCCTAGTAAATATTTCATCAGGTCTTTCTGAAGGACAGTTTCTGTTGCTTTATTTTTTCCTTTGAATGAGGTGTACTTTCCTGTTTGTTGGATGCCTTGTGGTTTTTTTTGTTGAAAACTGTACATATGAATCTAATAATATCATGTCTTGGAAATCAGTTTCTTCTCCTTTCCCAGAACTTGCTGTATCTGTTCTGTTTTGATTGATATAGGCTTCTCTGTACCAAGGACCAGCCTGAGGTATAAACCTGAGATCTTTTCTGGTCCTTTCTGAGTCTATACCTTTCTCTGGGCATGCACAGTTACTTTCGAATTTCCTCTGTATATGTGATTGCTTGTAATTTAATGTCCTAGTCTTTAATATCTGGCTCTCAAAAGGGGAAAAAGAGAAAAACAAAAGGTGCTAAAGTTCTGGCCCTTTAAACCCCCTGGATCTCACTTCAGCTGGAGAGGGAAGGGCTTGCAACAAGGGAGGAATTGCAACAAAACTTCCCACCTTTGTCTGTGTCTCTGCCTTTGTGATCAGGGCATCATTCAGATATCAGAACACAGATCCCTGATATTTAATGGATAGTATCCTTATGGCTCCTGCTGGTTTTGGCAATCTGTGTGCAAGCTGATCCAGAAACATGCACAGCTGCTTGCCATTGGGCTGGAGAATGGAGATGGATAGCCACTGCTGAGCTAAGAGCTGAAATTGACCTAAATGTACTAACATTTACTATCCAAGTCCTCTCCTGGAAGGTGCAAGCAAGCCTTCAATAAACTTGAAGGTTCCAAAATACTTACAGCAGACAGATTATGTCAGTGTAATTGTTCTCTTGGTGGGGAAATACATTTTTGGTGCTGCTTACTGTGCCACGTTCCCAGAATTCTCTCCAACATTTGTTTTTTACATTTACTTACCTTGGTTGGTGTTCTTTATTTCTCCATGTAAATTTGAGTTAGCCTAGAGTTCTTTTATTTCAGTCCAAAGGACCCCCTTTAGCATTTCTCATAGAGTAAGTCAACTAGCAATTAACTCTCTCAGTTTTTGTTTATCTAGGAGAGCCTTAATTTCTTCTTTGTTTTTCAAAAACATTTCTTATCAAATATAGATTTCTTGGTTGACAGTCTTTTCTTTTAGTTTTTTGAATATGTCATATATCTGGCCTCCATGGTTTGTGGTAAGAAATCAGCCATTAATCTTACTGAGGATTTCTTGTGCATAATGACTTCTTTCTCTCCTGCTGCTTTCATGATTCTTTGTCTTTTGTTTTTTACAGTTTGATTATAGCATGTCTCACTGTGAATCTTATCATGTTTATCCTACTCAGAGTTTGTTGGGCCTCTTGGATGTAATTCATCAAATCAATTGATGTTTTGGACCATTATTTCTTTAAATATTATTTCTATACTTTTATCTTTTTATCTCTCTTATCTTCTGGGATTCCTAATATGCAAATGTTAATATACTTGGTGGTATTTCATAGGGCTTTTAGGATCTGTTTATTTTTCTTTACTCTTTTTGTTCCTCAGATCAGGAAATCTCAATGAACTTACTTTCAAGTTTGCTAATTCTTCCCCCTGTCTATTCAAGTGTACTGCTGAACTTCTTTTGTGATTTTTTCAATTCAGTTGTTATAATTTTAAAATCTAGGATTGTTTTTTCTTGGTTACTTCATAATATCTGTCTCTTTATTGATGTTTTCTATTTGAAGTGATATTATTCTAGTGGTTCTCTTTAGTTCTTTGTATGTGGTTTCCTTAAGTGCTTTGAGCATATTTAAATAGTGAATTTAAAGTCTGTCTAGTAAGTCCAATAGATGAGCTTCCTTAGGGATAATTTCTATTTCATTTTTTTTTTCTGTGTATGGGCTATACTTTCTTATTATTTGCACACTTCAACATTTTTTGTTGAAGACTGAACATTTTGAATATTATAGTGTGGCAACTTTAGAAATCAGATTCACTTTCTTCCTTGGGGGTTTGTTGTTGCTGCTTATTATAGTAGTTGTTTGTTTAGTGCTTTCTCTGAACTAATTCTTTAAAGTATGTATTCATTATTGTGTCTGGATTCTCTTTTCTGTTAGCTTAGTGGTGGTCAGCTAATGGTTTTACAAAGATTTCTTTAAACTACCGGCACCACCACCAACGACAAAAAATTAGAAATCTTTCATCCTTTGCATATGGGCTCGGTGTGAATGTCGAGGCATGTCTTCAACACTCAGCTTGTGAGCTTACTACTCTGCTATAGTCTTCTTTTGTGCTTTCATAGAGCCTGAGGGTCTGCCAGAGATAAGAGCTCTGGATCTTCTCAGGTATTTTCTGAGTATCATCCCATCCCTGGGCACATATATGGTCATCTACATCACAGATGTTTGTGGAAACTTTTAAGAGCCCTTATTCCCCATCTTTCACCCCAGGTTTTTCAGTTAGTATATTGTTTGTACCAACTATTATTCCTTGCCCCCAGTAGCAGTGGCAAATACATTTGCCTATAAATATTTCAAACAAATTCTCCCTGGGAGCCACCTCAGCACTGGTAGAGACTTGACTTAGGTAAAATAAAGACAAACCCTTTGGGCTTGTTTTTTTGGGATCACTAGCCAAGTCAAAACAACCACAATTCTTTGTGGTCAGAATGAGATCTATTTTACTTTCTGTCATATTAAGACCCTATACAAAAAATGTGAGCTGTTGTCATTAGGGCTTCCTTAAAAAGTTGAGCTGGGAGCAGGAGATGGGGCCAGAGTAAGTTTAACACCACAACTCTCTTACTGAAATTCAACTCTCTTTTCTTGATTAAGCATTCATTTTGTTGTTGCAAAATCTGATTGGTTTCAATTGTTCCAATAAAGTTGATTCTGACCACTTTTGCCTGTATAATTGTGTGGGGTTTTTTTTGTTGTTGTTGTTGCTGTTGTTTGAGACAGGGTCTTGCTCTGTTACCCAGGCTGGAGTGCTGTGGCATGATCATAGCTCACTGATACCTTGAACTCCTGCTTCAAGCAATCCTTCCACCTGAGCCTCCAAAGTAGCTGGGACACCAGGTGCATGTAACCATGCCTGGTTATTTTAATTTTTTCAGGACAGAGTATCACTCTGTCGCCTAGGCTGGAGTGCAGTGGTGTGCTCTCGTCTCACTGCAACCTCTGTCTCCTGGGTTCAAGCACTTCTCTGCCTCAGCCTTCCAAGTAGCTGGGATTACAGGTGCCTGCCACCATGCCTGGCTAATTTTTGTATTTTTAGTGAAGACGCGGTTTCCCCACCTTGGCCTGGCTGGTCTTGAACTCCTGACCTCGTGATCCACTTGCCTCAGTCTCCCAAAGTGCTGGGATTACAGGCATGACCCACTGCACCCAGCCACCTGGCTAATTTTTTTTTTAATGCTTTTTTGGTACAGACAGGGTCTTGCTACATTGCCCAGGCTGGTCTCAAACTCCTGAGCTCAAATGATGCTTCCTCCTCAACTTCACAAAGTGCTGGGATTACAAGTGTGAGCCACTGTGCCCAGCACATTTGCTGTTTTTGTGGAAGAATAGAATTTTACACTTCCCTACTTCACCATTTTTGCTGATGTCACTCTCCTTTACTAGTATTAACAACTCATATTAGAATTTGTCACAACTGATGAACCAACATTGATATATTGTTATTAGCTAAAGTCCATTTTAATTAAAATTTACTTACTTTTTACCTAATTCAAATTTACTTTGTTTTTCTGTTTCAGGATCCCATCCAGGGTACCACATTGCATAGAGTAGTCATGTCTCGTGAAACTCCTCTTGGCTATGACAGTTTCTCAGGCATTCTTTGCTTTTGATGATGTTGACGGTTTTCAGGAGTACTAGTCAAGTATTTGGTAGAATGTTGTCAATTGGGATTTGTCAATTCTGATTTTTTTTTTTTTTTCATGATAAGGTTGGGGCTATGAGTTTTTGGGAGGAAAACCTCAGAGGTAAAGTGCCACTTTCACCACATCTTGTCAAGGGTACATACTGTCAACATGACTTCCACTGTTGATATTGACCTTCATTACCTGCCTGAGGCAGAATTTGTCAGGTTTCTCTACTATAGAGTTAATCCCTCAATCCCCTTTTCCATACTATACTCTTCAGGATGAAGTCACTATGCATAGCTCATATGTAAGGAATGGGTAGCTATGTTCTACCTTTTATCAAGTGCAACATCTCTATAAATAATTTGGAATACTGCATGGATTTTGTTTCTTTCTTCCTACTTATTTATTTATCCGTTTATAGCAGTGTGGATTCATGGATAACTATTTTATACTTTAGGCTATAATTTAATGTTACTTATCCAACTGGTCCCAGCTTTGGCCATTGGGAACTCTTTCAGTCGGCTCCTGTATCTTTGGGAATATTTTTTTCCTTCAACCGGAGGACCATTGGAAGCAGGTTCTTTACCTGAAGCTGCAGTTGATGTTTCTGATACGTTAGAGTCTAATGGTGATTAATATTTTCACCCTGGGATCTCCAAAACCCTTTCTCTTCTTAGTTTTTAAATTTCACGAGTCTTTAACAGTATTTTCCTGTTATGGTCTTTTTCACAACAAGAAATATCAAAAGTCTCTGGTTTTTTTTTTTTCTTTTATTGTTTCTGTCTACTTTTAAGACTGGTTCGGCTGGGTTTATAACTTTTTATTCAGCGTCTTATATGGGTCTGTTTACTTCTTGATTTCACATAGGGATAACATTGTTTCCCAGAACTAAGTGTCTTTTTTCTTTTTCCTTTCCCTTCACTCTCTGACCAAAACATTTGTTTTTCCAACTTTCCACTCTCAAAATTTTATCTTGAGAATGTCACGCATAAAGAGACATGAAGTCAGTGAGTTCGATGTTTGCCACTTATCGATTATTCAAACAAGTCTTGATTAGCTTGATCCTTATGAGAAGGAAAGTCCCATGTAAAAGATAATCTTATCAGATCGAGAGCTGATCCAGACCAAGTATGCAACTGGAATCATCTTGTCTGATTTCCTTTTAATAAGTCCTCTCTTTGCTTTACTTTTACCTAGAATAACAGTTCCACAAATTTTCCAAATATTTTTCCTCAGGAAACCCTGTGGCAATAATTTTGTTCCTTTGCAGTTGACACAGATGACTTTTCATCCTTTATACCGATCTTTCTGGGATTTCGGGCTGAAGTCTCACCAAATTTTCTTAACCACTTGAAAGATCTATCCCAGTTTTGAAGGAAAAGGTGATTTGATTGTTCTTACAAAAATGCTGATACATTAAGAGGAATTTTAAAAAACAAGTGTCATTCTAAGTCTTTCCAGGACATCATGATATCTGCTCTCCAAGACTTTTCCTTTTTTTATCTGATAGATTTTCTTAGGACTGGTCTTTATTTTGGAAATGGCAACAACTAAAATGCATTGCTCTTTTCTATTACCTTCTTCAAGAGAAGCTGGACTTGAGTATATGACCTTTTTAACTTTATAGTTCTCTTTTCTGGCTCTTAGCATTTCATTTCCCCTTCATACCTGCCCAGTCTGTGTTTTGAGATCCCAATATTTCTTTTAAGGCAGTATCTTTCTCATGACTACTCAGTTTGACACGTTCTGTTTTATTTTCCTTCTTCCACTACCGTTGCTCTGATAGTGAGAAACTATCAGAAAATGAGGCTCTGTTTTAAGCTATTCAAGTTATTTCTTGATTCTTGGGGTAAATTGGAATCATGGAGCCAGAAGGTGGACAGGCATAGTCCTTTAAATTGCTTTCTCAATTTTGGGGCGTGCAATAATCTCAGTCACTTATTTCTGAACCTCAGCCTAGGAAGAGGGCATTTTCTCTTTATGTAAAGAGTTCCTATATTTTGCCTTAAACGTTAATAAAATCCACTTTCCTCCTATAACTGCAGCTGTAGTTTGAATCTCTGAACTCTAATAATGAGTGTCTTTCCATTAATTATTAAACTCAGAGTCTACTTAACACCATGTGGTTGAGGTGACTGAGGTATATAAACACACCACTTGAACTCGTTTAGTTTTGTCTCCTCCAGTGCTCTGTCACACTAAAGCCACTTCAAAATAGCATGCACACATACAGAGGAACATAATTTGGTGAAGTTTAGGTAGTAGTCAGGCATACCTGTGTCTGGAGTTAAGAATTTTAAGCTACAACCTTACTAGAGCTTGCAACACATTATGAATTCAGTCACTGTTCAAACATCAGGTCCAGCAGGTGAGACTTGGCCAAGAAGCCCATTGCATTGAGAGTATTCAAGATTTTGTGCTAGGAAATAATATATACATAAATTTGTAATATTTGTGTTACATCATGAGAGTTCAAGTTGCTGAAAAAATGCTTTTGTGGCTGGAATTTTTCCTGCATACTATCAAATCTTCACTTTTGGCTTGGGTAAGATGTGACTAATGCTGGCTTCTCAATAATCCATTTCCTCTGAGAATGAACTCCTGACTCAAACCATGCTGCCAATGCTCGGAATGGGTTTCTGCTACTACAACTACTTTGTTTTATTATATTAGTAGCCAGGCAATGATCTAGAACCTCATTTTTTTCTAACCTGTGCTTTTTGAGATGTCTTGGTTTTTGCAGAAGCTTCCAGGAGACTTTAAGGATGAGAATGACAGGTAGGGCTTTGAGGGGGTGACTGTGTGTCCTAAGCTTCCAGCTCCCTCATCCCCACTTAGCCTAAAATCAGTCTCCTTCTTTCTCTCTCTCTCTGTGTGAGACAGAATATGTACATTCTGAACATACATATATATATTCAATGTAAGATTTCACTTGAGTAGAAAGATATGTTGCTATGAGACAATTGAATGTTATTACTCTCTAGAGACATAGTAATTCTTTATTTCCTACCTCATGAGGTTTCTAGTAGGGAACAAATAAAATATAAATACATAAAGCCCAAAGGAACTTTGCAACATTGTTGAATGTGAGTGAAGACTGGGACCTTGCTTTTCTTCTACTGCTGTGCCATTTAATCATTTGTCTAGGTGATAATTCACACATTTTAAAAAACATTGTGCCAAGTGTTTGTGGGGCTGGGACAACACAACAGATGATGACTCAATATGTTAGCTAGCTAGGACTGCTGTCACAAAACATCATGCACCAAGCGGCTTAAACAACAATATTTTTCCCCCACAGCTTTGGAGGTTGTAAGTCCAAGATCAATGGTTGGCTCCTTTTGAGGGCTGTGAGGGAGAATCTCTGCCATGCCTCTTTCCCAGTTCGCGGTGGTTTTCTGGCAGTCTTTAGCATTCCTTGACTTGTAGATACATCACTCTAATCTCCACCTTCATGTTTATATGACATTTTCCTTCTGTGCAGATCTGTGGCCACATTTCTCCCTTTCATAAGTATATCAGTCATATACTTATATGTGACTGGTGAATTAGGGGGCCACCTTACTCCATATGACCTCATCTTAGCTAATTACATCTTTAGTAACCTTTTTTTCTTTTTCCCAAATAAGTTCACATTCTGAGGTACCTGGGGTTAGGGCTTCAACATACCACTTTTGGGGACTACATGATTTAGTCCGTAATACTCACATATCATCTGCCTACATTTAAAAGTTACACATAAAACTAACGAACTAGCAAAGCAAATATGTTTTATTCTCCTCCAATAATAAATATACTTTTTTTAAACACCTGGAGGGATGAGCTTTTTGAGATCCCTGAGAGATTTTTTTTGAGATACCTTAGAGATCCCTGCTGAGTTATGCTGGAATGAAAAGAGCTGGTCCTTATCCTCAGCCTCCTTCATGTCCTGCTATTTATTCCTGCCCCTGGCTCCATCCTGCCCTGTGGTCACCTCAAGCACATGTCTGTGAACAATCAACTGGCACATTCCAGTGACATTCATCTACCCTGCGAGGAGGCTTGCCTTGGTTATCCTTGGAGCCCAGGCATTGCTCCCATTGGTGGTGAGTCTGACTTCAGATGAATGGATCTAGAGAAAAGGCCTTCAAAGGCTGTTCAGGCAGGAAGTTCCAGGGTCC
Source organism: Rhinopithecus roxellana (assembly GCF_007565055.1). Lineage (NCBI taxonomy): Eukaryota > Metazoa > Chordata > Mammalia > Primates > Cercopithecidae > Rhinopithecus > Rhinopithecus roxellana. The sequence continues at coordinate 126,096,655 of NC_044558.1, read as the reverse complement.
TTAGGTACCTAGACTGTGGTCTAGAATGAGGGCTTTGGGTGTTGCTGATTCACAACTAGAGAAGGCAAGGTTCTTTATGGTGAGGACATCAGGGCAAGAACTTCTCTTGCCTGGATCTAAGTCTATACTGTCAGTGAACTAAACTTCTTGATAGTCTTATGGCTAATTGCCTAGTGAAGGGAGACAAAACATAAATCATAAGCAAAATACATAAGTAAATTATATAAAATGTTCAAAGGTGATAAGTGCATAAGATACAAGTGGTGCAGAGTAGGAAAGATCTGATGTGTTTCCAGGGACAGGATAGCTTGCAACATCTCACATAGGGTGTTCAAGGTAGGCCTGGCAGAGATGGAGACATCTGAGCAGGATTTGAGAGAGGTAAGGGAGCTAGGAAAATGGATACAGGGCACAAAGGCACATTTTGGGAAGAAGGAGTTGCCTGATCAAAGATCCCAGGGATGAAGTGTGCCTGGAGTGTCCAGGAGACAGAAAGGAGGCCAGTGTTGATTGAATGTTATAAGCATAGGAGGATATAATAAGAGTTAAAATCAGAGAGATGAGGATGGGAGGTCAGATCACATAGGGCCTTTTAGGTTTCTTTTAAAGGCTTGGGCTTTTACTCTGAGATTAGAAGCCCCTGCAGAGTTTTGAACCGAAGAATGATCTAACCATTCCGTTGCTGTGTTGAGAATAGACTACAAGGGGCAGAGTAAGCGTAGAGAGGAGGAAACTGTTTAGAAGGCAATTATATAATCCAGGCCAAGGATGAGAGCAGTAAGTTGGACCAGAGTATTTTCCGGTGGAGAGTGATAAGTGGTTGGTGATTGGATTTGGGAAATATTCTGAAGGTGGAGCCAACAGGACTTCTTGATGGACTGTAATATACATATATATATATACGCACACACACACACACACACGCACACATATATTTATATTCCAGTTATGTAAATATCACGTATTTCATGTATTTCAAATGAGCCCATATCAGCTCTCATATCAGGCACTCACATTTCTCAGTTAATACATGTATAGACTTTTATGTGTTTATATGGTTATGTAAATGAACATACAAAATAGCTTAATTTTTTTCATACACAGGAAAACATTTAATTAGCAAGGGTTTACATTTTTTTCAGTAATTTGAAGGGCAAGGATTAAAAAAAAAATCCTAAGTAATTCTCTTAAAAAATGTGTGTGTATATATACACACACACACACACATATAGAGAGAAATTTGGGTTAGCTTCAAGTTTTTTGCTCTTAACAACTGAACGATGGGTTTGACATCAACTAGGAGGGGAAAGGATGTGGATAAAACAGGTCTGGGGGAAAAGAACCCTAATATTTTCCCTGATCCCTGTGTACTTCTGGAGATATGAGTTTGGGATATTTATTAGCAATTCAAGGGAGATATTAAGTTGGTAATTTGTTACTCATCTCTGGAATCTGGGAGGTATTCTGGGTTGGAGTTATAAAACTGGGAATCCTCATCAGTGTTCAGACGATATTTAAAGCCTTGAGAGTAGATGAGATCATTAAAGGAGTTAAGCTTGATGGGAAAGGGGAGCAAATGGTGAGCCCTGGGAAACTCCAGCACTGGAAGTGGTGGAGAGGAGCATGCTCCCACACAGAAGACTAAGAAGGAGAGACAAAAAGGAAACGAAGCTAAACTAAACTATAACTAAAAGGAAGCACAAGAGGATGTAGGGTATTGGAAGTCAAATGAAGAAAATATATCCAGGAAGATAGACTTACTCATTGTATCCAATACTGTTGACAAGTAAATTAGAATTGTTCTGAAAAATAACCTTTGGATTTAGCTAACTGGAGGTCAGTAGTGATCTTGACTAAAGTAGTTTCATTGACATGGTGGGAGCAAATACCTGCTTATAATGGCTCTAAGAGAAAATTGGAGGCAAGAAACCAGAGGCAGTAAAGACAACCATTTTGAAGAGTTTTGCTGCAAAGAGGAGCAGGGCAATGGGTCAGCATTTGGCAGGGAAGCAGGGTAACGAGAAAGTTTTAATTTTATGATGGAAGACATAACATCATGGTTGCATGCTGTCCAGAATTACCCAGTAGACAGTACAGAAATGATGCTTTGAGTAGAAGAGGATTTCAGTAGCAATGTTTTGGAGTAGGTCAGAGGAGATGGGGTCAAATGTACAAGTTGGGAGACTGGTTTGGGATAGGAGCATGGGTAGCTCTTCTCTGATGATAAGCATAAAGGCGGAACATGGAATTTGCTTACCTGGGTAGATGCAGTCGTGAAAGTCTGTGACAGTTTCTTTTGACTGATTCTAATTTTTAAGTGATGTAGGAAACAATGCCATCAGCTGAGAGTGAGGATTAAGGGAGGAGATGCTGAGGTTTCAGCAGAGAGAAGGGTGTATAATCGTCCAGCAGAAAGGGAGAGTAATGGACTAAGAACATACAGAATTAAGGGCTCACTTGACTTGCGTGATCATGCATTTCAAATGAGCCCATATTAGTTCATATCACACACTCAAATAATTTTCAATGAATACATTTACATGCTCATATGATATATAGGAGGTGATGGGAAAAAGCTTAGTTTTTTATTTCACTCATACACAGGAAAACATTGAATAAGCAGGGATTTAAATTTTTTCGGTAATTTGAATAGCAAGATTAAAAACTTTTTTTGATTGTTTTAAAGAATGTGGCATAGTGCATTAAATTTTGCCCACTGTGCAGGTCGAAATCTGTGGGACAGTTTGCCATGGTAATGGTGACTATGAAAGTAGGTTGAGAAGTAAGGAAAATAATGTGCATAGATAAGAAATTTGATCAGAAGGGAGAGTTTCAGAGTTTCAGATCTTGGAGTCCAGGCATAACCAAGTTTAAATCATGCCTCTGGGTGGGAGAAATCCAGTGACAATGAATTGATTGGTGGTGAAGAGGGTGAAAAACTACAAAGAAGTTTTTGCCAACAATTGAATTTAAGGATTTCAGGATTTATGTTTTGGTTTTCTGATAGAAAATAATACAGCATTCTGCTGAAATATACCAATTCCCTCAATAAATAAGATTATGAGTAGGTATATAGGTATATATAATTTAAATTTTAAAAATTGATTACAGGTATACCTAGATCTTGAATTAATTGATGAGGTTTATTTATATGATTGTATTTCTTATAAAATACATTAGAAATACTGCTTTTAACTGTAGGCACACAATTAAAACAAATGTAAAACTATGTTTAATTGAAAATATATTAAAATCATTTAATGAAGGTCTTTTATTATTTTACACATCAAATTTCATGCAATCAGTACTCCACTGAAGGAGAAAAGATTATGAAAAAAACAGTGAAAGCACAGGTAGAAAATAAACAACACAAAAGACTAATTCTGATGTTTTTGGTGTCCTTAATACCCTGTGCTATCTTTGACAACAAAGATGCCTTACTTATGAGATTCAGAGGCCCAGAAGTGAAAAAAAATGCCAGTAGTTAATGAATAATGCATATGTTCATAGCAATGGTCAAATTATACTGTTTCCTAATGGGTACCATTTTTCTTCATTGAGTGGGACACTACAGAGTCGGATGTTAATTGCTCCCACAAATACAGTTTTACTCTTCACAATAAGCATTAAGACATGTCCTTGGAGCTCTGTGACTTCATCATATACTACCTAAAAAGGGAGAAAATAATGAAAATATAATTCAGAAATGCTTAAATACATCTCTTTTTTGAGTATTGCTTTTAATAAAAAAAAAATTAGCTGCTAATATCTTGTACCCTGGCATAGATAGGTTAATGTCAGACTCTTTTATTTCTAACTTTTATTCTGAAAAGCTAAAGGTTCTGCTAACATAACAGAGTTTAATGACAGGCTATTTTTGTAAGAATCTTAGAATTTACTGATTCTACTAAGAATTGCCCACTCTATATTTAGAAAGATGGTAAATTACTCTCTAGGAATAAATTTAAATATTATTCACCTTTTATATCCCGTAAATATGTACAGCTATTATGCATTCATAAAAATAAAAAAAGAACATCATTCTTCTGTGTTGAAGGTTACTAAGGAAAAACAGACCAATTTTTGTTTTCAATTTTAGATTTAGGGGAATAGACATGCAGGTTTGTACCAGGGGTATATTGCGTGATGCTGTGGTTTGGGCTTCTAATGATCATGTTACCCAAGTAGTGAACATAGCCCCCAACAGGTAGTTTTTCCACTGTTGTTCTCCTTCTTCCTTCTTCCCTCTTTTGGAATCCCCGGTCTTTATGCTTCCCATCTTTGTGACCATAAAACAGACCAATTTCTATGATTTCCCTTTGCTACTTAAATGCGGCACAATGATATTTTCTTGTACATGTGCAGAAGTAATACTATGGTTACTTTTATTTATTCAAAATTGCTAATTTTTAAATTATGAGAATACACGTTCATTAAATAAAATCTGTATGAAACCAACAAACAAAAAATACCAAAAAGGAAGAAAATAATTGGAATTTTCACCATTGGGAGATAATTACAGTTAACATTTTGATGTTCTTTTTGTTTTCTATATATAATCACTGATTCAGAATCTGACTTGTAATTATGCTTTATATACAGTTTCAAGTCTTGTTTTTTTTTTGTGACTTTTTTTTTTTTTCAAAAGGGATCTGTTCAGCTGTCCTTTCATAACGTCCAGGAAGTAAGTTACAGGTCCATTGGCAACTTGCAGTGGTAAAGCAACGTAAAGGTATATTACTGCAAAGAAATTAGTTATTTATCATGAAAGGAGGAGAGAACTGAGTGGAAAGCTGGCATGGTTACCAGGGAAATGTCTTAGAACACATTTAGAAAAGGAATTTCATATACTGCTACAAATTCGCTTGCTTTTTACAGGCAAGACACAAGATAGAAACTTTCTCAATATATGCCAAAAAGAAGCAGAGGAGACGACTTCAGAGGGCAGCCCTCTGAGTTCACTGGGCGGCCTCCCCTGTGGGCATAGATTCAGTTTCCAGTACTTTGCACAGCATAGGCCTACCTTTCATTACATTATCAGTGAAATTCAGTTCCAGATCAATCTGCTAGTGGCTCTGAATAATGATTCACTTAACAAGTAAATAAGTTCAATCAAAGGACATGAGATACAATCTGATATGCGAATACCGTCTACCCTGATCCATGTGTGTGTTCTTGGCTACCTCTACTTTCATTCCATACAGGAGATTATGGTTTAGTTTTCTAGTGTTGCTCATTCACATTATTCCATTTCACCTATTGAGTTTTCCTGGGATAATAAAGGATTTTAAGAGTTGCCTTGGCTGGGCGCGGTGGCTCAAGCCTGTAATCCCAGCACTTTGGGAGGCCGAGATGGGTGGATCACGAGGTCAGGAGATCGAGACCATCCTGGCTAACACGGTGAAACCCCGTCCCTACTAAAAAAATACAAAAAAACTAGCCGGGCGATGTGGCGGGCGCCTGTAGTCCCAGTTACTCAGGAGGCTGAGGCAGGAGAATGGCGTGAACCCGGGAGGCGGAGCTTGCAGTAAGCTCAGATCCTGCCACTGCACTCCAGCCTGGGCGACAGAGCGAGACTCCGTCTCAAAAAAAAAAATAAATAAAATAAATAAATAAATAAAAAAAAAAAAAAAAAAAAAAAAGAGTTGCCTTAAAAAAATCTCAGAATCCTACCACTGTAATTCATGTTTTTTAACAACTGGACACCCAATGCTGCCTGGAAATCTTTCCAGGACTTCAGAGTAAACTCCTTTTCCTTTTCTCTAAGTGGCTATTTTGAACTGTCTGAACTATTCTCCATTTTTCTTCCTGCATCATGTTCAGCTGATGAACTCCTCTCTTATTTTACAGAGAAGACAGAGAAAGGAACCCTCAGAGTGTGACTGTACATGATGCAGAAAAATGGGGAAATCTGGCTAAGGACTCTGTGAATTGTATGAATAAGTCATAAATTGTAAGTTTTTAAAAAACATATCAATAATTTATATTTTCATGAACCTGTTGTCAACTGTGTGTTTTCTCATTTGCATAACGATGATAATCCTTACCTTTTAGCATTATAGGGAGGAAGAAATGAGATAATGAATATAAGGCTTGCTACAAAGCCTGGAACATATTAGACATCAATAAATTATAGCTGAAAAAGATCCATCAAATACACAAAAAGGAACAGTTGTTTCTTAATATTTTGCATCAATTGACTGGAGAAAACCCTTCCAGACAGAATTGAGTCTCCCAGGTATTTAGCAAGCTAAAAGCTTCAAGAAGTGACTTTAGGAATTAATTGCTTTCCTGGTTAAAATACAAACATTTGAACTTCCAAAGTTTTTTATTACTTTATTTATTATAAATTCCAAAGTTTTTTTTATTACTTTATTTATTTTAAATTCCAAAGTTTTTTATTACTTTATTTATTTTAAATTCCAAAGTTTTTTATTATTTTTTTCCCTCGGTTTTATTAAGAAATGTTACTTTCTTAAAAGTGACTGAAGTTTTATAAACATGCAATCATTGCACATTATAGATGATAAATATTTATTCTAATTGCTTTGGCTCATTCATAATGTTGTTAAATAGTAAGTACTCTTTTTAACTGAGCAAAGAATAATTAGTGGCTAATGTTAGCGAAGTACAGAGACGATTATATTCTTTGAGAGCTTTCGTCAAAGGATTTAATATATATTCTGCATATTCAGAACCAAAAAAAAAAAAAAAATGGTTCTGGTACATACTCAGAACCAAAAATAAATAGCTCTTTTAATTTCTCTTTCTAATAATTTTTACCTGTAGGCATGAGCTAAGTCTTTACTACCTGCTGACAAATAACTAAATGTGTGGGTTTGGAATTATTATGTCTAATAGAAAACACTTAAGGTAATTCATATCCATTAACATATACGGAACATTCCAAGAATGTACTGAACATTAGTTGACACAAGGGTCTAGTAAATAATTCTAACGTGTATTTTCATGATTGAAATGAGAACAAGATAGGAACTGAAGTGTCGCTAGTGCTTGTGGGAAGTAGTAGAGGAGGCAGGATAATGAAAGAAAGAGTTCAAAAGTGAGAACAGGAGTACTCTGTGGGTGGAGACAGGTAGGAATAACACAGCATAGTGTAGTGCGGTAACCATGAGCTTTGGAATCAGGCAGTTCTGGGCTTGATATATAGTTGTGTGACTTCTGGGTCACGTTGTCTTCACTTACAAATACAATTTTCATCACGTTGAAGTAACAATAAGATTATAACACAGATAACAATAACTATAGCTTACTGAGTGTGCCATATACTTGGCATTGTGCTAAGTAATCACTGTATATTCTGCAGGATATTTTAAGGCATGTAAAATGCATAGAACATTCCTGTTCTGTTCTTTCTAATTTTCCCTTTATACCTTACAACAGAATAATATATAAGAAAAGATTACAATATACAAAATATATTGATTATAAGCATGTAATTTTGTCATAGGGTAGAAATTCTGTATTTCTAATGAATTGTGAGAAAAATGATGGTTTTTAACAAGATGGCAAAAGTAATGGCGTGGAAAGAGGCTTTGGAGCCCGGAATCTCAGCTCTGCTTCTTCAAGCTGTATGGCAGTTCCCTGAGCACTCACACCCCCAGCCCCAGCCCCATCTTGAGACCAGCCGTGCCTATCACTGGGATTTGTAAATGACAGGGGTTTTCAGGGAGACTGCTGATGAAGCCTAATGGGGCTCACTCTGCAAAGGGTCAAATAGACAAGCTTGGCCCTACATCAAAGCCTCAGTATGTGAAGGGTGGAGACTCTGTCACTTGTCTGTGTCCCCGACCCAGCCTTTCTCATCTCTGGATATTAAAGAGAAAGGAGGATAGGAATAAAAATAAAAAGAACTATTTTCACTATTTTCACAAAAGGCTTTGTAAGACATTGGTATGCAATGTAATATCTTCTTTGTACTCCTCTAAGAGATTTATATAAAGAGGAGAGTGAGGTCATCCTCTCCCACTTCACAGAACAGCACACGGCTTTTACAGTTGAGAAATCCCAGCTGTGGTGAGTGGTTGATGCAGCAGTACTCGGCGAGGTGGCGGAAGCGGAGGAAAAGTTTAAAACAAGGTAGATGCCCTGTGATAACTCACTGGGCTCTCTAATAAGCACTGGGTTTATTGGGAAAGACATCTAGTAAGGTGTTCTTGAGGTTGCACACAAGAGACTGAGGAGTTTGACACAAAGATGGGGTCCTACATCACTACTGAGAGCAAGAGAAAGTAAAATCAGAGTTAAAATCTAGTGTGCTTCTTTGCATTTCTTATAAATATTCTTGTTGTGTTGATACAGACACAGAGTGAAAAAAATTAAATTAGCTATTGTGGCCTTTTTTTCCTTTTGGCTCTTAGAATTCAACCAGCTTCGTTGCTAGAATTGTTTATATGATGTAGAAACCTCTTACTGTCCTATTGCCTACACTACTAAAATTGTCACTTATGCATACACTACTTCAAATTTCTGCTTGATTGGATTATGTTCTGATCGGCATTGGCTATGCATGGGCAATGGTTTTTGAAGCAATTTAAAATGTGTCCAAAATATAAAGTGTCTATTCATGCGACAAGTATAGATCAATTGAGAAAGATTTGTAGTGATTTTTAATCAGTGGAGTATGGATGTGTGAGGACCTAGATTATTGCAAGCCCTCAGAAAAGTTATGTGCACACCAAGAATTATAAAATAATCTTCCACGAATATATATTTACTGCTGTTTTCTTATAATACCTAAAGCTTGAAATAAAACACAAGTTTATTTAAATTATTCTGAATTGTTAGTGGTTTCTTGTTATTACATGTTTTCTTATACTGAAAATGCTCACGCCTCGCACAGGGTCTGAGAAGTTTCTCGATAGTGAGGCATGAAGACTTGTACTCAAAAAGTGTGAAAAGAAACAGTGATACATTGTTGGGAGGTGTACACTTCTCACTGTTGACATCATGACAAATGATAGTGTCAAAATAATTTTCCTTACTAGTTTAGAGAATCTCTTTCTCTCTCTATATGCAGTATATACATGTATTTGCATTTTACACACACACACACACACACACACACACACACACACACACACACACGGTGTCACATATAAAACTGCCCCGAATATTTATTACACATCTTTTTAGAGGTAAATAAGTGTTAAAAATATTAAACAGGATAAGACATTTATCCCGCCCTGGAGAAGTTTATGATATACTAGAGGAAAAACTGTGTAGGACTGAAGAAAGGATTATAAATGTGGTGTGAGTCCACGAGGTGACAGTGTTCACAGAGTTCACATCTGAGATCAGTCTCAAAGCAGGCAGAGAAGAGCAGAGAGAGGTGAATGGTGGCAAGAGTTTTATCACAAAATCCTAAAGTCCATTCAGGGAATGACAAGCTGTCGGGTGTGATCTGAAAATATGGCTAAGTATGGGGCAACAAAAAGAGTATAAGAACACAAATATTCCCCACTAATTTTTGACAAAGGTACAAAAGAAATTCAGTGGAGGAAAAATTGCCTTTTCAACAAATAGTGCTGGAATAATTGGTATCCACAGTGGGGAAATAAAGAGCCTTGACTTAAACATCACATTCTATTAAAAATTTAACTCAAAATGGATAATGTACTTAAATGTAAAATGTAAAACTGTACAACTTTTAGAAAAAAATGTAAGAGAAAATCTTTGAGACTCAGTGCTAGGCAAAGAGTTTCTTAGTTTTGACAGCAAAGGTACCATCTATAAAAGAAAGAATGAATGCAGGAAAACCTGATCTAAAAGTGCCTATGAGACATTCAGATGGAGCTCTCCAGTAATCAGGTAGAAGTGTGAGAGAGGCTGGGCATGGTGGCTCACGCCTGTAATCCCAGCATTTTGGGAGGCTGAGGCGGGCGGATCACCTGAGGTCAGGAGTTTGAGACCAGCCTGACCAACATGGCAAACCTCGTCTCTGCTAAAAATACAAAAATTAGCCGGATGTGGTGGTGGGAGCTTGTAATCCCAGCTACTTGGGTGGCTGAAACAGGAGAATTGCTTGAACCTGGGAGGTGGAGGTTGTGGTGAGCTGAGATTGTGCCACTACACTCCAGCCTGCTTGACACAGAGTGAGGCGCTCCATCTCAAAAAAAACAAAAATGCTTGAGACAGAAACCAGGGTTTTAGGAGTCAATTCAGATGCAACTTACCTATAGGTGATAGATAAAACTTTGTGGATCCTCAAGATAATTGTGGGAGTATATACAGGAAGAGGAGATGAAGGTGGATCATGTAACTTAGCAAGCAATAATATTTTAAGAGAAAGAATAACAATGAACGAAAATGAGAAAGTAGGTAGCAAAAACAGAAGAGAATTAAGAAAAGGTACAAATCAAAAAGTGAAAGGGAGATTTCAGGAATGGGGGTGTGGACAGTAGTGCTGCTGTATAACTGATCCAGGCACGAGAACCTGAGGGCTCTTTGGATTTGGCAGTTAGTACTTTATTCAAGGGGCATCAATAGACTCCTATCAATAAAGGTCAGAATCCACATTGCAAAGCATTGAAGGGTGAAAGGGAGAGATGAAAGGAAAGCAGGTCATGTGGGTTAATTCTGGAAAAGTTTGGAGGTGATAGGGAGGGAAAGAAAATTTGCTTAGCAAGCCTGAGTTGGGGAGTTTTCTGTTTTTGTTTTTTAATATTTCCGAGTGGAGGATCCTGTGGATGAGAAAGCCATAAGAAAAGGAACACAAATAAGGAGCTGAGCAAGGTGCAGAGGAGATGGGAAAGGATGGAATCAAGAGAATAAACGTAGGAGCTTGCCTTAGAAAGAAGTTAGAGAATTAAATGTTCAAATTGCACATTACAAATAAATTAGAGAGCTATTTATAATATACATTAACTTCCATTTGTATTTTGTATTTATTTTTTACTTTTTCAAAAGGGATTTTATGAGATTTACTGTTATACCCAAGGTAATATATGATGAAATTATTAGGTAAGGAAAATCAGGTAAAGGAGAATAAGGTTAGAGAAAATAAGATGAAGTCAGGAATAACGTTAATATGCAAAACAAGTCTTGGCTCTTGCTGGAGGTTAGCCACAACTTGCAAATTGGTTTATAAGAGCTTTGAAAGCAGAATCTGTATTTTCCAGTGCCCATAGCATCTAGAAGAGTGATAAGCATACTGCTACTATTTCGGAAAATATCTTTCCTTCATGAAATAATGCTGCCAATTACTGCAAATTTTCCATATTTGGTTGTTAAGCTGAAAAATGGTAAGAAAAATACAAAATGACTGGACGAAAGATGACTCATACTTACAATTTCATTGTAAGTGGGGTCTGTACATTTTGGAACAGATTTTGTTTTCCTCCTACGAACTTCACTGGGATATGGTAAAAGATAAAATTCAACATGTGCACTGGGCGCAGAGCCATCTGGGAGATGCTGCAAAGGAAAATGGTTATAAATATTAATGCATGTTGCTATCAAAGAAAACAAATACAGAGCTACTAAATATCCAGACCAAAGGCAGGATCAGGATTTATTACAGTCACTTTGTTGATCTGAAAATAAGAGAAAATCAAAAGAAATTCATCAATGCTCAAAGATAATTCCAAACTACAGTTTAAAAGAGTAAAGCTGGCCATCTTAAGTGTTGTGTCAGAGAACTGTATTTAAAGTCCAGTACATATAATTTACTTTAATTTTTTGCTGTAAAATCTAAATTTTCATTTTGACAGATATGGTCAAGAGATAAATATTAGCCACAAGCAGAGACAAAAATGTAAGTGCCTCAGGATGCTGTACACCACTTTTGAAAATTAAAAAATTCAAATTCAATATATAAAATGAGATGTAACATTTAATAATATGTATATGTATATTATATAACATCACATTTTAAAATAAAATATAATTAAAATATTAATTAGAGCTATAACTTTAATATACTTACAAGATTTAAAAATGGTAATAATTTTATGATCTAAATTACACTAGACTATGTTGGATAATCCATTTTAAATTGTGGTCTATGGTGCTCCAAAAGTTGCCTAAGAAGTTGTCTGAATAGCATGGCTAAATGGGTGGATCTCCGGACCTCCACTCCCCAGTTCTTCCTTAAACTTTCTCCTCCTCAGCTCCCCATTCTGGCTTCAGAACTTGTTTCCACCTTTTCCATCTTGCCTTCAAATCTGTTATGGATATGTTAATTTCTAAATAGATCATTTGAAGAATGACTCCCCTGTTTCAAAAATCTGGAAACCATCATACTTGAAAAAAATGGATTTTACCTTTGTGATCTTGACCAACTGTAAATGGTACTAAAACTCTGAATGTCTAGTTTTATAAAATAAGAAATATTTGTATAATTTATATTTAAAGTAGATGATTTAAAAATAAAACTTGAGGAATTAAGTGCTTGGTTTGTTTACTAATTCTATTAAATCTAATTTTAAAGAAATATATTTTAATGCTCTGAAATACAGAGATGTTCACATGTAAAAAGCCAGTGCACCCCCACAACCAGCTCCATTAGCTTTAATTTCACATCTTTCTTCAGAACTCAAAAAAGCATATAGTAAAGCAAGAAAATATGATATATATTATTACAGGACTAAATTTTATTCAGTTCTAAATGACATATTAAAAATTATATCATTGGGAGTTTGGGTTTTTATTATAGTTATTAACAAATAAGATAAAATATATCTGGACACACTCATCTGTCAATGTTAAGAATGAGGACTGGTACTTTAGTGGAGCTCAAGGTATACCTCTGCCATTTGATATTCCCCCCCAGGAGGGGAAGCACTGAAATCTATCAATGGTATAATGAAATCTTCAGTGACACAGAAAGAAGTTGCTATTAATATTTGGGAGTAGATTTTTTTTTGGTGAGAAGGATGAAGTGGTAAAAGTGTTTCTGCTCTGTTTAACTCTCTGTCTTATCTGTCTTGGAACTTGAGGATATCCTGCCTATAATCCCTAGGTATTGCAACTTAGTGGGTAAAACGTGTTTCTGGAAATGGATTTTCTGATTACAAATCTGGGCCCCCAAATTTGCCAGCTATGTGGCTTTAGGCAGGTGTGATCGTTAATTTTGTGTGTCAATATGGCTGGGTTATGGGATGCCCAGAGAGCTGGTTAAACATTATTTCTAGGTTTGTCTGTAAGGGTGTTATGTGGCTCAAGTACTACATAAATGACCTAAAACTTCTATGTGTGCCCTGAAGGAGACCCTTATCTCCTGTACTGTAGGGCTGAGATTGCTTAACATCGAATGCAGAATCTCAGCTTGACACTGGTTTAATTACAATGCAAGTTGAACTCCAAGCTTCACAAAGTGTCTACTGTTAAAGTGAAGCATTGATGAGATCCTGTAAGTTGGGATGGGGGTTGTGTAGAAAGTCGCTGATCAAGTTTGGGACATGGAGCTCCTAAATTCTGATGAGTCTTCTTTTCTAGTGGAAGTGGCCTCCTTGTCCCCAGTGGTATCTCCTTCTCTACTTCATCTCCACCCTCTGGGAGGATCAGTTCTGCACTGTCTGAACAAATAGAGATAGCCTCCTCTGAGGCTATGCAAGACAATTTTAATTCTCCTGAGAACCCCTTTACCTCTACCCCATCTCTCATCTCTCTCTACTTCTAGCCCTATAACCAAACTCAAATCCCAGCTGGCCCCTAAAGTTGAGGTTCAAAGTATGACCCAGGAAGATGTGTGCTACACTCCAAAAGAATTACTTGAGTTTTTTAATTCATACAGACAGAAATCTGGGTAACAGGTGTAGGAATGGATACTAAGGGTGTGAAACAATGGTAAAAAGAACATAAAGTTGTATTAAGTTAAATTTTTTTGTTGTTCTGGGCTCACTAAGCAGAGATTCTTCATTTAATGTTGAAGCTTGGGGAATCAGAAAGGGTTCTAACAGTGTGTTGGGTTGGCTGACACACAGACCAAAAGGTGGACAGGCTGGACTTGCCTTGATTTAATGTAGTGGAAAGGATTAAAAGCATAGGGAGAGTGGATCCGTCATATAATAACTACTCACCCACACTGACAGTAATTAGAAGACACAATTTTCAACAACACTGTGAGAAATAAATTTGTGAGGAGAGGCCCAGCATCCTTGAAAAGCTCTGTGATCACTCTTCTCTGTAGGCCAAGCCTCACAGTAGGAACTGCAGTCATTAAATTGGGAAACCTAAATGCAAAGGGGGTAATTAAACCCCAGTGTGGCAGGGGCCAAGCTGCCTTGCTAAACTACCAAGGTCAGGGTGAGTGTCGTTACCATAGCGGACCTCAGGGTCAAAGCAGCTATCAGCACAGTCTGATTCCTGCAGACCCATGACATAGGCTAGCTTTTATATGTTCCTTGAAGTGAAATCAATAGGAAGACTACAAATTCTTATTTGATTTTTTGGAAGAAAAAAAAAATCTAGGTCAAGTGAATAAAATCTTATCTGAATCATAAAAACAGAGAGTCGCAGCCTCTCAATTAATTCCTAGACTTGAGTCAGCTTACAGATCCAGAAACCCTTGAATGAAGGACACACTGGGTCCCCTTGAGGAAGGACTCTTGAATACTATCCAAAATTTATACTGTTAGTCTTTATCCAAAGGGACCTATGGGTTTTTACCAGGGTGACTGTGCACTAGGGGAAAAGATATAATCAGATCTTTTGGGAACTACTGGACACTGGCTCTGAACTGACACTGAATTCAAGAGACTCAAAATGTCACTGTGGACCACCAGTCAGAGTAGGGGGCTTATAGAGGTCAGGTGATCAATAGAATTTTAGCTCATGTCTGTCTCACAGTGGGCCCTGTGGGTTCTCAAACCCATCCTATGGTTACTCCTTCAACTCTGAAAGGCATAATTGGAATAGACATAGCAGCTAGCAGAGTCCTCACATTGGTTTCCTGACCTGTGACGTGAGGGCTATTATGGTGAAAAAGGTGAAGTGGGAGTCACTAGTGTTGCCTCTATGTAGGAAAATAATAAACCAAAGCCATGTCACTGGGGGGATTTCAGAGATTAGTACAACTATCAAGGACTTGAAAGACACAGGGGTTGGGGGTCAATCCCACCACATCCCCACTCAATTTGCCTATTTGGCTATACGGATGAATCTTGGAGAATGAGAGTGGATTATCATCAGCTTAATCAAGTGATAACTCCAATTGCAACTGCTATACTAGATGTGGTTTCACTGCTTACACAAATTAACACATCTCCTGATATCTGGTATGCAGCTATTGACCTGGCAAATGCTATTTGTATCAATACCTGTTAACAAAGACGACCAGGGGTGCAGTGACTCACGCTTGTAATCCCAGCACTTTGGGAGGCCGAGGTGGGGGGGGGATCACCTGAGGTCGGGAGTTCGAGACCAGCCTGACCAACATGGAGAAACCCCATCTCTACCAAAAATAAAAAATTAGCTGGATGTGGTGGCACATGCCTGTAATCCCAGCTGCTTGGGGGCTGAGACAGGAGAATCACTTGAACCCAGGAGGCGGAGGTTGCGGTGAGCCGAGATATGCCATTGCACTCCAGCCTGGGCAACAAGAGCGAAATTCCGTCTCCAAAACAAAACAAAACAAACAAAAGCAAAGACCACCAGAAGCAGTTTGCTTTCAGCTGATAAGACCAGTAAGTCACCTTCACTGTCCTACATCAGAGGTACATCAACTCTCCAGCTCTATGTCATAATTTAGTCCACATGATAACACACTGGTCCATTACATTGATGACATTATGCTAACTACAGACTTATTTGTAAGACTTTTGCATGTCAGAGGGTGGAAAGTAAAGCTGACTAAACTTCAGAGGACTTCTATCTCAGTGAAATTTTTAGAGGTCCAGTGGTGTGGAGCATGTTGACATATCCCTTTTAAGATAAAGGATAAGTTGTTGCAGCTGGCTTCTCCTACAACCAAGAAAGAGGCACAATGCCTAGTGGGCCTATGGGATTTTGGAGACAACATACTCCTCATTTGGGTGTGTTAGCTTGGTCCGTTTGCTGAGTGACTGGAAAGGCTGCTTGTTTTGAGTGGGACTCAGAAGAAGAGAAGGTTCTGCAACAGGTCCAAGCTGCTGTGCAAGCTGCTTTGCCACATGGGTTACATGATCCAGTAGATCTAATGCTGCTTAAAGTGTCAGTGGCAGAAAAGATGATGTTTGAAGCCTTTCGCAAGTCCTTATGGTGAATTACACCACAGGCCCTTAAGATTTTGGAGCAAAGACCTGCCATCTTATGCAGATAACCTGTCTCCTTTTAAGTAATAGCTCTTGACCTGCTACTAGGCCTTAGTGGTGACTGAATGCTCAACCGTGGGCCACCATGTCACCATGTGCCCTGAGTTGCCCATCACAAATTGGATGTCATCTCACTCATGAAGCCATAAAGCTGGGTGTGCATCACAATACTCTATCATCAAATGAAATTGGTATACGCATAATCAAGCCTGAACTGGCCTTGATGGCGTGGCACAATAAGTTACATGAAAGTTGCCTAAGTGCCCATGGTTTCCATTGCTGCTGCACTGACCTCTTTCTTCCAACCTGCACCCATGGCCTCATGAAGAGTTCCCTGTGGTTAGTTGACAGGAAGAGAAAGAAAGATGAGGCCTGGTTTACAGATAGTTCTGCATGATATACAGGCACCTTCTGAAAGTGGACAGCTTTAACACTACAGCTCCTTTCTAGGACGTCCCTAAAGGACAGTGGTGAAGGAAAATCCTCCCAGTGGGCAGAATTTCAAGCAGTGCACCTGCTTGTTCACTTTGCTTGGAAGGAGAAATGGCCAGTTATGTAATTATGTAGTGATCCATGGATTACAGCCAGTGGTTTGGCTGGGTGATCAGGGGCTTAGAAAGAATGTGATTGGAAAATTGGTGACAAGAAGATTGGGGTGGAAGCATGTGGATAGGTCTCTCTAAATGGGCGAAAATGTTAAGATATTCATGTCCCATGTGAATGCTCTCTGAAGGGTGACCTCATCAGAGAATTCTAATAATCAAGTGGATAAGATGAGTCATTCTGTGGATACTCATTAGCCTCTTTCCCCTGTCACCCCAGTCGTTGCCCAGTGGGTTCATGAATAAAGTGGTTGTGGTGGTAGGGGTGGAGGTTTTGTCTGAGCTCAGCAACAGGGACTTTTATTCATCAAGGCTGACCCAGCTACAGCCACTGCTGAGTGCCCAAAATGTCAACAGCAGAGATTGACACTCATTTCTTGAGATGGCATCATTCCCCATGCCGGTAAGCTATCTGATGGCAGGTTGATTACATTGGACTGCTTCCATCATGAAAAAGTGGTGTTTCTTCTTACTGGAATAAATACTGTGAATACAGATTTGCCTTCCTTGTGCAGTTTCTGTCAGAACTACTGTACATGGACTTGTAGAATGCCTTATCCATCACAGTATTTCACATGAGGAGTATGTTGCCTCCAAAATCCCATAGGCCCACTAGGCATTGTGCCTCTTTCTTGGCTGTAGGAGAAGCCAGCTGCAACAACTTATCCTTTATCTTAGAAGGGATATTATCAACATGATCCCCACCACTGGACCTCATTGTTTATGATTATGGGACTCACATCACAGCAAAAAGAGCATGGCAATGGGCCCATGTTCATGGACTTCACCGGTCTCACTATGTTCCCCCTCCCTCCTGAAGTATCTGCCCTCTACAGAATGATGAAATGGCCTTTGAAGACTCAGTTACAGTTCAAGCTAGGTGGCGATACCTTGCCAGGCTGCAGCAAGATTCTCCAAAAGGCTGTGTATGCTCTGAACCAGCATCCAATATATGGTGCTATTTCTCTGATAGCCAAGATTCACAGATACAGGAATAAAGGGGTGGAAATGGGAATGGCACCACACACTATTATGCCCAGTGAATAACAAGAAAATTTTTGTTTCCTGTTCCTACACCCTTATACTCTACCAGCCTAGAGATCTTAGTTCCTCTAAACCAAATCATAAAAACGGAGAGGAACGTTTCCACTGGGAGGCACAACAACGATTGCATTGAATTGAATGTTAAGACTTCTATTCAGCCACTCTGAGCTCTGCATGCCTCTGAACCACCAGGCAAAAAGGGAGTTACAGTCTGGCTAGAGTGATTGATCCTGACTAACAAGGGCAAATTGGACTACTACTCCACAATGTAATTAAGGAAGAGTACTTCTGGAGTACAGGCAATCACTTAGGGCAACTCTTAGTATTACCATGCCCTGCAATTACGGTCAACAGAATACTACAATGACCCACTCCGGGCAGGATCACTAATGGCCCAGACCCATCATGAAGGTTTGGGTTACCCCACCAGATAAAGAAACATGACCAGCAGAGGTATATGTTGAAGGCAAATAGAATAAAGGATGGAAGTAGGTAGTTATAAATACCAACTACGAAAATGTGACCAGTTATAGAAATGAATATTTTAGGTATCATGAGTATTTACTCCTTATTTTGTAATGAACACTTAGTATGTATGTATAGCAAGTATCTTTGCTTTCTTTCCTCTTTTATTCTCTTATCATGTAACATGGGTTTATGTATTTTTATGTTATTACATCATACTTTATATTAGTATCATAATATTTAAGCATTATTAATTTTACATCATAGTATATAAACTATGGAGTATCAAGGAGAAGAGTAAACTTCACTCAAGGACTTTACCTCTTTTTCTGAGGATGGCATTAGCATGTTTTTGGTTGTATGGAGCAGAGCTGTATCGTGTTTGGCAGAATTATGACATCATTGTCTTTATTTGGAGAGTAAGTACTGTTAAGGAGATATATATGAGTGGCAAGTTGACAAGGAGTGAACTTGTGATAGTTAATGTGTCAACTCGACTTGTTCACAGGATGCCCAGATATCAGGTTAAATATTATTTCAGATGTAAGGTTAAACACAGGGTTTGTCTGTGAGGAGGTTTCCAAAAGAGATCAGCATTTGAATCCGGAGACTCAGTAAAGTAGATTGCCATTCCCCAGGGGAAGTGGGCATTATCTAATGCATCAAAGCCTGAATAGAATAAAAAAGTGAGAAAAAGATAATTTGTTCTTTCTTCCTGTTTCAGCTGGGACATCAGTCTCTTCTGTCCTCTGGGACTTACACCATTTGTACTCCTGGTTCTTAGTCCTTCAGATTTTGACTGGATCTACACCACCACTTTTCGTGGATCTTCAGTTTGTGGACAGCTGATAGTGAGACTGTTCCATCTCCATATGTCCATAAGCCAATTCTTCATGATCAATCTCTTTATGTCTATATTGATGCTTATGACTATGTCTGTATCCATATCTGTTTTCTATATCTCTATCTGTATCCATATCTATACTTATCATTGGTTCTGTTTTTCTGGTGAACCCTAATACAGCAGGTATCTTAACTTTTCAGTGGATGTTTCCTCATCTGCTAAATGAGGATAAAAATAATGCCTATCTCATAGGATTTTAAAGATTAAATAATATACCATGTAATGTGAGAACAATGCTTAAGCATAAGACTGAATAAACATTGATATTATTTTTATTTCCTAGGAATTAAACACGAATATACTGTAGGCACTGATTGGATAAGGTATCTCCAATGTATTATGACATTTGTGTAGAGCAGGGTTTTTCAATCTTGGCACTACTGACCCTTTGGGACAGATAATTCTTTTAATTCTTTGTTGCAGGGGGCTATTCTGTGCATTGTAGGATGTTTTCACAGTATCTCTGGCCTCTATCTACTAGACGCCAGTACCATCATCCTCCCAGTCGTGACAACTGAAAATGTACTCAAACATCGTTAAATGTCACCCAGGATACAAAACTGACCCCAATGGGGAACACTGATGTAGATGACTCCCAAATAAGAATCTCTAGTTGATCCCTAGGATCCCAACCTAGAGATCTGTGAATATTTCCATCTGGATGTCTTCTTAGCATTCTTACACTCAATAAACTTTAACCTGAATCTATATTCTATTCCTCCTCACTGTTCCAAAACAGATTTTCCCAACAAATTAGACTTTGTTAGTACTGCTACTCAGTTTTCCTGGTGCCCCCCTCATCCTTGATTTTCAAATTCACTATGTACCAAGATCGAACACTTCTTTTTTGCTTTGGTTCATCTGCCACCGCGTATCTTTATTCCCTGACTTATTATAACTGGATTTTAATACTTTTTAATTTTCTAATTTCCCACCCTTTTCCTTCCTTCATTCTGTATACCACTGGTGTATTGACTCTTCCCATAAGATTGTTTTGATCATGTCCCTTTCCTTCTCTAAACATTCAAAGATTCCCCACTGTATGAAGAATAAACTCCACATTACAGAAGAAGAAAATCCATTTGTATAGAGCCTTTCCCCAGCATTAAGTAACACTCAAGGTTGGGGCTTCTATTTCCAAGTTATTAGTGTCTGACGAGGTCCGTGAATATTGCGAAGTTTTTAGAATGACAGAACAGCACAGGTTTTAGTTGAAGTTGGGGGTGCATTAGATGTAAGCAGTAGGCTTAGTTTGTCCTTTAAAAGCTTTAAACACAGACATTGATTTTTCCAATCTTTAAGAGAAACTTCTCTTCCCCCCAATGTTGCTGTCTTATCAACACTAATTTGTTTTTCTTCTTACTAGCATCATATCCTCTTCCTTAAAGGTCTCAAATAATTTATCAAAGAAATCACTAGCTGTCTCCTCATCAATACTTCTCATTTCATCCTTTGCCCTTATGATTATGCAAATTAAATTTTACTTTAAAATGATTAAATAACCCCTACTTGTCTAAATGTCTTACCCTGCAATTTTTTTTTTAAACTGTGGCTGCATTTTAGACCTTCACAAAGACTTAACACTCCCCTGAAGAATGATTAGGGTTAGAGATACAGAATTCTCAGTCTGACCCTCAATCTAAACAATGAGAAGTTTCCTTATGTCATCTAGAGGACTCCCTTACTCACGGTAGATTGAAATAAAGTAGCAGTCCTCTTTTCTTTTAGAGTTCCAGCTAATAATATTACTGTGCTCAGAAGGTAATATGAAGTCATCTAACTTTAATTCTTTTTGCTCATACCAACTGTGAATTTTATATATTCTAGATTTGCTGTTAAAATATAATTTCTCAATGTTTTAAAAATAGTTTTATATGTATGTCATCTTCCTTACGAGATATAAAATTATTTAAAGGGAAGGTCTATGTTTTGTTCCACTTATTCCTTGACTCCACATTCCCTTGGGGCTTTGCTCCATTGGTTATTCACTACCCTACTACCCTAACCCCATCCTAGATCCTTCTTTCTAAGCTGTCAATATATTTCTGAATCTTCAATTAAGATTTAAAAATTTTTGCTTGAAACCAGGCTTCCTTTCATTTTACTTCTTTGTTTTTGCTTATTTTGTTTTTGAGACAAAGTCTCGCTGTGTTACCCAGGCTGGAGTGCCGTGGCACAGTCTTGGACTGCAACCTCCATCTCCCAGGTTTGAATGATTCTCCTGCCTCAGCCTC
Organism: Rhinopithecus roxellana; assembly: GCF_007565055.1. Lineage (NCBI taxonomy): Eukaryota > Metazoa > Chordata > Mammalia > Primates > Cercopithecidae > Rhinopithecus > Rhinopithecus roxellana. Next base: position 126,075,153 of record NC_044558.1, on the reverse strand, counting down.
CTGAGTAGCTGAAACTACAGGCATGAGTCACTATGCCTGGCTAATTTATTGTATTTTTAGTGGAGACAGGGTTTCACCATGTTGGCCAGGTTGGTGTCAAATTCCTGACCTCAAGTGATCCGCAGGCCTCAGCCTCCCAAAGTGCTGGGATTACAGGCATGAGCCACTGCACCTGGCCCCCTTCATCTTATTCTTTACTTTCATAGTCATGCCTTCCCTCATAATGTTCCTTTCTTTTATAGCAAATCCTCTCCTTAACACAGTGCTTGGTAGAGGGTGGATACGAAATGTTATTAAATGACTGAGTGAATGAGAGATGTATTAATACTATTTAGCTCTTTCAAAGTACTTCAGAGTTATTTGTTGAATCATCATTTGTAATGCAATATAAAAACAAATATTTCACTGAAGTAGTTTATCTTATTTACTGCAACATTTCTTATTGTAATACCAAGGAATAAAATGTGTATCATAGGGTAAAGTGAAAATATCTTGGGTTTATCCTAGGTGTTTACCCTGAACAGCTAGCCATCTGAAGGCATGTCTCTGATAGAAGTGACTTTCTCCTGCACATCATTTGGATTTTGTGGCTAATCAGGAGTAATCGTGTCAAAGTCTGCTTGTCTCAATGCTCCACTTCTAAACTTTTGGCCTTATCCTATCTCTGAGACAACATTAGGCAATTACATACCAACTACCCTTCTTTATCCCCTGCAGACTTTATTTGTAACATCATTATTCAAACTTAGTCTAAGAATGAATCTTTAGTCACCACCCTCCTCACTTTCTCTTAGAGACTTCATCTCTAATTGTATTCCTTCCTTGGAGCCTTGTTTACTCCTCTGTGATATTCCTCATCACCTCTCTAGGTTTCTCCACCTTAACTCCTTGAAAATCTAGGCAGTGAGCACAAGAAGTTCTTAAAATCTCCCAGGAGCTGATGATGACTTCACCATTTCTTAGGGACCTTATAGACAGAGACTGTGAGCTAAAGTTACGTTTTTTGTGCTGTATTCCTGTGCCCTCTCTCGTATATGTGCAAGTTCTCCCCCCCTTGCCTCTCTGTTGTGGAGTACAAGGAAGAAACAAAAGGAAATCAGCACCTTCCTTTGCTCTGGTGATATTGAGTAAGTTATTCAAAATTTATTGGAGAGGTATCATATGGTGACCCATGGTTAGGGCCGGGGGCTGGATCCATATTAACACCAAACATTCTCCACAGAGGGAATTAGTATGTTTCATTCACGTGTGCTATTATTTTGTTAAATATATGTAGATGCTGTTGTTACCACAATTTTAATATTTTAAAAGCACTGCTACATTTATAGTGGTTTTAAAAATTATTTTATATTTCTTAAATTATCAGATTTTTTTTTTTTTTTCAGAGACAGGGTCTCACTACAAGCCTCAACTGGCTTCCAGCTCTCTGGCTCAAAAAATCCTCCTGCCTCAGCCTCCCAAGTAGCTGGAACTACCATGCAACTGTGCCCAGATAAATTATAAGATATTAAAAAGATTTCAGTGACACTTGATAGGTAATTTTCTTTCTCCGAGTTTAAAAAGGTGCCCCACTACTTGGAAAGATTGGAAATGAAGACCTTAGGATCTTCTTAGAATTCACTAGTGAGGATACTTCTTTCTCAACTGAGGAGAGGAATACAGGGGATTCTTAGCTTAGTTATTATTTCAGGTTCCAAAACTTAAAATGTATGATGCATATTAGTAATTATTTGTTCACAATGTTGACCTCTAAATGGTATTGTTTTAAGTATATGAATAATTAAATATGCCAATCTTCTGCCTTTATTTCTTGTCCTAGATTGCATATAGCATTTCAAATGGCTTTCAATGCTACTACTGTTCTTATCACCAACAAATTAAAAGTATTTTTAAAATGTGGTTAACATATCAAAACAGAAAAAAAAAGCAGTAGCACGTTAGTACAAAAACAAAGCACATTTTAAACTGTTTATAAAGTAAGTGGAAGCATCTAACATTACGGGGCATGATGGCAACTCTTCAGTATTTTCATATGTGTATATGAGGAAAATATTTATTTTGCGTTCATTGTAATAATAACAACAATAATAATAGCTATCACATAATGACTATTTACTATATTTAAAGAACTCTATTAAAATAACCCTGAGGCCAGGATTATTGGCCTCAGTTTATTGAGGAGGTTTTTCCATAAAAATCTATGTTCCTAACCACTATCCTATATTGATTCACTACAAAGAAAGACAAAGAAAGAAAGAGCACTTCTAGATCAAGTTTTACCAGGAATGTGATGAAGATACAGATGTGGTTTAAAAATATCAGACACATTGGAAACTTCTGTAGATTAATCTAAGGCTTAATTGTATTTAATAGGTTATTATCTTTTCAATGAATAATTTATGAGAATTTTTCATCTTTTCTTTAGCTTAAATGTTTCCAATCATAGGATAATATAAGCTTTAGTGGAAATCAACTGATGATGATTAAAATATGATAGAACTATCAAAACCTGAGGTCTATACCAGAAACAAAACAACATAATATAAAAGCATTTTCTCATCTATGTGCCTGTCACATTGCCATTTTTACATTCTGGCTAGCTATCATGAAAAGGGTCTGTTTATAAAACAATAGTGTATAATAAAAGCACTTGTGATATGCTCTGTTGTGTGCCTCAGTTAAATGGTAGAATGAATAATGGCTGAGGGGTGATGTCAGCAAGATGCGGCAGAATAGGAGGTCAGCCACTTATATGTCCTTACAACAAGAATTCTGCACCCATCCACAGGCAAAAGTCTCTTTGTGTGAGCCTTAGGATTCAGGTAGGATTTTAAAACCCTGGCAGAACCAGAGACCTAGGGGGGTCATTTTAAGAGTATGAAACCCACTTGATAATGGTGGATTATCTTTTTGATATGTTGTTGGATGCAGTTAGCTAGTATTTTGTTAATAACTTTAGCATGTATGTTCATCGGAAATATTGGTCTGTAGTTTTCTTTTTTGGTTGTGTCTTTTCCTGGTTTTGGTTTTAGGATGAAACTGGCTTCATAGAATGATTTAGGGAGGGTTCCCTCTTTTGCTATCTTGTGGAATAATGTCAGTAGGATTGGTACCTATTCTTCTTTGAATGTCTGGTAGAATTCTGCTGTGAATCCATCTGATCCTGGGTTTTTTTTTTATGTTGGTAATTTTAAAATTACTATTTCAAGCTTGTTGCTTGTAATTGGTCTGTTCAGGGATTATAAATCTTCCTGATTTAGGCTAGGAGGGTTGTATGTTCCCAAGAATTTATTCATCTCTTCCAGGTTTTCTAGTTTATGTGTATAAAGATGCTCATAGTAGCCTTGAATGATCTTTTGTATTTCTGTAGTGTCAGTTGTAATATCTCCCGTTTTGTTTCTTATTGAGCTCATTTGGATGTTCTCTCTTCTTTTCTTGGCTAATCTTGCTAATGGCCTATCAATTTTATTTATATTTTCAAAGAACTAGCTTTTTGTTTCATTTATCTTTTGTATTTTTTGTTGGTTTCGATTTCATTTAGTTCTGCTCTGATCTTAGTTATTTCTTTTTTTCTGGTGGGTTTGGGTTTGGTTTGTTCTTGTTTCTCTAGTTCTTTGAGGTGTGATCTTAGACTGTCTGTTTCAGACTTTTTGATGTAGATGTTTAGGGCTATGAACTTTCCTCTTAGCACTGCCTTTACTGTATCCCAGAGGTTTTTGATAAGTTGTCCCACAATTGTTGTTTAGTTCAAAGAATTTTTACATTTTCATCTTGATTTCCTTTTTGCCTCTATGATCATTCAGGAGTAGGTTATTTAATTTCCACATATTTGCTTGGTTTTGAAGTTTCCTTTTGGAGTTGATTTCCAGTTTTATTCCACTGTGGTTTGAGAGAGTGCTTGATATAATTTCAATTTTCTTAAATTTATTGAGGCTCATTTTATGGCCTGTCATATGGTCTACCTTGGAGAAAGTTTCATGTGCTGTTGAATAGAATGTATATTCTATGGTTGTTGGATGGAATGTTCTGTGTATATTATGCTAAGTCTGTTTATTCCAGAGTATACTTTAAATCCATTGTTCCTCTGTTGAATTTCTGTCTTGATGACCTGTCTAGTGGTGTCAGTAGAGTATTGAAGTCCCCCACTATTATTGTGTTGCTGTCTAGACCTCATTTCTTAGGTCTATCAGTAATTGTTTTATAACTTTGGGAACTCCAGTGTTAGGTGTATGTACGTTCAGGGTTGTGAGAGTTTCCTGTTGGACAAGGACTTTTATCATTATAGATCTCCCTCTTTGTCTCCTTTAACTGCTGTTGCTTTAAAGTTTGCTTTGTCTGATATAAGAATAGCTCACCCTGCTCACTTTTGGTGTCCATTTGCATGAAATGTCCTTTCCCACACCTTTACCTTAAGTTTATGTGAGTCTTTATGTGTTAAGTGAGTCTCTTGAAGGCAACAGATAGTTAGTTGGTGAATTCTTACTCATTCTGCAATTCTGTATCTTTTAAGTGGAGCATTTAGGCTGTTTACATTCAATGTTAGTATTGAGAGATGAGGTACCACTCTATTCATTGTGCTATTAGTTGCCTGTATACCTTGGTTTTTTGTTTTTGGCTTTGTTTATTAAACTGCATTTTTGTTTTATAGGTCCAGTGAGATTTATGCTTTCAAGAGGTTCTGTTTTGATGTGTTTGCAGGATTTGTTTCATGATTTAGAGCTCCTTTTAGCAGTTCTTGTAGTGGTGGCTTGATTCTCTCAGCATTTGTTTGTTGGTATCTTTCCTTCATATATGAAGCTTAGTTCCACTGGATACAAAATTCTTGGTTGATAATTGTTTTGTTTGAGGGGGCTGAGGATAGGGCCCCAGTCCTTTCTAGTTTGTAGGGTTTCTGCTGGGAAATCTGCTGTTAGTCTGATAGGTTTTCCTTTATGGGTTGCCTGGTGCTTTTGTCTCATAGCTCTTAAGATTCTTTTCTTTGTCTTAACTTTAGATAACCTGATGACAATGTGCGTAGGCAATGATCTTTTTGCGATGAATTTCCCAGGTGTTCTTTGTGTTTCTTGTATTTGGATGTCTAGGTCTCTAGCAAGGCCAGGGAAATTTTCCTCGATTATTCCTCCAAATATGTTTTCCAAACTTTTAGATTTATCTTCTTCCTTGGGAACACCAATTATTCTTAGGTTTGGTCATTTAATGGAACACCAGACTTCTTGGAGGCTTTGTTCATATTTTCATATTCTTTTTTCTTTATCTTTGTTGGACTGGTTTAAAATTAAAAGACCTTGTTTTCAAGCTCTGAATTTCTTTCTTTTACTTGTTCAATTCTATTGCTGAGACTTTCCAGAGCATTTTGCATTTCTACAAATGTGTTTATTGTTTACTGAAGTTTTGATTATGTTTTATTTATGCTATCTATTTCATTGAATATTTCTCCCTTCACTTCTTGTAGCATTGTTTTGATTTCCTTATGTTGTGCTTTGCCTTTCTCTGGTGCCTCCCTGGTTAGCTTAATAACTCACCTCCTGAATTCCTTTTCGGTTAAATCAGGGATTTCTTCTTGGTTTGGATCCATTACTGGTGAACTAGTGTGACTTTTGGGGAATGTTAAAGAACCTTGTTTTGTCACAGCACCAGAGTTGGTTTCCTGGTTCCTTCTTATTTGGATAGGTTTTGTCAGAGGAAAGGTGTAGGGCCGAAGGCTGTTGTTGAGATTCTTTTGTCGCATGGCGTATTTCCTTGATATAGTACTCTCCCCTTTTTCCTATGGATGTGACTTCCTGAGAACTGAGCTGTAGTGATTGTGATCTATCTTCTGGATCTAGCCACCCATCAAGTCTACCAGGCTCTGGGCTGCTACTGGGGGTTGTCTGCAGAGTTCTGTGATGTGAACCATCTCTGTGTCTCTTAGCCATGTATTTGGGGTGTGTCCTCGGTCCTTGCAGGGGCAATCTGCTTCCTTCAGAGGGTCTGTGGGTCCTCTTGGGTTTCATGATTTATTCCTGCAGTCATTCTGGAGCAAAAATTCATGATGCAAGCCTCCATATGCTGCTTTGTCCAGTGGAGTTGGAGATCCAATCTAGTCCTGCCTCCTGTCCACCAAGATACCCAGCCCTCTCAACCATGTGTTTCTACCAAGCATAGAAGTTGGTCCATTCATCCCAATCCACTCAATCTAAATGCCCCTCCTCCAATTCTTTCCCAGGGCTGAACTCAAATAATATATCATCTTCTGGCCAAAAAACAAGCCCTATGGTCTGGCCTAATAGGAGGTGATTGCAGTGCCCATCCAGAAGTTTATTCTGACTGTAGAACTCAGCCAGTGGTCTTGCCATATAGCAGAACCTAGCCAGTTCCCCCACAGAAATTCAAAACAAAGGTAGCAGCCCAACCACCTAGAGAACCTGAAAGCAAGCTCTGCCTGCCCCAGGTTACTACCAGCTGACCCATCCAGAAACACAGGCTAGACTAAGTAGAGGTCTATCACTGTCAAAGAACACTTGTAAAGACCAGAAAAGGTGGCTGCCTCCACAAATGCACAAAGACCAATGCAAGGACACAGGATTACAAAAACTCAGGGAATCATGGCATCTCAAAAAGAAACCAAGAAAGCTCCAACAATGATGTCCAAAGA